>NC_090647.1:105971886-106282719 GCF_040937935.1 Hyperolius riggenbachi | reverse complement strand
CTGTGGTGGGAGGCCTTTGCGGTTTGGCCTCACTGTCCCACAGGCACTGTCCCACAGGCACCAGTCTCTGCAGAATATAAAAATTTGAAAAGGGGAATGCTGGTGTAGAAGTTATCCACGTACAAATGATAGCCTTGGTGGAGGAGTGGGTTGGCTAGTTCCACCACAATTTTCCCACTGGTTGGCATGTATGGTGGGCACCCAGCTGGTTGCAAATGGCTATCTTTGCCCTCATACAGGAAAAAAGAATAGGTGTAGCCAGTGCTGCTCTCACATAGTTTATAAAATTTTATCCCATACTTGGCAGCCTTACTTGGAATATATTGTTTTATCCCTAATCTGCCATGGAAGGGTAGGAGGGATTCATCCACTGCAACCTCTCTCTCTGGGGTGTACACCTCGCTAAATTTTGTACTGAGGTGGGTGAGGATGGGCCTCAGCTTAAAAAGCTTGTCATGGCCATGATCACCTTTGGGGACATTGTCCGAATTGTCGGCAAAGTGCAGGCACTTCATAAGAGCCTCATAGCGCTGCCTGCTCATGGAAGCTGGAAACAGGGGTGTTGCATGCATAAAGTCCTTAGACCAGTACAGTCTTATTTCTGGCTGTTGGAGTATGCCCATGTGTAGTGTTAGGGCCAG
Organism: Hyperolius riggenbachi; assembly: GCF_040937935.1. Classification (NCBI taxonomy): domain Eukaryota; kingdom Metazoa; phylum Chordata; class Amphibia; order Anura; family Hyperoliidae; genus Hyperolius; species Hyperolius riggenbachi. The sequence continues at coordinate 106,282,078 of NC_090647.1, read as the reverse complement.
AAACACCTTTAGCTCAGGTATGGTGGTGGGCTCCCATTTCTCAGCCAAATAGCAGATGGGCTTCTGGGCAATATACTGCTGCGCAAACAAATTAGTTTGCTCCACAATGTGCTGCAGCAAATCGTCACCCACAAAGAGCTGGAAGAATTCAGCAGGCCCGAAGTTGTCAGTGGGCACTAATATTTCGCTTGCCCCTGTAAAAGGCGGGATGTTGGGTGCTACAAGGTTAGCGGGTGACCAGGTGCCCCGAATTATGTCCTCAGGTACCGGTGGGCGTACCTGCCTTTGCCTGGCTCCCCTTCGGCCTCTGCTGCTAGCTGCAGCAGTGCTACCCACTGAGCCCCCTGCGGTGGCATCTGAAGGGCCCTGGACAGTGGTTCCCCTCTGGCCTGTGCTGCTAGCTGCAGCTGTGCTACCCACCGAGCCCCCTGCGGTGGATTCTGAAGGGCCCTCACCAGTGGACTCATCATCCCTCCTGAAGCGGCGAGATGGCTGCCCAACGCTCTCTGAACTGTCAGAATCTGACTCAGAGCTGCTGCTCGTTGGGTGCCATTCGCTCCCTGAATCGTCCCCACTGCTGCTGCTCTGCTGGAGGAAGGCGGCTGCCTCCTCAACAGAATACAGTCTCCTCGCCATGGTAAGCAAAGGGGATAGATAGATAGATGGATGGATGGGATAGACAGACAGACAGATCGATCGATCAACCGAGCAATTGATCAATAACAAAGATTTTTTTTTTTTTTTTTTTTTATGAAGATGAAAAAAAGGATATAGATAGATAGAAAGAAAGTATAGATAGATCAGAGAAAGGGTAAAAGAGGGGTGAAGAAGTACAGAAAAGTACTAAAATAAAACAGAAAATCAGTAAATGGCAAAGGAGGGGGAGGATAAGGGGTTAATAAAGTATGGGGATAACATTTTATTTAAAAATATAAAAATCCTACCACAATCACAGTCTTTCTCCCTCACAGCTCCTGTCACCTCTGAATGCTGATTGACAGCAGTCTGAGGTGACAGATGAGCTGGGAGGGAGAAAGCAACTTTGTTTACAGACACTACAGGACAGATCATTGTTACTGGCTTGTAACAACAATGATCTGCCTTGTTACTGGCACTTGATTGGCCCAGGGACCATGTGATTCCCTGGTCCAATCACCAAGCCGCGGGACCCGACGTGCGCGCGCAGCGGGAGCGCGCCCGCTCGCACACAGCAGCAGAGTTACAATGTAACTTATTAAAACGTCCTGTTGCCATTAATAGCGGCGAACATGACGTTTTAATGCGTTACATTGTCCCTAAATGGTTAAAAGGTTGTGATTACCACTGCTGGTGGAAACTGGTCTGCCGGACTGTGTAACCTTGATATTACAATGTTTCCAAGTAGAAGACTTCAGAGGATGTGTTATGGAAACAAAGCTCCGAAGAGGAGACCTTTAAAATGTACAAGATATGAAACTCGTAGCGGTGTGTGTGGAGTGTCGCATGTAATTACTGTAAATTCTCTAAAAGCAAGCAGAAAGGTGTTTGGGGAGGGGGTGGGGAGTGAATATTTCATGATGGTCATTGTTTCCTATCTTTCCTGACAGGACCCCTCATTGTACACAGTGAAAGCTGTCCTCATTTTAGACAATGATGGAGAGAGGCTCTTTGCTAAGGTAAGTTTTAATAATGTGATAATTACATGATATGCAACAGGTCAGGTCTTGGAAATAATATAGTTTTAAATTATGATTTAAACAACAAAAAATGTAGGGTAAACCAAGTACCCAGTATAGTGTAGCATGTAAATTACCTAAGGGTAATTTTAGACGTACAAAAGGTGTAGTACTACTACTGCAATTCTGGGTCACGTCATAGGCAACCACTGTATAAGCAGGTGGAGAGAACAAACATGACTCCACTTGGGAAAAATTTTGCTCTCAGTAGTGAACTGCAAGGAAGGGGTGAGAACCCTCAACCAAGGGTGGACAATATATACTGGAGCTACCGATTTAAGTGTAAAGTGGAGCCAAAAAGTATAAAATGCAGTAAAACAAAAAGTATTATCTGTACATCCTCAAGTGCCAGGATAATCTCTATTCCCACTTCCTTTGTCAGTGGCATGTTTTTTTCTTCACAATAATTGCACACCTGCAGTGACAGAAACACAACATGCAACAGTTAACACATGTTCAAATGAATAATGCATCGATGAGTTTTCTCTCCAGATCATTCCACCAGATCTAACTGAAGTGAACTGCCTGGATTCTATAAACAACTGTAATTTTTCCTCTGCAACCAAAATTCAGCCTTTTTTTTAACTTTGGTTGCAGAGAAACAGTGGTCAACATTCACAAATGCATCGTGTGCTGCATATAGACCAGGGGTCTCAAACTCGCGGGCCATTTGCGGCCCTCGATACAATATTTTGTGGCCCTCGCCGGCAAAAGCTTCCTTATAGTTCGCTTCAGTGCTCCCAAGTAATCCGCCGCATCCCCACCGCTAGACGAGGGCTGCAGAGCCCCCAAATCGCCCGGGGGGCAATCCGCCGGCATTTCCTGGAAGGGGCAGAGCTTCAGCTTTGCCCCTCCTGACGTCAATCGCCGCCTCTCCCCGCCCCTTCTCTGTGAAGGAAGAGTGAGAGAGGCGGCGATGCACCGCGATTGTGAAATTCCTTATGCGGCCCAGCCTCATCCTGACTTTGCCTCCTGCGGCCCCCCAGGTAAATTGAGTTTGAGACCCCTGATATAGACATTGTGCAGTCGATAGGAGCCACCTTCTATACTGGTTGAAGAATTCAAATCTACAGTGGTTTGCAAAAGTATTCTGCCACCTTGAAGTTTTCCACATTTTGTCAGATTACTGCCACAAACGTGAATCAATTTTGTTGGAATTCCACGTGAAAGACCAATACAAAGTGGTGTACACGCGAGAAGTGGAATGAAAATCCTACATGATTCCAAACATTTTTTTACAAATAACTGCAAAGTGGGGTGTACGTAATTATTCAGCCCCCTTTGGTCTGAGTGCAATCAGTTGACCATAGACATTGCCTGATGAGTGCTAAAGCCTAAATACAGTGCACCTGTGTGTAATCTAATGTCAGTACAAATACAGCTGCTCTGTGACGACCTTAGAGGTTGTCTAAGAGAATATTGGGAGCAACAACACCATGACGTCCAAAGAACACACCAGACAGGTCAGGGATACAGTTATTGAGAAATTTAAAGCAGGCTTAGGATATAAAAAGATTTCCAAAGCCTGGAACATACCACGGAGCACTGTTCAAGCGATCATTCAGAAATGGAAGGAGTATGGCACAACTGTAAACCTACCAAGACAAGGCCGTCGACCTAAACTGATAGGCCCAACAAGGAGAGCGCTGATCAGAAATGCAGTCAAGAGGCCCATGTTGACTCTGGACGAGCTGCAGAGATCTACAGCTCAGGTGGGGAAATCTGTCCATAGGACAAGTATTAGTCGTGCACTGCACAAAGTTTGCCTTTATGGAAGAGTGGCAAGAAGAAAGCAATTGTTAACAGAAAAGCATAAGAAGTTCAGTTTGCAGTTTGCCACAAGCCATGTGGGGGACACAGCAAACATGTGGAAGAAGGTGCTCTGGTCAGATGAGACCAAAATGGAACTTTTTGGCCAAAATGCAAAACGCTATGTGTGGCAGAAAACGAACACTGCACAACACTCTGAAAACACCATCCCCACTGTCAAATATGGTGGTGGCAGTATCATGCTCTGGGAGTGCTTCTCTTCAGCAGGGTCAGGGAAGCTGGTCAGAGTTGATGGGAAGATGGCTGGAGCCAAATACAGGGCAACCTTTAAAGAAAAGCTCTTGGAGTCTGCAAAAGACTTAAAACTGGGGCGGAGGTTCCACTTCCAGCAGGACAACGACCCTAAACATAAAGCCAGGGCAACAATGGAATGGTTTAAAACAAAACATATCCGTGTGTCAGAATGGCCCAGTCAAAGTCCAGATCTAAATCCAATCGAGAATCTGTGGCAAGATCTGAAAACTGCTGTTCACAAACGCTGTCCATCTAATCTGAGCTGGAGCTGTTTTGCAAAGAAGAATGGGCAAGGATTTCAGTCTCTAGATGTGCAAAGCTGATAGAGACATACTCTAAACGACTGGCAGCTGTAATTGCAGCAAAAGGTGGTTCTACAAAGTATTGACTCAGGGGGCTATATAATTACGCACACCCTACTTTGCAGTTTTATTTTTGTTGTTTTTTTTTTCAAATGTTTGGAATCGTATGATTTTCGTTCCACTTCTCACGTGTACACCACTTTGTATTGGTCTTTCACGTGGAATTCCAATAAAATTGATTCATGTTTGTGGCAGTAATGTGACAAAATGTGGAAAAATTCAAGGGGGCTGAATACTTTTGCAAACCACTGTACCCTAAAGTTGTAAGAAAGTCATTTTGAAAATGTAGGTTAATTGGATTTCTTTCCAAATTGGCGTCAAACTACACAGGAGGAAACCAGACTGGTAGAACTATGGAAGACTCATCAGATGTGGGTGAACTACTCTTTGGCCTTGCTCCCATTGCGTTCTGTTCGCGTGTCCGTCCGGGTTGGGTCATTTTTGGCGCATATTTTTTTTTCGATTCCCGGGCGCTTGGTTGGGTGATTCGTTTTTGTGCTTACCTGTTTTCTAAGCGTTTTTCCCAGAGCGGTTTTGTAATTCACTCCCTGACGCAAGTCAGGAAGTGAACTCTTTGGCCCGGAAAAGAATAAAGACAATGGGCTTGATTCACAAAGCGGTGCTAACTGTTTTGCACGGGCGTGCTAAACAGTTAGCACGGGAACTGCCGTTTGCGGACTTTTGCGCGCGCAATTTGCTGCGATTCGCGCACGCAAAAGTCTAAGAAAGGCACTTCACATGCTAACTGTTTAGCACACCCGTGCTAAACAGTTAGCACCGCTTTGTGAATGAAGCCCAATGTATTCTAACGAGAGCACAATCGCCTTAATGCGCGTTTTTGTACGTGTTCGCCGATTTTTCCTATATCTTCTATCAAGGCGGAATCGCCCCAAAAATGGTACACAGTAGGCCTGAACGATTTTAGGAAAAGATTGAATTGCATGATTTCTGTCAGAAATTGCGATTTCGATTCACGATTTTCTTCAAAATCAAGCTTAAGCATGTGCCTCTTCGTCTGTGCAAGGGAGGCAGGGCAGAGCTGTGATAAATCCTAAGCCCAAACAAATAGACAGGGGGTCAAAATTAAAAAATTAGACCAAGTCGAGGGGGTGGGGAGTTATCATGCCACTGTCCCTTGATTCTCCATGCAGTACGTATTACTATGCCGTACGTAATTTTCTTCTAAAACTGTTCTAACCAGCAGAAGAACAGTTCTGCATGATAGTAAGAAACTTTTCAAAGCCTATGTAATAGTGGCCGTTTAGGGTGGATTTCTAGAGCTACACTACAGTTAAGAAAAGTACAAATCCATTCATTAACTGCTGCAGATAAGAAGTGCTCATTAGCAGTTCTACAGATAGTGTAGGCTAGATGTGATTTGTGGAGGGCTCCTCCCCCTCACTCAGAGCTTGCTGACAGCAGGTGTGTTGGTTACCTCAGCAACAGCAATTCCCCTCACACACTGCACTGCCTGACAGACCTTCCATAACTCCTATTCCTTACAGTTTAGGAAGGAATCTGCACTAGCTAGTGATTTTCTGAGACAGTTCTGGATGTCTGAGACAGTTCTGCACGGATTTCTAAAAACCTAATATTTTGTCTCAGACACTCTTGATAAATCTGACACTCACTCAATCTCCCCCATGCTGTGCAGATCCATCCACATGCTCCCTTCTCCTGTACTTCCTCAATGGCAGCTTCTGGAAGGAGTACATTTGAAATCGGCGCCGGTGGACTTGGGCGCAGGATACAGCGCTATAAGGCTGATCCTGCTTCTGCACAAGTCCGGGCCGTTTTAATTACTATTCCCCCTCCAGGCCGCCATGGATAGTGGGGGAATGAAATAATTCGGCTTCCAGCGATTGCTGGAGGCCGAATTATTCTGTTTTTAAGGAACTTCGGCTCAGTCTTCTGACGGAGCCGACGTTACTCACTGAGCGCCGCTATAGACTGATTCCCATTACAGTCTATGGCTGCGCCCAAATCTAGCAGCGCTGAAAAGCACTGCTCCGTCTGGAAGGGGGGAGGGAATTCCTTCTCTGCTCCCTGCTTGCATGGGAACTGTTGAAAAAGGGGGGAGGAAAAGACAGCCAGACATTAGCTAAATACCTGTTAGCGGAGGAAAGTGTTTGCCACCAGAGCGAGACCCTGAGCCGCTCTCGCTGCAGGTCTGATGACATAGGAGGGGGAGGAGGAGGAGGAACTAGGCAGAAGGAAAGATACGGTAAGCTGCCACGGGGATTGAGAGCCGCTGCTATTTTACACACAGAGCTGCGCACAGTGGGAGGGCACAGGTCGTTGCTTCCGTGATCGATATTTCGATATTAAAACGATAAATCGTTCAGGCCTAGTACACAGACCGCTTTCCTATCAGCACAGCGCACGACCCACACTGATATGAACCTTCTTATAGACATTCATTGTCCACGTGGTCGGGGGGGGCGTTTTTAAAAACTGCAGGTGGGCAAAAAAAAGCCAAAAACGCCTGCAGTGTGCACAAGCCCTCAGAGACGATTAGTGACTCGTTAAATGTATGTTGCAAATGTGCTGCAGAATGTGTCTACTCTATAACAATGCATAACCATAACAATAACTTGTTCTGCACCGACAGTACTATGATGATACATATCCCACTGTGAAGGAACAGAAGGCCTTTGAGAAAAATATCTTCAATAAAACACACAGGACAGATAGTAAGTATAGTCGTCTTTTTTATTTTGCCATTTAAAAAAAAAAATACTTTAAGAAAATGTGTCATGTTTTGCGACAACACTTACATTTCTGGTTGCGCGCAAGTGGAAAAGGAGCCTTAGTACTTAGGGGTGCTAGTACTTAGATTATTCTCGAAGGTACCAGTACTTTTAATTAGATAAATATGACATATCCCATTAAATCTTTGTTTAAATCTCCACCTGCTGATTTAAATGACAAGCTATGTAAAGCCATGTACATTCTCTAAATTATTGAAATTATCAGTTTTGGTGACTGTGGGGGAGGAGCTCTACTTCAAGGGTTAATATGGCAAAACAATAGCTCTAGTCTGTCATTGGTTGGTGTGAATGGGGGGAGGAGGGGACAGCGCTAGAGCTAGATTTTCACTCCAGATGATCACCAGTGATGTTTTTATGAGCCATACGGTAATTCTTGTTTTACTGTAATGAAATAAACATAAGATGACTGTGTATAGAACAACTGAAACTAGTTACTGGTCACCTAGTCAAGGAAATTATTTTATGATGCTGAGGTCTTGTTTACTTCATCTCTAAATTGAGATTTTTACATTGGTTTGGTCATATCCTGGATAGTGGGCTCCACCTCTGACCTAACAGACCAAAGCCCATATGCAATTCCTTTTTCACCTGAGTTTTCTCCTAGGTGAAAGTTTTGACTCATAAACAATATAATGCCTTTTAAACCACCAGCAAGCAAACAAATAGTCAAAATCATTTTATTTCAATCGTTTTTATTGGATTTTATAAGATAAAACATTAACATAAGTCTGCACAGACTATATAGACATTGGCATTTGGTTAGGCTGTAGGAAAGTTTACAGTCATGTACAGGCTTTAACATCAATAACAGTCATAACAGGAGTAATAGGGATAAACATAATCAAGTATCAGTGGTATTGCCGACTGGCATATATAAAGCAACCAAAGGGTTGTGGTAGTTTAGGGCATTGCCTTCGTTGTATTATGTAAAGATTAGTCATGGTGGCTATAATTGCGACAAAATGTCTGTCAAAATCATTTTAACAGTACTTTTTTACCTACTTTTTGGTACTTTTTTTCCATTGCAAAGTACTGAAAAGTTACTTTAAATTGAAGATAAAAAATTATCACCTAGGAGAAAACTCAGATGAAAAAGTGAATTGCATCCATTGCCCCAGGGCCAGATAATTTCCTGCACTTTTCAACTGAAAAAGTACCAAAAAGTTAATGAAAAAGTACTATCAACTTTTTTTTTTTTTGAGTATTTTCTTGCTTTCTGCTGGCTTAAAAGGCATTTTATTGACAAGTTTAAAAATATCACTTGCATATTGGCCCAGCATTTGAATCCTGGCTGAAGTGCTAATCAGTAAGTAAATGCTATACAAATGTTAGCATTAATAATCTATGTATATAATTAAGTGCCTCAACCTTCAAGCAAGACGAAGTGGTGCCCTGCCCCCAGGGCCGGGCCAAGCAAGAAGGGGCCGGTCCAAGCAAGAAGAAGTAGCGCTCTGCCCCCAGGGCCGGTCCTACACTTGTCGCCAAGCTGGAGGGGGTAGTGGGAAAAAAGGGGGTATTGGACAGAGCTGGGGGGAGGGGGGTCAGACCCTCCTCCCTCACCTGGGTCCCCCATCTGCGCACCCCCTCTAGCTTAAGTTATATAATACATACACTCTGAGTTCTGGTTCACCGTGAGCTTGCTGGTTAGTCTGTACCTCTAGGTGTTACCAGTCCTACTCCATAGAGCCAAATTTATCCATGTCATGCATTGATGAGGATTAAACAATCTGAAACAGTCTATATGCATGTTGGATTATTATGGTTCTGTACAAAGTAACAAGCTGACACATCATTGCATTCCAGTGGTTCTGGAGGTGTGTTTAGCTTCTAAGGGCAACAATGGTTAATTTGCATATATTCAGCAGTGATGCACTGGGAGACATCTCAAGCTCACTCCAACCTGAATTATCGCAAATTTTTTCTGTTTTAAGAAAGCAAACTTTTGTTTTCCTTAGCTTAAGTTCAACAGCAGCCGCTGCTATTAGTAAGAGGCAGTGGGCGGGGATGACTCGCCTCTTCCGCATTCCAACATGCATTCCACTGTCGTCACTTCCTGCAATGCCGTCCACTTACAATACAGTGGGCGGCATTGCAGGAAGTGACGACAGTGGAATGCACGCTGGAACGCGGAAGAGGTGAGTCATCCCCGCCCGCTGCCTCTTACTAATAGCGGCGGCCAGGCATGCTCTCCAAATTCGAATTCGGGTGAAACCCGGATAGTTGCTATCCGGATTTCACCCTGTTAATTACATCACCTGTGCGGGCTGGGTGGGGGGGGTCAATCTTACCTAGCTGACGTCTTCTTCGTCCGTCCCTCGGCGCCTCCCACGATGCGGTTCAATCCGGCGTCACGTGACTATACACTTCATCCTTCAACCCGGAAGGAGGAAGTGTTTGTAGTCACGTGACGCCGGATTGGACCGCATTGTGGGAGGCGCCGAGGGACGGACGAAGAAGACGTCAGCTAGGTAAGATTGACCCCCCCCCCCCCCCCCCCCCCCCGCCCAGCCCGCACAGGTGATGTAATTAACAGGGTGAAATCCGAATAGCAACTATCCGGGTTTCACCCGAATTCGAATTTGCAGAGCATGCCTGGTGGCTGCTGCTGAACTTAAGCTAGAGGGGGAGCACAGCTGGGGTTCCCAGGTGAGAGAGGGGGGTCTGACCTCCCCCCCCCCCCCCCCCCCCCTCCCCGCCGCTGTGCCCAATACCCCCTTCCTGCCCGCTACCCCCCTCCAGCTCGGCGGCAAGTGTAGGACCGGCATTCATAATTGAGTCAGCTAGTAATAATAATAGCAGCAAAGCAAGCAACAGCTCACCGAGAATGTGACTCTCGTTGACTTGCATTTAGTGGCAGATGTAATTCTTGTCCTGCACAAGCCTGTACCCAGAACAACCTGTAGAGAGGAAAGTGATCTAAGCAGAGATAATGGGACACGGTAGTGAAATTGGATGAGATTGTGGTATGTCCTAAGACTTTATAAATTGTGTTCTTCTCTGTGTACCGTAGGGGTTTACGATGGGGTTTTCGGCTGCATAATCAAGGTGATGAAGCAACACCCAATGTCATAAGCAATAGTCCAAAGGTTGGTTAGCACACAGTTTTTGCAGTTTGATCATCTATTTCTCAGTGCATATGTCAACGTATTGACAACTGTTTTGGGTCACACAGGGTCCCCTTCATCAGGAAGTGCAAATGTATAAAACCATTTTGGACCCGAAACAATTTTCAATTTTGGTGTTGACATATGCACTGAGAAATAGTTGAACAAACTGCAAAAACGGTTTGCCAACCAACCTTTGGACTATTGCATCTCTAAGGCCTGGAACCCACTAGCAGTACATTTCCAAGCCTGTTCTAAGCGCTTGTGATTTGAAAAGCTCTTGCTAATGTAATGTTATGTGTGTGATCCCACTTGAATTATGTTTTGTTTTGTTGTTTTAAGTCACCCCTAGCATTAGTAAGAACTTTTCAAATCACAAACACTTACAAAAAGCACTGTTAGTGGGTCCCAAGCCTAACCGTATGTTTGTACTTCTGCTCAGTGTTGCTCTACAGTTTCTAGATATAGGCTTACATCCTCTTTATGTTCACATTGCTGCACGTAAATGCTGAAGTCTAATGTTGTGATGTTCTTCTGTGTAGGTGAAATTGCTCTCCTCGAGGGACTGACTGTGGTGTATAAAAGCAGCATTGATCTGTACTTTTATGTCATCGGGAGCTCCCATGAGAATGAGGTAACTTTTTACAGCATAGATCCTCACTTCTTAAGGCCCATACCCACAATGCAAATTTTGGGAAATTCGTTAAACGATGTCTCAGAGCGTTCGCTACTCACAACGATCGTTTGTTTTTGAATGACCACCATGTAGGATTAAATCTAGGAGTATCGGACCAATTCTCATTTGACCTTCACAAGTTTTACACAATCGCTCATTGATGACGCCAGTGAGTCTTGCAGATTTGACCAGATGTATCAGGGGAACAATAGTTTGCCGGCGGAGATCCCCAATCCATTTGTTTGTGGGTGCTTGGCTTTAAAAGACGACTGAAGTGAGAGGGATACTGAGGCTGCCATTTATTTCCTTTTAAACAATACTAGTTGCCTGGCAGCTCTGCTGATCTATTTAGCTGCAGTAGTGGCTGAATCACACCAGAAACAAGCATGCAACACATCTTGTCAGATCTGACAATGTCAGAAACACCTGATCTGCTGCATGCTTGTTAAGGGGCTATGACTAAAAGTATTAGAGGCAGAGGATCAGCAGGATAGCCAGGCAACTAGTATTGCTTAAAATGAAATAAATATGGCCGCCTCCATATACCTCACTCTTCAGTTGTCCTTTAACCTCCTTGGCGGTATGAAAAATACCGCCAGGAGGGAGCGCAGCAGTTTTTTTAATTTTTTTTTTTTTTTTTTTTTTTATCATGTAGCGAGCCGAGGGCTCGCTACATGATAGCCGCTGCTGAGCGGCATCCCCCCCGCCCGCTTCGATCGCCTTCGGCGATCTCCGATCAGGAAATCCCGTTCATAGAACGGGATTTCCTGGAGGGCTTCCCCCGTCGCCATGGCGACGGGGCGGGATGACGTCACCGACGTCACTGACGTCGGGACGTCATTGGGAGTCCCGGGCCACCCCTCGGCGCTGCCTGGCACTGATTGGCCAGGCAGCGCTGGGGTCTGGGGGGGGGGGGGGGGGCCGCGCGCCGCAGCAGATAGCGGCGATCGGGCGGGGGCCAGCGGCGATCAGAGTGCTGGCGCAGCTAGCAAAGTGCTAGCTGCGTCCAGCAAAAAAAAAAATTATGAAAATCGGCCCAGCAGGGCCTGAGCGGCACCCTCCGGCGGCTTACCCCCGTGTCCCACACGGGGTTACCGCCAAGGAGGTTAAGCAACATACGGGTATCAAATGATTGTTGCATTACCTTTCCCTCACTACTCTTTCTACTTCAACTCCCCCCCCCCCCCCCTCCCCCCCCCCCCCCAAACTTTAGCAGAACAACATGGTAATGTCATGAGTGAAATATACCATGCAACAAGGAATTTTCCAAGCCATCCCCTCTATAGTGGCATAGCCCTGTTCCTCTCTGAACAAATGCAACTTTGAAGAGCTCAATTTTAATGTGATAAATTGTATGCACTGTTACTGGATATACCCACAAACAATATGAATTAACCTTCCTGGCGGTAAAAGCCGCGCAGGTGGTTTTCTCAGGCCCTGCTCGGCCGATTTACTAATTTTTGTTTTGCTGGACGCAGCTAGCACTCTGCTAGCTGCGCCAGCACACCGATCGCCGCCGCCCCGCGCCCGATCGCCGCTATCCGTCGCGGCACGCGCCCCGCTGCCCCCGACCCCCGTGCGCTGCCTGGCCAATCAGTGCCAGGCAGCGCCGAGGGGTGGATCGGGACTCCCAATGACGCCGGTGACGTCATCCCGCCATGGCGACGGGGGAAGCCCTCCAGGAAATCCCGTTCTTTGAATGGGATTTCCTGATCGGAGATCGCCGAAGGCAATCGAAGCGGGCGGGGGGATGCCGCTGAGCAGCGGCTATCATGTAGCGAGCCCTAGGCTCGCTACATGATATAAAAAGAAAAAACTGCTGCGCTGCCTCCTGGCGGAATTTTTCATACCGCCAGGAGGGTTAAAGAGAATCTGTAATAAAAAAATAAAAAAAAGTGCCCCTGGAAGGTACTTACCTCAGGACCGGTAAGCCTCTGCATTTTATTCAGGCTCTCCCCTTCATCCTTCGCAGCACAGATCCAGCGCTGGGACCCCCGGACAGCAGCAGATGGCAATATTTACCTTTTGGGATCCAGCACAGGCACAGTACTAGCTTACCCCTGAGGCTTCGGCAGAAATGGCTGACCTGATTGGGTCTGCCCTACTGTGTTTCTGCCAGAGCCCGAGAGCATAGATGGTACTGCGCCTGTCCTGGATCCCTTAGGTAAATATTGCAGCGTACACGCATCTGTCAGGGGATTTTTGGGTGGAGCAAGCGCTGAACCGGGCTACATAGGAGGATAGGGGAAGCCTCATTAGGATCCAGAGGCTTCCCCCTCCGAAGAGAAGTACCCCCAGGGTTGTCAATAATTCTGGCTTGCTTGAAACTGGGCCAGTCAGGATCGTCTGGAATGGCATATGATTGGCCTGATTCCAAGTTGCATTAAAGGAGAACTGTAGTGAGAGGTATATGGAGGCTGCCATATTTATTTCCTTTTAAGCAATACCAGTTGCCCGGCAGCCCTGCTGAGCTATTTGCCTGCAGTAGTGTGAATCACACCAGAAACAGGCATGCAGCTAATCTTGTCAGATCTGTCAAAAATGTCAGAAACACCTGATATGCTGCTTGTTCAGGGTGTAGGGCTAAAAGTATTAGAGGCGGGATCTGCAGGTTAGCCAGGTAACTGGTATTGTTCAAAAGGAAATCATTATGGCAGCCTCCATATACCTCTCACTACAGTTGTTCTTTAAAGAAAACTTGACATGAGGAAACTCTCTTCAGATTTGATACATACGTATGTAGAGGGAAGTCTGTGGACACCATAGAGCCTCTCTGGTCCTTGGTCTGCCTCGTCGTTCCTGCACCATCCCTGGTTAAAGAGACTCTGTAACAAAAATGTCATGCTTTGTTCTACCATCCTACAAGTTCCTAAACCTATTCTAATGTGCTCTGGCTTACTGCAGCACTTTCTACTATCGCTGTCTCTGTAATAAATCAGCTTATCTTTCCCCTGTCGGACTTGTCGTCCTGTGTCTGGAAGGCTACCAACTCTTCCGTGCTGATCTGCTATGCATGCTCCCCTCCAGGCCCCTCTATGCACACTCCAGTGTGTGTGTGTTATTTACATAAGTCAGCAGCGTATCTGCTTATCAGTGAAAGAGAGCTGGATAAAAATCCTCCTCGGTTAGGCTGTGAATGGAGCTGGCTGACACATACTGAGCAATTACAGAGAGGGGCACAGGCAGAGCTGTCTGCAGGAAGCCTGTCACTTCAGTGCATAAGAGCTGAAGGGGACAGAAGGTAAACACACAAATGGTCTCTTGAGATTCAAAAGGAAAGCTGTATACAGCCTGCTTGTGTATGGATGTATTTTCTATGTGTGGACATACTGTACATCAACCTACTTCCTGTTTTGATGGCCATTTTGTTTATAAACAAACTTTTAAAACTCTTTTTGACTACTTTTAATGTGGCGGGGAGAGGCAAAATTGTGACAGAGGGTAATAGGAGATGTCCCCTAACACACTGGTATGTTTACTTTTGTGTGATTTTAACAATACAGATTCTCTTTAAAGTTATTCGACCTGCTAGGCCAAGTAGCTCTCCAGTAGTCCCCGGACAGCCTTCTGAAGTACTCACACCCCAGAGTAGGTCTAAAGATGAGTGCATGTGTACTGAGCAAGTTTAGGCTCACACGTGCAGTATGGATGTGCTCCTCGTCAGAAATTCTCAGATGTGAGCATTTCTGAAGCTTGGCAAGGAGTACTAAAAACCTGGCAGGACAAATAACTTTACCCAGGCACAGGAACAACGGCACTGGCTAAGGATCGGTAAGGCTCTGCGGTATCCAGAGCCTTCCCTCTACTTGGGTAGCAAACCTGAAGTTCCACCCCCCTCCCTCGGATCCCGTGATGGCGCAGCCTCTCCAATCAGCTCCAGGCTTCGCCATGGGGAGGATTGGGATTGCACATGACATCAGATGTCATGTTCGATTTGTCGCCATAGCGATGACTGAAGCTCATTGCGGAGGCGGAGGCTCTTGTGGGATTGAGGCTAGGTAACATATAGCGGCGGCAGTCGGGGGGATCAGAAGTGTGCGGGGGGACTTGGGGGACAATGGTAGCTAGCCTAGTGCTAGCTACAAAGGCTGACACAACTTTAATAAAAAATCCCTCCCGCGGACGCAGCCTCAAACTGCGTACCGCCAGGAGGGTTAAGCATCTCTACTTAAAGGACAGCCGAGGTGATGTGACCTAAAGAGATAGACTTGTATGTATAGTGCCAAGCACACAAATAACTAGGCTGTTGTTTGCCCTTTTTTTTTTTTTCTTTTTTCTTTCTCTGCCTGAATGAGTTAAATTTCAGGTATGCAAGTGACAGTTTCTATCTGGGTTGGACTATAGCATAACCCTCACTCATAAGTAAATACAGCCAAAAACACTTTCCTGTCAGTAAATGGCTTCCTGGAGCAAGAAAGCGATAAAAACGGTCAATAATTCATAGATTTGAGCTCTAGCATACTTCAACGAAGGTGTCATTGAGCAGAGACAGAAACAGTGAGGGCTTGTTCACACTTGGGCCCAGTGCACACCAAAACAGCTAGCAGATCCTCAAAACAGCTTCTGTAACAAAAACGCCTGGAAAACCACTTTGATCTAGCATTTCTCAGAGCGGTTTTCCACTTTCCTATACTTTACATTGAGGCAGAAACGCTTCTGCAAACCGCAAAAGTGCTGCAGGACCCACGTTTGCTGTTTGCTAAAAACCGCAAGCCGCTGGTGTGCACCAGCCCATTGAAATACATTAGCCAAGCGTTTTCCAAGGCGGAAGCGGTTTGCGGATCGCTTAAAAAAACGGTCTGTGTGCACCAGGCCTAAGGGCGTTTTTTGCCCTTTTTTCATGCGCAGACGGTTCGCCCTAAAAACGCTTGTGCAATGATTCCTTATGAGAGAGTTCACAGCTGAGCAGTTTGTTTCCCATCCACTCAGTAAAGCGGTGCCTGTACCATTTTTGGGGCGATCTTGCCTCAATGGAAGGTATAGGAAAAATGCAAACGCTCACAAAATCGCTTTGTGCAGCAGTTGTGTGAGCGTTTTTAAGAATAAATACATTGTATGTATTTTCCTGAACAGAGTTTTTCCAAAATTGGTGAAAAAGTACTATTAAAAATTTAGAGTATTTTCTTCCTTGCTTTTTATGACAAAGTGTGAAAATATCATCTAGGAGAAAACTCAGGAGGAAAGTGAATTGCATAAGGGCCATAGTGTGATAAACTTACCTGTTATGTCACGATACAGATATTGTCACATTTAATGAAATATGCATCAGTCATGGGTTTGCTTTAAAATGTGTGGCCAAGCTAATACGGGGAAAAATGCAGAACATACACCCGAGTTCTCCTTTATTTTGTGTTTTTCTCACAAATGGAGAGAACAGTTGTCCTTGTGCCCACTCCACAATTCCTTTGAAGCGAATTTTTTTTAATGATTTGTATGTGTAGTACAGCTAAGACATAAAACATTAGTAGCAGAGACATAAGTCCAATATTGTTTTCAGTACAGGTAGAGTTAAGAAACTCTAGTTATCTATGCAAAAGAGCCATTGAGCTCCAGGACTTTCAAGGTCGCAGAGAGCTCTGTCTTCTGAAGCTTGTTATCTCAATTGTCAGTCACTATATTTTATTTTTCTCTGCAGAGAAGGGATCAAAAGTTCACTGGCCTGCTCTGTAAAATCATTTAAAGTGCTGAGTAGTGTGTGAACTGCAAACATTAGAGAATGATGCAATGTTATAAAAAAAAACAACTATATCTGAAAATAAAAAATGAGAATATTTTCTTTGCTACTAATGTTCTAGTAATTATCCGTACTACACAACCAATTCATTTTATCATAATTTTTTTTCGCTTCTGTGTCTCTTTAAAGCCCTCCTGTCTGTGTTGGTAGAAATATTCGGGTCTTCTTCAGCTCTGCTCATTGCAGTGCCAGATTGTGGATTTTACTTGCTGACTCTCCAGATCTCGCAGGGTTTTCTCTTGCTATTGTACTGAACAGAACCATTGCAGGAATGGAATAGCACTGAAGTAATTAAACTAAATTGAACTATTTGATCTCGGCCATTAACTGGTTCTGGTGGATGTTAATGGTGACACCACTGAACCTCTCTAATGGCTCTCAAATAACTATTAAGTCATTTTGCATAAGCCATTATGACTTATTGGTTTTAAGGTCCCTTTGAAATGTTTGTTCAACCTGATGTAGTTCAGTAAATGATTCTGAATTGCACTTAATCTTGAACTCTGTGGCCTGCTTTCACACTGCATTAAATGTAGATTTATGCTGCAGGAGAATTATGCTATTGCTGCGCTCGGATATAGCAGAATTTCAGCGGCAGCAGCGCCATTGTGTTGTGGGAGAAGTGGATGGGGGGCCCAGGGGTTTTTAAAGGGCTTCTAGGCTTCCTAATCTGTCATTTTCTCGCCTTTTATGTTAGTAAGATCAGCAAAAGCAAGTTCGTTTTTTGACAAAGACACAATTTTTCTTTAAGAATGCCAGACAAGCTTTTAATGGCTTTCAGGAGAGTGTTGTGTTTTCTGGGCTTTTGCTATCTTTTGCAGGAAGTATAGGGAAAGCCTGGGCTTTCATTGGCTTTGAAAGCCAGCAAAAACCATTGAAAGCCACTCAAATGCCTTCTAGAAGCTGCATGTTGCTTTTGAGATGAGACGCTGGGATCAACTGCCAGGCTTTCATGAAAGCCTTCAAAAGCTTGTCCTAAACGCTCCCATTCACTTGCATGGGACAGTGGGACAGTGGTAGATCCACTGCATTTAATGCTAGCAAAACATCTGTGTGAACTAGCCCTTCATTTAATTCATATAATAAAAGAAATTCAAATTACAACTTATCTATGTAAGGTAAAATATATCTTCCATAAAAGCACAATGTAGACATAATTTGAAATCATCCCAATGTAGAAAAATAATTTGAAATCGGCTCCAGTATATATTTTCAAGCTGTGCAACAATCCTCTTCCTCATCCTCACTCATTTAGTTGACTCCAACTCTTCATGACCATTTGAACTTTTGCATGCCAGATGTGCCTGCCAATTATGTCCGCTTTCAGCTGTTGCATTGGCATGTTCATAGCTGCTTCACTTATACTGTCTATCCATTTTAGCCACTGCTGTCCTCCCCCAATTTCTCCAAGCATTAAAGAACTTTGGATTGGGGGGGCCTAGAGCTGCGCAGCCGCACTTGCGTCTATGTGGACTGCGCAGCCGCGGCAAGCTCTGGTGGCCATTTTACTTGAGGCATGAGAGCCCGACCCGGGCTGTGAGTTCGGGAGCCGGCCCGGGGGGGGGGGCGATTAAACAGCGGGGCCCGGTGGAACTACACGGAGGGCGTGGATGGCACCCTCCGTGGATTCAAATTTGATGCAGGTACTGGACTTTTTGTTTGTTTTCGCCTCGTAAGTCCTTTCTCCAAAGATTTCTCCAAAGAGTCCGGTCGTCTTCCTATGCTTATTTCTTTTAAGTGTTGACTGGATTGATCTTTTGGCAGTCCAGGGACCTGTCGGTAGCTTTCACCATACCCACAACTCAAAAGCATAATTTTTTCTGTGCATGACCTTTATTTATAGTCCAACTTTCACAGCCATATGTACAATAGAAGAGATGGACCGCACTTATTTAAGCTGATCCAAACTTTATTGAAAGCGTATCATGAGTCACATCAAGCTGACCTGTTTTGGTCTCAAAGGACCTTAACCATAGCTATTATTAAGGTCCTTTTGAGACCGAAACATGTCAGGTTTATGTGACCCATGATACGCTTCCAATAAAGTTTGTATCAGCTTGATTAAGTGCGGACCATCTCTTCTATTGTACATATCCATTGGACTCAGTCTCCAGGTATCAGAACTGTTCTTTACGGGAAGTGATCGGTTTCTTTCTGCAATTTTCACAGCCATATGTTACTACTAGGAAGCCCATACACACTACAAAGCTGACTAATTAGCCTCCAGATGTTGGTGTGAGTGAGCAGTCCCTAGCTCCACCTCCCTCGCAGATTACTGTAGTCAGAGCAGTTATTGCCCTTATTTGACATTCCTCCTCTAGAACGGCTGTGAGCTTCCTCACAAACAATGCGTACGCCTTCTACCACTATTTTTAGTCTGCAAAAATCTGAGGAAATTACAGTATTTTATACATTCTTTCTAAGTTAAGGGCATCTTGTGTTGTGCAAAATTTTAGTTCACTTTAAACGACCACGATTACAAACTGTGAAACTCAGATGTACAAATGCATATAAGGACATTTTTTTTTTTTAGTAATTAATTTTAATGCATTTTGAATGTAATTTTTTACTTTTTCGCTACAAACACTTTGCTGGAAGTGTTTATTTATTTTTAACAACGATTTTTCATTTCGTTGTTATGAATGAACATGGCCTCTGAGCAGGGTTATGTCCATTAATTCCAGGCACTTTGATTGGCACGGGGAACACATGTTCCCTTTTACCAATCACTGCTATGTAAATCCCGCCGTGAACAAGAGGCAGGAGCACGTGGTTATTGATCAGTTGTCCTCATTAACAGGCAAAAACTTGCTAATTTTGATCAGATCTATGGAATCGATCATTTTTTTTTTTTTAGATGGATCCTATCAATCTGAGCGAATTGGTTAGCATAGTTTTGTCAATGGGCATGATTGATCATTTCTGATGGATTACCATGACAATTGGGGACAATCGATTGGCCGTGGGACTGTATTGTTAGTGGGCATCTTAAAGAGGCTAGCACTCTTACCTTACAGCTCCTTCATGCCACTGTGGCCTCTGGTGCGAGTATGGTTGATGTGAACCAGCAAGAAAGTCCAAAGGGAAATTACTCTAACGTGATAAGTTGCACAGCACCCACTTAAACTGCTAGGTTTCAGATAGATTGCAGTAATAATACACTCCCATTATTTGGCCAATTAGAATGCTCCAAATTGTAGATGTTGCTGTGATTGGAGAACTGTATGGACTCACCTCAAACATACTAGCTCCAGGCCTTTTCCGGGGAGCGGAAGGCGGTGTGGTCTCTTCTGTGGAGTGGGGGATGCTGTGGTCGCGGCAACTCAGCTGGCGATGGTAACAGAGCTTTGGATATTGAGCAGCTTGGTTGGCGGGTGGTAGGTGGGTAACGGGAGAGTTTCAGACACATGATCATTTACGGGCCAGTCAGTTACCAACTCTGACACCCACTGATTCTTTCAGAATCTTTATGGAGGTTAACATTGAAGGCCATGCGAGACAAAAAAAAAAAAAAAGTGTAATGGAGTACATACTTTTGTTACTAATGGCAACCTTTGGCAGGCTGTGTCCTCTTGGCCATTATAACTCCTGTTAGTAGGCCCAGACTAACACGAGTCAGAGACTCAGAGACTTTGAACCGGAAATAAGGACTTGTGTGCATGCGTAGTAGCCTCTCCATAGTCACGCTGTTAGGGCTCTTGGTGCTTGCTCATGACTATGGGGAGACTACTGTGCATTCGCGAAGGCCATTACTTCCTGTTGAAAAGTCCTGCATAGTACTACTCGGAGCCTACTAAAGGGATTTATATTAGGCTAAAGGGGGATTATGGGGGGGAATAGACGACACAGCCTGCAAAAGGATGCCATTAGTAACAAAAAGTATGTACTCCATTACACATCCTTTTTTTTTTTGGTTTTGGATGTCCTTTTAATGCAGACCTCTGTGAAGGTTCTGAAAGAATCGGTAAGTGTCAGTCAGTGACTCACCTGCCTGTAAATAATCATGTCTGACACACACATGCACACATACACCCTGACCTCTACAGCAGCTGTGGGCATATTTCAATTCATCTAATATCTGATTAGTAATGGAGAGGATGGAGTAAAAAGGATTTTTTTTTTTATTCTGTTTAGATGTCACCTTTTATTTGTATCTTCTGATGCCTGTACCCCTTTATAAATTGCTTGCTGGTAATGTTTTTCTCATTTCCTGCATTTATTTTCAACTTCTTGCAGCTCATGTTGATGGCTGTTCTGAATTGCCTGTTCGACTCATTAAGCCAGATGCTCAGGTACGTGATGATATGGCTCCTTGTCACGGCACAGTCTGTGCCCTGTGCTGCATTCTAATGCTGTCTGCATTGACATTGACTTCTGACAAATGTTATACACCAAGGCTTAGCGTTGGAAAATGGCTGCTATATTATAACTCTTATGATGGGTCCTGAAATTGTAGCAGATGCAGGTTACAAGCCACACACAGATCATGAGGTGGATTTACCAAGATTCTTTCTCAGAAACCATCGTCTGTGTTGTCTTCAGCACCATTTAGGCCCCAATGACACTGGGGGCGTTTACAGCATCACTGTAAATTGCATATGGCAATGTGAAGTCTGTATCCATGTAAAGTCTATGGCAGTGATCACACTAGCAATTTCCAAAATCGCAGGTGTGGTGCATGTAGCATTTTTTTTAAGCAATGCAAAGCAATGAGGGCCTGTTCACACTAAGGGTTTGTTTGACATTTATTTTTTTTAAGCGATGGCGATTTTCAAAATCGCCCTGAAACGCTTGTGCAATATTTCTCTATGAGAAAGTTCACATCTGAGCGGTTTGTTTCCGATCCGAAAAGCACGGCATGGGCCATTTTTGAGGCGATTAAGCCTCAATGCAAGGTATAGGAAAATGCAAGACGCTAACAACATTGATGTGCAGCGATTGTGTGAGCGTTTTTAAGAATAAATGCATTATATTTATTATTTTCCGGATCAAAGAGTTCACTTCCTGACTGACATAGGGAACTGAAAAAAACGCAATTGCTGTGCAAAAGCGCTTAGAGTGCTTAAAGAGACACTGAAGCGGAAAAAAAATATCATGAATTGGTTGTGTAGTAGGGGTAATTACTAGAACATTGTTAGCAAAAAAAAAAAAAATTTTTTTTTTTTTTTTTTTTTTTTTTTTTTTTTGTTATACAGCTTTTTTTTTTTTTTTTCTTTTATAACATTGCATCATTCTCTAATATTTGCAGTTTAACATTACTCAGCATTCTAAATGGTTTTTTACAGAACAGGCAGTGAACTTTTGACCTGTCCTGAACTGTTCTCTGCAAAAGAAAAACACAATACAGTTGAGATAACCTAATCAGAAGTCAGAGCTCTCTGCGACTTTCAAAGTCGTAGAGCTCAATGGCTATTTACATAGATAACTGGAGTTTTTTAAAGGGACACTGTAGGGGGTCGGGGGAAAATGAGTTGAATTTACCCGGGGCTTCTAATGGTCCCCCGCAGACGTCCTGTGCCCGCGCAGCCACTCACCGATGCTCCGGCCCCGCCTCCGGTTCACTTCTGGAATTTCAGACTTTAAAGTCTGAAAACCACTGTGCCTGCGTTGCCATGTCCTCGATCCCGCTGATGTCACCAGGAGCGTACTGCCCAGGCCCAGTATGATCTGTGTCTGCACAGTACACTCCTGGTGACATCAGAGGGAGCGAGGACACGGCAATGCAGGCGCAATGATTTTCAGACTTTAAAGTGCTTAAGATTAAAAAAAGTGGAGTTAGACTCACTTCAAAGTCAGCCACTTACATACCTGATATTTAACTCTTTCAGGCAGAGAGAGGGAAAAAAAAAAAAAGGAACACTGCATAGTTACTTATGTGCTAGGCACTGTACATACACATGTCTATCTCATCCTGTCAAATGTCACTTCGGGTATCCTTTAACCCTAACTAATAGTACAGGGATTCCAAAAATGTATTTTAAAGTTGGATAAAGAGATACAAATCTCATCAGTTTTTCACTTCTGGTTTGCTTTGAGGTAGAATCATGACAATACATGTAATGAAAGCGAAGCCTGCCATTCTTTTTCCTCCGCCTGAAGTTAAATGTGTTCTGTTGTTTTCTAGAAAAAATGTGGAGAAGCGCACGCTCCTGGAGAACATGGAAGGGCTGTTCCTTGCGGTTGATGAAATTATAGATGGAGGGTAAGAGACATCTTGATGTCTTTCCTGAGCTGCCATGTGTGACGTGCAATATACAGCGACATCTGTGCTTCCCCCGTGCTTAAGATGTCATCAATAGGCAAATGTATGGAGCATTGCGGGACCCCCTAGCGCTGGAGCCTCCAGTTTGGTTATTTGCCTCGGATCCGTCACTTTCTCTTCCCCTCTAATTTCCAGCTTATAAACTCTGCTCAATGTATAATACTACATTGCTTCCCTGAAGTCTTGCTCCATATCGCCTGCTGCAATGATTGGCACTTCAGTGGTTAAACAGCCGGCGCGAACATCAAGACAATTCACATTCACAAATGAAGACAGTAAAACCCTCCTGCGATTGTAAATAGAAGTGTTAATCTGGAAGTTGTACATTTTCCGTCTGTGCTTGTTTTTGTTTGAATTGTGAGAGAGCAGCCGTTACCACCATAGAGGCTCTGCAAGGAGAACAGCTCCTAACAATGTCATTACCGCCTAAGTGCCGCTATGTATCCGCGTAATGACATCATTAGGATTGATTCCATCACAGGCGTCTGCAGATTGCGCTATCGTACTCCAGCTATAACCATATGTAAGAGGAGGCTTCTCTTTAACTCCGCGCTGCCTGGGAAAGCTCGGCAGTGGGCGACTCACTTGTCTTTTCTTCTTGTTTTGCAGAGTGATTTTGGAGAGTGACCCCCAGCAAGTAGTTCATCGTGTTGCCCTGAGAGTATGTATTGTATAACCCTGTGTTGTCTGCAATGGCCAGTCAGGCCCCGCCTTTATAGTCTTCCTACATTGTACACCTTAAAGGACAACTATTACAAAAAAAATTTAAATTTAAGATGCATATGTATAAATGTATACTTTCCCCTCAGGAATAAAGTACTTTATAGTGCGGCTTACTATGTCCCTGTCACTTACAGTAGGCATTGAAAATCTGTCAGATCTGACCGGTTTTAGATTAGTCCATCTTCTCACGGGAGACATTTGTATAGATCCTCTCCAGGGTTTGCTTTTGTAAAGAATAAAGGTAGTACTGAGAATCTCCCTTGAGGAAATGGACTTAGTAAAAAGCTGACCTATCTGACAGATTTTGGATAACTCCTGTAAGTGACAGCAACATAGGAGAAAAAATTAGTTTATAGTACGTTTCAGAAATAAACAATTTTTATATGCATTTATTTTAAATGTTACAATTTTTATTTTTTTTTACCGAAAAAGGTCCTTTAAGAGGAATAGTGTGACTAGCTGCTCTGCACACCACAGATTGGTCTTTTTGTTTTCCCAGATAGTTAGGGTTGGATTACCCTTGCTTAAAAGACCAAAACCGGAGCCACAGATACCAATGTTAAAAATAGTGGCCGTCTTCACACACTTTAAAAAAAAAAGCGGATCCGCGGGATCTGGTTTGAAAAACTGAATGGAGAGTCCGGATTTGCAGGATTTTCACGGATCCCGGATACATGCAGGGGCAGTGAAAGGCAATGCAAGAACGGATCCCCTCTTCACAGGGTATTTTGCACACAAAAAACATGGGGTGATCTGGATTGCCTACTGCCTGCTTCCCCCCCCCCCCCCCCTCCCAGGTGTCCTCAGCCTGGAGCGGGTAGCAGACAGGAAGGGGGGGGCAGCGGGCACAGCAAGCCTGCTGCCATCATTTCCTCCTTCAAGCCAAAAGGAGGAAGTGACGGCAGCAAGGTTTGGAACGCTGCTATTAGGACGCAGGGGAGGGGAGGGGACGTTGCGGAGTTATGGGTAAATAATCCTTCCAATCCCCGCGCTCAGCTGCTGTCATTAATCCTCATTTGAATCACGAATAATTACTCGTGATTAATGTCAGAGATCATCCCTGCTCAGCAGTGGGACAACGTACCGTTATCTTGGTAAAAACCTTGGTCATGACTGGCAAGTTGGGGTTGACCCAAAGATCTATCACCAGAGTGGTGGTTTTTGCTGATTACTAGGCACTCTTCTATAGATACGATGCTGAGCGGTCTATGCATTTCTCTGCCTCAAATATGGAAAAATAAACTGAAGTCTATTGGACCACAGAGGAGCCTACAGTGGTATCCAGTGCAGACCTCTTCCACTTGGGGCACTGACCCTTAGGTAAACCTCAGCAGTCAATCTGGGCAGAGAGAATATTTTCCTACACTATCATTGGTCTGTTAAGCTTCATGGTATTTTTAGTGTCCTGTAAAACAATACAGAGCTGACAGCTGAAAAAAAACCCTCATTGCAGCAGTGTTAGAGAGAAGCTGAGGAGCAGAGGCGTACCTAGGGGAAATAGCGCCTATGGCAAGCACTGAAATTGCGCCCCCCTCCTCCAAACATAGGACTTATTTCTATAGTAATGCCAGATAAAACACAAAATAGTCTTTAAGAATTTTTTTTCAATTTAATCGGCTGTGTGTCACGGTAAAGTGTGCGACTAAAGTGAGTGAATTAGCTAAATCATGCATTATTGGCCATACGCTGGCCTGGTGGAGTATGATACACCTACTTAATTGAGCTTCTGTGGTGGAGAGCATTCTGCGCCTGTACATAACACTCTACAGGAGTGTGATTAAGGTCCCTACCGCCGGGCCAGCACATGCGAAGTAAAGCAGACAATTTCAGCGGATCAAAGATGAGAATCGGGCGAACGAGAGAACTATAAGGGCCCTTTTCCACCAGCGCGTTTGCGCTGGCTGAATCGCAAAGTCGCAAACCGCTAGCGATTTTACAATCGCTACGGTTTGCTTTTTAACATAGGAATCGCGGTAGGTCATTTCCACTACCGCGATTCGTTTTTTACCCGAACGCGAACGTGCGGCGGAGCGATATTTGCTGCGATTTTGCTATGCAGTGCATAGCATAGCAAAATCGCGGCCGCAAAACGTCGGGGAATCGCCGGTTTTGCGATTCAGCAATCGCTAGCGTTCAGCGTGAACGCTAGCGACTGCAGGTGGAAAAGGGCCCTAAGGCTACAGGGCCTGGATTAATTTCTGGAAGAAGCCTCAGGTAAGTAAAAGAGGTCCCATGGACAATGTTTATGGAGAAATCATGACACACATTTCCAATTTCCATAATACAGTGGGCCCCTGCTTTCCCACAGTTCAGTAGTTCTTACAAATTTCCATCCATTCTACAGCAGGCCACAGCTTTCCCACGTAATATTTGCTCTGCTGGGAAGGTCTCAGGCCAAAAGAACTTATATGGGAAAGCAGTGGCATGCTATAGAACAGAATTAAAATGTGTGAAAGCAGGGGCCTGCTGTAGTATGAAAATAGAAATTGAAACTGAAATCAAATGTGGGATGGTGTGCAGTGGCCAGCTGCTGCTGCAGAACACATTTTATAATAAATCATGACTTATGTAATGTGCATTACTTGAAGAAGAACCAAGCAAACAAAACCACCCTGATCATACCAACCTCCCTAGTCCCCACCCCCCCCCTTCCTGCAGCAGTACAGGGAAACATTTTAATGTGAGATCATCAGAACATAACGTAGATGACAGAAGGGGCTCCCAAGTCTGCACAGCAAAACAGAATACTCATATTAACAGTTCTAAAAACAGGCAGAGGTTAAAAAGCACACAGTTCAGTTCTAATTACCTTATTATTTATAACTTGCAGTTCTGTGACTGCCTCTCTCTTGCCTGCCTACCTCGGCTCTGCCCCCTTAGCACAGTGCACGTGCACAGTCACCACGGTAACGTCCCTCGCATCCCCCTCCTCCTGATTGGCTGCATGGAGCCGCCGGGGCTGATGGGGGTGGGCGGGTATTGGAGAGGAGGAACAACAGCGTGTATGTAGGCTGAGCCCGCCCCAGTGACACACACAAACAGACAACATTGTCTGTTTGTGTGTGTCACTGGGGCGGGCTCAGCCTACATACACGCTGTTGTTCCTCCTCTCCAATACCCGCCCACCCCCATCAGCCCCGGCGGCTCCATGCGGCCAATCAGGAGGAGGGGGATGCGAGGGTCGAGGGACGTTACTGTGGTGACGATGAGGAGAAGAAACGCTGAGCCCACGATACGGCAGTCCTCTCCTACTGTACGGGCTGGACTGGACGCCGGGCGTTGTATACGTCATCCTCCTACTGTATAGACTGAACTGGGCGCCGCCGCCGGGCAGTGTATATAGTAACTGGCGCCCCCTCCCCAGGTGGGTGACAATGGGCGCCTATAGCAGGTGCCCCATGTGCACCCCTGTAGATACACGTCTGCTGAGGAGGCATACAATAAAAGAAACAAATGCATACCTAAGAAGAGAGTTGCCTCTGGATCCTCCTCCTGACATTTCCCTCTACCTGGGAACCTCTTGAAGTTTGCGTCCACGCTACTCTTCATGCACGAGCATGGCGATACTGCACCTAAGAAAGTATGGCTGTGCCTAGGCACAAAGCCGCTCTTATACGAGTGACTTCAGCATTCTGTGCAGTATGACCGCACTTGTACACAACAGGGAGTGCAAACATACTCTAGAAGCTCTTGTCGGATATGTTTTAAAGATGGTGAGGGCCGGCAGGAGGTGGCAATGGTGAGGGCCGGCAGATGGTGGCAATGGTGAGGGCCAGCAGGGCATGGCAATGGTGAGTTCCAGGGTTGAGAAACCCCCTGCAAAGGAACCAGACGCTTCCCTCCTTCTTGGGTAAGGATCTAATTTTTGTTTTGTTATTATTACACCATCTTGGGTACACTTAAATCGGGCCAAAAAACACCAGATTGGGCTTTTATACATAGACTGTTTTACAATACGCTACAATGAGGGGAGCGCTAGATGGCAGATTTGCCGCCTCCACTTTTTGAAACGGGCCCCTGGGTGCCTTTTTACATCTTTATAAATCTATACCACTAAAAATTGTATTAAAGTTGCAAAACTACATTTCATATCTTTTAATGTTTTTAGAAATTGGCTCTTTAGTATTTCTATTAAATGTTAAGAAGTGACGGTTGTGTTGAATGATTTTGAATATAATATGCAGAAGTTGATTTTACAGTGAAATTATGCAGCACCAGCTGGAAATGACAATATGCTCATGTGTGGATGACAGTAGAGGAGAGCGATGCTGCCTCTATTCAGCTTCAAGGGTTTTAGACTCTTTATTACAGTGCATTTGTCTGATTGGCCCCTTTTTATAGTCTAGCTCCAGACAATTTTTTTTTTTCCTTTTAGGTCTAAAACCTCTGTCTGAGTTCTAGTTGAAAATCTATCCTCTCCCTTCCTGTTTCACTAGAACTGTTCACTAGGGATGATCAATGAGATGCAAATGGTTCTGAAATTATGCAAATTTGTATGCAAATATATTCAATTTGGAGATGGATCAAGCAGTTTAAACCCAGGTTTAAATTAATTGGTCAGTTTTCAAACTGCATATATTTTCATAACCATTTTCATCAACTCTGAAAAATTTGCATATCTTTGATCATCCCTACCAGGGAGTGAGATGTGATCTTCCTAATGGGGGACACAACCGGCAGTAAAGATATATAGGTAAGGAGGTGTTAGAGGTCACTAAGAAGTTATGCTGGCCATACATGTTTAGATTTTTGCCCAGTGATCGATTTCCCCTCTGATCTGAATCTAATCAGAGAGGGATTTAGTTTTGCCCCGTATACTGCACACAGATTTTCAATAGATTTCACCATGAAATATATTGAAAATGTATCGAACTGCAGCGTTGCACAGTTTAATACAGTGCTATGTATGGGCCAGCAATTTAACGCTGCACCCAATCAAATGAAATTTACCTTCCGATCGTGATTTCGTTCAATCTTTGCTGCAAATCAATCGAAATCCTGCTGGATGCTGCTCATTGCGTAGCAGAGAACCAGCAGATTCAATCACTGTGTACGAATCTGCCTGTAAAAATTGTGTGTGTATGGCTAGCTTTAGGCTTGCCACTAACCAAACAATTGTGATTGTACAATCTTGCCACTGTCCTATAGTATGAGCGCTTACTTAAACAACCTGTTCAAAGTATGCTCAATCTGCTGGTCCTCTAACAATCTGTAGATGTGATAAAATTGTATAATCTAGGTTGTATGTTTTGTGGTCCATTAAGGAGACCCTCCCCAACAGAGTCAGTGACCACATTAAATCCCTGTTTTAACTGTTTCCCCCTCTATCTATAACTTTCCTTGTAAAATTGCCAAGTAGAATGTGAATACAAAATACACATAAATAAGGAGCTCATGTATCAGAGATCTGTCCATCTGTATATAGTACATGCAGCTACCAGTGGGACCAAAATATTGAAGCTCCCTACTAATGTGTGCTGAACAGTACAAATTACACACAAAGGTGCGCATAAAAGCAGTAGGGCTTTGTAAACAGAACATACCCCAGCCATAACTATGTAACATGTTCCAAGTGTAAGGCCATGTTCACAGTGACCCTGAGGCTGCGTTCCCTGTGACCGCAACGGATCAGGGCAGTGGCACTGCACAGCAAGCATAAAGTCCACAGTAAAAGTGAAGCGTACTTTTCACTAACCTGTGCGTCAAGTATGCAGTGCATTACCATACCACAGCCAGTTATACTGCAACGCAAGTAACGTGTGGTAATGGGTACAATACTGCGCTAAATGTGCCGCCACCCTGTTTTGTATGTGTGTGTGTGTGTGTGTGTGTGTGTGTGTGTGTCTGTGTTTTTAATATGTATTACTCTCTGATGGGTGTACAGAGCGATGGGGTGTAGCCTTTTGCACTGTTACCCCACAGAAAAATGGCGCCATCTTCAGCGTGATATTAGTGTAACTATGGAGCATGAACAGTGGAGGTTTCCTGTTCCCTGTAAGGGCTCTTTGTTGAGGAAATATTAGAACTTTGTTGCGCTGTTGAGCGTGTAGCTGTGCCAGTGTTGAAGTGGTTAAGTGCCGTGTCACCATATGTTGTTTCTCGTACTGGCATCTGTCCCTTGGGTCCTCCACACAGCTCACTGTGAATGCCTGCTGAGAAGGCAGATTTATGAAGACCATTAGCATGCTGTTACACTGTTTGCCGTGCTCTCACAGGGATCTGTGCCCAGCTACTGGCACAGCCACCTGCAGAGCCAGCAAATGATGGAAGAGGTGTCATTGGCACTGTAGCAGAGCTGAGATCAGTAGGGTGCCTGCAAGTGTGGAGGTTAATGTGAAGGGAAGGCATAGCGAGGGAAGATGGGGTGCTTGGGGCGCTTTCTGTCTGTCTGGCACAAGGGTGTTTATACAGTCAGGCATATAGTACATGATGTAACGCATTTGTGCTATTTTTAGGGTGATGACGTTCCTCTCACAGAACAGACAGTGTCTCAGGTAAGAGTCCTTTATTTCAGGACACCATTCTTTTTAGATGTCATTTTCTTTATATATTCACTGACCGTATTGGAAGACACTGGACCAGGGCTGTAAAATTGATGAAAATGAATCTCCCTTCTGCACCCCTTACCAGAATTCAGGAATCTTGCTGAGCAGTGCAGTGTACGAGGCGTCATACTATCACATTGCATGTCAGTCTTCATCCCTTGAAAGTCGATGTACTTGATTCTTCTGTATCATCCACCATTCCATTCAATTATTTTATCGGATCCAGGGGAAATCAATTGTGTTCCATTCTGCTTGTTTGATGGAAATTAGCCAAGATCTGGTCAAATCTACCAGTTTACCCAATCGGTCAGGATGAAAAATATTGATAGATCATAATGGAATCGGCTATAGTTCACATTAATGGCATTCCACTTCTCTCACAAGAGACTCTGCAAAAGCAGCTGACAGATTGTTGCCTGTGAGCAAATTCTGCCTTGATAAAGGGGCCCTACGTGGCTCCGAAACTTTGGCTATTTGAATTTTTTTATGGAACTAATAAAGTATAACTTCGGATGTGCAGGCTCCTTACTGTATTGCATATTACATAGTGGGTGTCATCCCTCTCACCCTGCTGATGCACTCCCTTTCAGACATACTGGGTTTGATCCTGTAGTGACTGTGAGACTCAATCCTGCTGATGATTTCCAGCCACACTAAAACCAAAAATCGAATCAGAGCATGAAGGCGCAACATCGTTCAGACTCTGATCAGTGAAGGAGAATCGCATAGGATCTCACTTGTAGTGTGTTGGCCACTAGTCAGTTGACTTTCGATCAACCACACTGAAGTTGGTCGCCCTTTAAAGACAATCACTTAATCGCTCAATAGGAAATCAAGTAATTTATGAGTACTCTTAGGAGATGCAGCAATTATCTACTTACCCTATATTTATTCACCAACCAGTATGTGATAATACAAGAATGCAGTGCCTTTGCAAGGTATTCTGAACCTGTCACTGTTTGCAATGCTGCAGCCTCTTGCTAAACTTATTCATACTATTTTCTTCCCTCAAGTAAAAGTCAGTTTTTTAGTATTGTAGTTTGAGTAAGATTTTTTTTTTTTCATCTCCAATTTAAATCATGAATAAGTCACCTGTCTGTTGACAGAGTGGTGTTCCATGTTTGCCAGTTCTGTTACACCTGTATTCACTACGGGAGGTAGTTTGTTTTTTTTTACCTGTAATTATATCATCTTTCTCCTCTTCAGGTGCTGCAGTCTGCAAAAGAACAGATCAAGTGGTCCCTCCTCCGATAGTTTATCCACGATCACCTGAACTTCTCCATTCCATCATGTGAGGACCTGCTGCCCTGCCCCTAGCTTTATTTCTGTTGTCACCATAAACCACCCTCATAACACTGGCAAGCAAATCAGCCCCAAAGGCAGGCAGTATATCAATACTGTACATAGAAGTGTGTGTTTTATTTGCCTCATCTCCAAAGTGCACTAAACTAGACCCTCTGTATCTGGACATCCTATGCAGAGGTGTGGCCATTGCAGTTTATTGCTCTCCAGCCCATACTGGCATTTTAAATGGTGAAGTTATCTTCCATCTACCAAAATAAATCTAGGAAGTAGACAAGAGGATAGGGCTTCTCCTGGGGCAGTGGACTATGAATGTCAGAAATCCCACCTGAACGGTTAGAAGTCCTGCCACCTTTTATACCCCTTAGCTCCTTTGAGGCCAGAGATTATTTAGTTTACTACTGACAGCATAGAATAGCTGGGACAGAGCTGCAGTGGCCAGATCTCCATACCTGGACATTGTAGGTAGGATGTACTACTTTTTATTTGTGTGGGACAAACAACTGCATTGGTTTGTCCAAGTAATATTATCCTTTACATGTGACAGATTCTTTTGAATGGCTCTCCCTTTTCCTGGTCACATGACTTATAAGTATGAGCTCAAAGATCAGGAAGTGAGCATTCGTTTCCAAATAAACCAAGAACAATAAAAACCCTTTCGGAGCACCTGAGAGGAGGTTTCTGTTGGGTAGATTCCCTCACCTCCTATCCTCCAACTTGTGTAAACAAAAACATTTGATGACTAATACATTTCTTTAGTTAGGGGCAGATTTGCTTGACCGAGTGCTATATGGGTTTCTATGGGTACACTATAAAGCCGCACACTCTAGGGCAGTGATGACAGTGGTACTGATGTTTATCACGACCGTATGGGGAATAGCTCATGGCACTGAAATGCATTTCTGGTGAATGCAGTGTTGAGGATCCCTTTGCATCCAGTCATCTGGCCCTGTTATGTGCTGCTGGTCCAGTACACAGGATCAGTGTGTGGCTAATCTCCTGCTCTGTAGGTGAGTACATATCATGTACTACTTATGATGGCCCTAAAGCTAAAGTACACCTGACCCCTGTTGCTCCCCTGTGTGTACAAGTGCAACCGCTCTGAGCATTCCAAAGAAGAATCTGCACACATCCTGCGTGGAAGTCGCTAGACTATTCAGCAACCAATGACCACAACTGAAAATTAAGCTGCATTATTGGATGCAGGTTTTGAATAGCATAATGATGTAAAGTGTTCCCCCCCCCCCCCACCCCCCCTCCCTCCAATATAAACCACCCATTCTGCTCCACAGGAGATCAGCCACACACTGGCCTACTTATTGAAGTGCTGTCCTTTGCACTACACATGCAGGGGTCTTTATCTTTCGCATTGACTGATGGTAGAACAGAGAATTGTGTAAACCGTGGAAATGTACATGATAACCTAGTGGACCAATCCAGTGTATGCCGTGTATACTTGTACTATGTACTGCACCGAGGATGCACAGCTCAGTACTAAGGCTCTCCAGTAGTCTGGTGCGCAGCTCCTTATTGCTGATGTTGTGCTTCTTAGTGCTGCTGAAAGTTCTGTAAAATGGAAACCTCTACAATGACTAATAAACGTCTTACATTTAAGTAAATTGTATTGTCTTGCTGTTCTAGTGTGTGTGTGTGTGTGTGTTTTCTTTGTTGTGGTTTGTTGTTTTTTTAACAAAGTTCAATATTTTTGGAATGTTGGAAATACTGTATTGAGGATGCAAATAATTATTACCACTGGCTTTCTTTAAACCAAACCCAATGTGATTAAAAAACAAGTCCTCACTACAGGATGGAGACCTGAGCATAAGGTACCGGATGCTAGCGTCACTTACCAAGAACAATAGCTCAGCCACTGTTACTGCCCTGCGCTGTAATATGTAGATTCCTGTGAGCTGCTCTACAGGAGAACTCTCCTATCTATCTTTTAAATTGAGTGTAGAAACAAGAGACTAAAGCCCCATTCACACGCTCAACAACCGTCTTTTATGCAGCGCAATTATCAAACAACTTTTGTTGTGCAACAAGTTGAACAACCAATAAAGTTGCTTGCTATTGTTCCCACAACTGATAAGACTAACTGATAAGACGTCAATCCAACTGTTGAATTGATGTCTTATCAGTTGTGTGGACAATAGCAAGCAACTTTTTTTGGTTGTTCAACTTGTTTCACAACAAAAGTTGTTTGATAATTGTGCTGCATAAAAGACCGCTGTTGAGCGAGTGTATGGGGCTTAAAGTTCCATCCATTATTGTTGCCTCTCATACGATTATCTCATAATGTTCAGTTCTGGTTTGCTTTAACCTCCTTAGCGATACCACCGGCTGTCCCCAGGAGTCCCCCAGTATAATTTTTAGAGATTGCATAGTTGTAATAGCTCCAGCTAGCACTAGGCTAGCTAGCAGTGGTGGCCGGCATCCCCAGATTACTTTTGATCCCCCCCATCGCCGCTAAATACATTACCCAGCCTGGATCCAGCGATCGCACAGCTTCCCTGCACATCTCCGGTCCTCTCTATGGGGAGGATCGGGTGTGCGCATGACGTCGCAGAAAAGAGCGGAGCTGTCCGGGGAGGCTGCACTGATCGCTGGATCCAGGCTGGGTAATGTATTTAGCGGCGATCAGGGGGGATCAAAAGTAATCGGGGGATGCCGACCACCACTGCTAGCTAGCCTAGTGCTAGCTGAAGCTATTACAACTATGCGATCTCTTTAAAAATTATACTGGGGGACTCTGCTGCAAACCCGCCTGAGCGGCGTAACGCGCAGGAGGTTAATAAGTAGCAGTTCATGAAAATCTCCTTTGAGATTATGGCCCCAATTCACTAAGGTCAGTTTAAAAAAAAAAAAGCATTTGTTATTTTACAGGTTTTTTTTTCCAAATTCACTAGGATTTCCCACATGCTGTAGAAGATCAGCAATTTACTGAAAAAACATGCTTCAATTCACTAAGTCCGGCTTGGCAGTCTGTCCAGCTGTGGAGCGGGTCAGGCACCAAGCTATTGTCTTCTCTTATGCTGGGCCTACCAGTTTTTTCCAACATGTCCAATCTCTGACCGATCGTTTCGCGGCTCGATTCCAGATAGCAGTGAATGGAAAAAGATAAGAAAAACGAGTGGAAGATAAGAGAATTGACTGTGGAATTGAGCGGTGAAACGATAAAGTGCATCCCTGGCATCCCTTTAGAGGTGCATCTATGCTAACAAGAGAGAGCTCTTCTGTGTATAAGTGTACAGATATGTACATCTAAAAGGATACAGAAAAGCCTTTTTAAATGTCTCCTGCTGGTTTTCCGTTCTGAATTCTGCCCGCCAGAGTATCGGATTAAATGGGGTGAGAAGCAGGGCTGTGTGGCTCTCCCTATTGGCTGCCTGCTACCTCTGTCAGCCTTTACTGCATGGAGATTGTGAGTTACTGGCTGATCAGATCCATAGATAAATAATCAACACTTGGTTGCAAATTCTTGGCATTTCATGAGGAAAGCAGAAAAAAAAGTTTCTTCTTTGCGCTCATCCTTTCTAGTGGGCTGAAGCATGATTATGATGACATCTGTGAGCTGCAGGTCACACCTAGCTTTGCTTTTCATCCACGTGAGAGCTGAGTGATCCACTGCTGAGAGAGATGACAGATTTTCCTGGATTAACCAGACTTTTTTATAAAGTGGCATAGCAAAAGTACTCCACTTTAAGTTCATGTCCAATGCCTGCTCCCATCTATGTCCATGTATCTATACCAGCATACCTTGTAGGGCAGTGTGAGATGTTTCCTGGAGCTGAGATTAGGATGTGAAGGAGAAAACTGCATCCATACGCTTTGAAGGCGTCTCTAATGCCAACTTCAAAGAAGGGATACATTCCAAATCTGACATTTTAATGTTCTGCATAAGAGGCACTCGCAGGGCACCAGGTAACACCTTGCTGCATTCCAGATACTCGCAGCTTGGGAAGATTCATTTGCTTCTCACAAAGCCAATCTTGTCTTTTACCTATAAAACCTACTCTTGCCTTTCATGTGTGTTTCATTTGTGCAGAGCTTAGCCTGAGACTAGAAACAGGAAATCATAAAGCAAAAATAAAGTGATGAAAAAAATAAGTATGCCAGTCACTGTGTGGCCTTAATAATACAATTTATCTCTAGGTGGTATAAAACCATTAAACTATTTATTTTTAGCTGTGTGCCCTTATAATAATAATAATAATAATAATAATAAAATGTATGTTATAAGAATAGCTAAGAAGACGTTTAGGAGGTGCCCAGAATATCTCTCAACTTAAATTCTATAGTATAGAATTAATTATATCTTACCTCCAGCAAAGAACAAACCACAGGTAGAAACCATTTTAATGATGCACAACAAAGACAATGCGTTTCATGGGTAATGGCCCACTTCCTCAGGTCAATAGCAAGTACCTAAGTTAGCAGCAGTCATGAGTGTGGGCGCCCACACTCGTGACTGCTGCTGTCAGATACTCCAGCCAGAGCTTGCGCTGCCGCAGGTGAGATACGGCAGCTGGAGCTTGCGCTGTCGCAGGTGAGATACGGCAGCTGGAGTTTGCACTGCCGCAGGTGAGATACGGCAGCTGGAGCTTGCGCTGCCGCAGGTGAGATACGGCAGCTGGAGCTTGCGCTGCCGCAGGTGAGATACTGCAGCTGGAGCTTGCGCTGCCGCAGGTGAGATGCTGGAGCTTGCGCTGCTGCAAATGATACCCCTAGTGGAGCTTGTGCTGCCGCAAATGATACCCTTAGTGGAGCTTGTGCTGTCCCAGGTAAAATACTGCGGCTGGAGCTTGCGCTGCCGCAGGTGAGATACGGCAGCTGGAGCTTGCGCTGCCGCAGGTGAGATACTGCAGCTGGAGCTTGCGCTGCCGCAGGTGAGATACTGCAGCTGGGGCTTGCGCTGCCGCAGGTGAGATACTGCAGCTGGAGCTTGCGCTGCCGCAGGTGAGATACTGCAGCTGGAGCTTGCGCTGCCGCAGGTGAGATACTGCAGCTGGAGCTTGCGCTGCCGCAGGTGAGATACTGCAGCTGGAGATGGCGCTGCCGCAGGTGAGATACTGCAGCTGGAGCTTGCGCTGCTGCAAATGATACCCCTAGTGGAGCTTGTGCTGGCCCAGGTGATATACTGCGGCTGGAGCTTGCGCTGCCGCAGGTGAGATACGGCAGCTGGAGCTTGCGCTGCCGCAGGTGAGATACGGCAGCTGGAGCTTGCGCTGTCCCAGGTGAGATACGGCAGCTGGAGCTTGCGCTGTCCCAGGTGAGATACGGCAGCTGGAGCTTGCGCTGTCCCAGGTGAGATACGGCAGCTGGAGCTTGCGCTGCCGCAGGTGAGATACTGCAGCTGGTGCTTGCGCTGCCGCAGGTGAGATACTGCAGCTGGAGCTTGCGCTGCTGCAAATGATACCCCTAGTGGAGCTTGTGCTGGCCCAGGTGATATACTGCGGCTGGAGCTTGCGTTGCCGCAGGTGAGATGCCCCAGCTGGAACTTAGACTGCAACAGATACCCCCATGATAGCGTGTGGCAGGAGGGGGGCTGTGTTTTAGTATGAATCGGCGGCACTAGCACAAATTCACCCGACTGTAAATGGGGTGTGTCTTTACGATAGTGTTCTCAGATGCTTTACATTGCAATGCACAGTAACAATATGTACTGTGAACAATAACGTGAAAGACAATGTACTTTTGTGTTACCATGCGTGTCACACACGTGTGTGATGCGTCATAACTTCACAAGGGTGAAAGGGCTCTTATTCGGACATTCATGGAAACCTATAGTCTTTGTAACGATCGGTGTAACACAGAGAGTATCTGATTATCGGTAATCTGCAGTATCACCGAGAATACAGATCTATACCTGATTATTGATGATCTGCAGTATCACCGATAAACAGATATATCTCTAACCTCTGGACACCTGAGTAAGATGAGTGTTTGGTGCAACAGTAATACTTTGAGGAGAGCACCCGTATCGAGGGTGCAAGGCAGTAAGAGATACTGCCCAAGAACGAGCTCCTTCCAATGGCCTGAGGCTCCCCAAGGGGAGGAGTCAGACTGAGAGTGGGAAGGACTAGAGTGTGAGTGATACCAATGGTGGAGTGTCACTGACAGATCTGTGAACTATCTCTAAACAGAAGAGATAGTTCTCAAGGTCGGACAAGCCAGGTCGGCAACAGCCAGACGGATGAGGTACAAAGACAGGAGACAGAATCGGAATCCAAGGACAAGCAGAGTTTGGCAACAGAGTATCAGATATAGCGAAGTACCAAATCAGAGATCAAGAGAGTGGTCAGGAAAGCAGGAAGTCATAACAGATAATAGCAATGCCTATTCTATAGGTGTGAGCTCCGTGATCATCAACACCCTGGAACTAGTCTGAGATATAACAGAGTGGTAATACAGTTCCCTAGTCTTGGGTGTGAGTTCCTTGATCATCAACACCCTGGAACTAGTCTGAAGTATAACAGAATGATAATACGGTTCCCTAGTCTTGGGTGTGAGTTCCTTGATCATCAAC
Source organism: Hyperolius riggenbachi (assembly GCF_040937935.1). Classification (NCBI taxonomy): domain Eukaryota; kingdom Metazoa; phylum Chordata; class Amphibia; order Anura; family Hyperoliidae; genus Hyperolius; species Hyperolius riggenbachi. The sequence goes on along the minus strand of NC_090647.1, from coordinate 106,244,294 downwards.
ACCCTGGAACTAGTCTGAAGTATAACAGAGAAATAACAACACAGATTAGCAAAAGGTCTGAGTGCTACCACCTAGTGATCGCAACGGCAGACACCAGAGAAATGACCAGCATCCAGTATATATACCCTAGCGCTCTCCAGCGCCTCCCCTAAATGCTGGACCAATGGGAAGTGGTAAAATTGTCAGCTGACCGGCTTGGTCAGCTGACACCCTTCTGGCTCATAAAAGATCTGCCTCTCAACGCGCGCGCGTGTCCTTCTGAACCTGTGTGGACTACCAGTCCCAGCCACACCAGACCTGTTTTGCAATGTAGCCGCTGTGCAGGACGCGGAACCAGCCGCACCTCTATCCAAGCACGCGGCGGTTTCTCCGCGTTCCGCCATGCGGACAGATGTAGGCCTATGCGTGCAAACCGCCGCGTCGGACGCGGAATCCGACGCCTTGTTTACTGGGCATGCGGCGGTTTCTCCGTGCTCCATCAGGCCAGTGGATGCAGGCCCATGCGCGCAAACTGCCATGTTGAACGCGGAATCAGCCGCCTTACCTTGAGTACTCGCGGCGGCTTTTCTGCGTTTTCTCACAGTCTTATTTTGTTTAAAAGCTAAAAATGTATGTTTAAAGTCCACCTGAAGTGAGAGGAGTCTAGAGGCTGCAATATGCGTTTCCTTTTAAACAATACCACTTGCCTGGTAGCCCTGCTGGTCTATCTGGCTGCAGTAGTGTCTGAATCACACACCTAAAACACGCATGCGGCTATTTCACTCAGACAACCTGATCTGCATGCTTGTTCAGGGTCTGAGGGCTGGTTCACACTTGGTGCTTTTTCAGCGCTTGGCTGATCGCCGGGGATCAGCAAAGCGCTGCTACTAATGTATCCTTATGGATACATTCACACTGCAGCGTTTGCGATTTCAATCAATTTCAGCGTCTTTGGGATTGCGCCGTGATTCTTTTGATTCTCGTCAATAGAACAAGGTGCAAATCACGCTGAAATCGTGAGATTTTGCCACTGAATCACGATGGTGGATCCGAATGCGATCCCTGGGAAGCGGCAGCAAGCGCCCTATGTGAACCGGCTATAAGTATTAGAGGCAGATAATCAGCAGGACAGCCAGGCAATGAGCATTGTTTAAAAGGAAATAAATACGTCAGTCTCCATATTTTCAACTACTGATCATTGTTTATCTATTCCCTTCACTTGGCAGTGTTCTTCTGCCATATGGTCAGTGATAGTTATCAGTGAGTTACCTGCAGTGCGAATGAAGGGAAAGCGTTATAGGGATGATCAATGAGATCCTAATAATTCCATGTTTATGCAAGGTTATGTAAATTTTGCATTCAAATTTATGCAGCTTGAAAATGGTCCATGTGCAAGCCACATATATTTGCATGCAGAATTTACATAAACTTGTAATTATTTGCATTTCATTACTTATTCGTAGTCAGTCCTGAATAATTAACCCTTACAGTGAGAAAAAAAGAAGACCGCCTAGTTCTGTGTAGACTCATACACACTGTACGCATGAATCTATGAAGTTAATGCTGGTTGTCTTCCAGGGGCGTAGTTATAGGGGAGAAGCCCCTACAGGGGTGTCCAGAGCTGTGTGCTATCCTTCCACCGACACGGGCCTGTACTTCATATCAGGTGTTTTTGTGGCTACACTTGATATGGGTGTGAAGATCCTGATGGCCTCACTTGTTTTATGACTAATGTCATTCGGGCTCTAAGAACGGGAAGGGCACCAAAGGGAGGGAAGGAGTAAGAATATTGGAAAGGGGGGGGGGGGGGGGGAGGAGGGGCATCAACAACGGAGTAGCTAAGGTGCTATGGGCCCTGCTGCAAGCTTTACATGGGGGCCCTCCCGAGCACTGTATACATAGTAATTGATACGGCGCACCAAAACCTTCCATGGACAACACACTGTCAGCGGTGTAATAAGGGGATGGGGAACAGTTGTTAATGATTATTATCATTTGAAGCATTTATAGAAGTGGTTATTACTAGCACAGGACCAATAAAGAGCTAATAATGCAGTTGAGGGAGGCCCCTAAGTGGCCCCTCTGGCCAAAGGGCCTGGTGAAGTCGAGACCTCTGCACCCCCTATTGTTACACCACTAGGCATCCAAGTTTCGCTGGGGAGCCCCATGACTTGTAGTTACGTCCCTGTTCTCTGCCATCTTTACCAATACCTGGATTGATAAACTTTGTATGCACAATTCTTCATTCTCCTGACATAGATCACTCTTAATAAATAGGATAACATTACGGCAGATAGAGAAAATAACACATTCAAGGAGTCTATTTAAGATCTTATAAAAAAGCACCTTTGTGATTCATTAGGTCAGTGCACATCATTCTGTCCATAGAACTTGTTAAGATCTGTAAAGCTGTGCTTCATAGCTGGACAGCCGAGTAACGGAGCTGTGCCTTTATTCTACATCAATAACTGAGCCCAATCAGGACAGAGCGTTATCAAATATTTCCCTTTATTGCCTTTATGTAAACCGTAAGACAAGAGGGCTCTTCACTGTGCAGCCCTAACAAGGCCAGATTTATACTTTTTCCGCCCCTAGGCCAAGTATAATAGGGCTCCCCTTTCATGTGCAGTAGCGCCCCTCCCATTCCATGTGCAGCCCCCTCTTCTATGTGTAACATCCACATACTGCAGCCCTTTTCCTTCATGTACAGCTCCCTTGGGCATCAGATTCCCTGTTTCATGTGTTGCTCTCCATTTGCAGCCTCTGCTTTCATATGTAGCAACCCCTATTTTATGTCCAGGTGCCCCCTGGGGCTGCAGCTGCCCAAGGCCCAGTCCTTTGTGGCTTTTCCAGAAATCCAACCCTGAGCCCAAAAAGCTCTGTTTACAGAGGATCAGAAGATGTGAATGCTGAAAAAAGGAACCCCTAGTAGAATACTGGTAAAATGACTGGTATGACGAGACTTTGGTCATGCCTGATCTACACTATCCATTATCATGTAGAGGTGATAGGGAAGGTGGCGGGAGGACGTATATTAGTGGCACTGCTTCACATGGGTGCCAGGTGGTGCTGTTAGTACTAAAAAATTTTGGTAATTTACTTTACCGATATTTTGCTATGCACTTCCCCCCCATTCATTCTCACTTAAACCATCCTTTCTAAGTGCCTGAGCCAAACCACTCTACCCAATACCTACCCTAACCACCCCCTGTGCCTAAACTGAAACCCCCCAACCTAATGGCCAAAACCACCCACATAAGTGCCTGAACCAACCCCCTCACCTATTCCCTAATCCCCCACCACGAAGTGCCGAAACTGAACCATGCAAGCCCGGCACACAGACGACTGCTAGTTGTAGCTTCTGTTGGGAGTTTGAATAAAGTCCCCCCTGCTAATGGTGCAATCCTGTTTTCACAGTATTGAGTTTCACCATAGAAATTATTTTACAAAATCAAGTGTCTTCTGCAGAGGCATAGCTCCAATGCCGTGGGCCCCAGTGCAAATTCTGCCCTCACTCCTACTCCAGCATGCATCATAATCACATAATATATAGATGACCAAAACCGTCTTTCCAAGTACAGGCACTGTGTGAGAGAGGTGTAAGCGGAGGAAACGGATTGGCGTGTTAATGATTACCACTATTCAAAGCCCATGCAGAAGTGATCATTACCAGTACAGCACCAATAAAGAGCTAATGCAGTGACTGGAGGAGGGGCCTATGTATGACCCACAGGCAGAGCAGAATCATTCACCAGGCAGACTAGCGAGGTGCTTGGGGCATAGTGGGTGTCATGGAGCCCATCTGCCACCTTCTTTGACCTCTTCTAACCAGCTTACCAAAAAGACCACAAGGGAGCACCAAATCTACTACCTTGCCTAGGGTCCCATTACATCTTAATCCGCCTCTGGCCACAGTTCTAGCGGCGGTCTCAAAGCCTTCACATTCCCTATTACTATGTCACTGGCATTCTGTAATTAACAACAGTGGAAACAGTACACAGTACTTATGAAAAATAACATTCTTCAAAATAGAAGTGTCTCTTTAATTTAAAAAAAAATGTAATTTTTACAATTGCTTTTCCATTTCAGTCTAAAGACAACTAAGAGTTGATTGATTCTATGCTAAAACATTGAAAATGATGTTTTTTTGCAAAGGTTTCATGGCCAGAATGGCTCCAGATTATTTGTTTATATGATTGACTCAGGAAGAAGAAAGTACATTTTATGTATTCCCAGTTGGAAATCCTACGTTGTGAGTATTTCACAACCCTGATCTGATTGTTTAGAAACACACCCAGCCACCACATCCTTTCAGCTGGTAATACAGACGGCAGAACTTGGGTATGGAGACCTTGACTTATAAAAGGTCAGTTCAGGTCTCGTTCACATCTAGGACGTTTTCGGCCTTATTTCAAGTGCAGGCGATTTTCAAAATCGCCCACACAACACTTGTGCAATGATTCTCTATGAGAAGGTTCATACCAGTGCGTTTTGTCCGCTTTGCACTCCGCCTGTACCATTTTTGGGTCGATTTTGCTATAATGGAAGGTATAGGAAGAGCGCGAAACTCTCACAAAATCGCTTTATGCAGCGATTGCATTCGCGTTTTTAAGAATAAATACTTTGTATTTATTCTTTTCTGGGTCAAAGATTTCACTTCCTGACTGACGTCAGGAGGTGACAAAACGGAATTGCTCTGCAAAAGCGCTTTGCACAAAATCGTAACGTGCAGTGGATCACCGGGGATTTAGGAAAACACTCAAAAAAATCGCTGCCCTCAGAGACTTGGATTTTAGATGTGAACAATGCCTCACTCATTGTTTCATATTCTCATTATTGATATTTGAAGATTGTCATATGGGTGAGCATAGCTCCAATTTAAAGCCTAAAGTCTGGCTGGTACACATTTTAATTATGATTGACCAATTACTGACCAATTTTACCACCTCCATGTAGTATGAGGGTCAAGAGATTCGAATACTGTAGGCAGATTGTGTAGGTAAACTCTAAAGGTGCGTACACACATCGGATTTGCGCAAACGACCCGTCGCTTGGACGTCAAATCGGGCGTGTGTACAGTCTGTCGTTCAGTTGATAAGACCGGACTTGAGCGACCCGCTTGGTGGATCGCTCACGTCCGGTCTTATCAGCTGAACGACAGACTCTACACACGCCCGATTTGACGTCCAAGCGACGGGTCGTTTGTGAAAATCCGACGTGTGTATGTACCTTTATAATACATGGAGGTGGTAAAATTGGTCTGTGATTGGCCAATCATAATTCAAAGTGTGTACTAGGCTTTAATGCCGTATTCATACTTTTTCCACCCCTAGGCCAACTTTCTTGTGGCTCCCCTTTCAGGTACAGAAGCCGCCCTCCCAAATCAGTTTGTACCCCCCTCCTTCCATGTGTAACATCCATGTACAGCTGTCCCTGTCTTTCATGTACAGCTCCCATTTTTCATGTGTTACTCCCCATTTACCACCTCCTCCTCCGTAGGCAGCGTCCCTCCTAGAGATGTCGTGAACCTCCGATTTTCGGTTCGCGAACTTCCGCGGAAGGTTCGGTTCGCGGAAAAGTTTGCGAACCGCAATAGACTTCAATGGGGAGGCGAACTTTGAAAAATAGAAAAAAATATGCTGGCCACAAAAGTGATGGAAAAGATGTTTCAAGGGGTCTAACACCTGGAGGGGGGCATGGCGGAGTGGGATACATGCCAAAAGTTCCAGGGAAAAATCTGGATGTGACGCAAAGCAGCGTTTTAAGGGCAGAAATCACATTGAATGCTAAATTGCAGGCCTAACGTGCTTTCAAACATCTTGCATGTGTACACATCAATCAGGGAGTGTAGAGTACTGCTTCACACTGACACACCAAACTCACTGTGTAACGCACCGCAAACAGCTGTTTGTGTAGTGATGGCCATGCTGGACTACTGCGCAACATGGCGAGATTGCTCTTCCTCACTCAGTGATGTCAGGTAATGTGTGACTTCCTTCTCAACTTTCCATGGCATTGTTAAAAAGCTTACGTTTTGTTTTTAAATTACATTTTCTACTTGCTGTGTACTTGTTCAGTACCGAGAATTCTGTGGAGGCGGGCAAGTCTGCCATTGTGACCCCGGCTAATGGCCGGGGAATGAGGGGTTTGAATCCGGTGTAGAGCTTGAGCAACGGCTACCACTACACATCCAAGGAGGGCAGCAGGCAGGCATGCACGCCCGCCCGCCCGCCCCGAGGTAGTGACCAAAAATAACAATACAGGAGGAGGACTTTCGAGGCCCTGCTGTGTATTTGAAATGAATGTACTTTAAATCCTTTAACGAGAACCAGTTATGACGGGCAAAGATGACACCACATTCCTTTCACGAGAATCATATGGAGGCGGGCAAGTCTGCCATTTGTGACCCCGGGTAATGGCCGGGGAATGAGGGATGGAATCCGGTGTGGAGCCTGAGAAACGGCTACCACTACACATCCAAGGAGGGCAGCAGGCAGGCATGCACGCCCGCCCCGAGGTAGTGACCAAAAATAACAATACAGGAGGCGGACTTTCGAGGCCCTGCTGTGTATTTGAAATGAATTAACTTTAAATCCTTTAACGGGAATCCGTTATGAAGGGCAAGTCTGCCATTGCCACCGCGGGGAATGAAGGTTGGATTCCGGACCGAAGTGGGAGCCTGCTGAGACCCATGCTGTAGCTGCCCTGACCGTGCTTTGCAGACCAGGCATCTGTGGTCAGATGGACCCTTGAGCCAGCGGAAGACAAACCAAGTCGAAAGCATTTGCCAAGAATGTTTTACGGAGGGCAAGTTTTTTTGCCCTTTTTTTTAAATTTTTTTAAAATGATAGATGGTTGTATTTTTAAATTGTTTGAAAGTTTAGATGGTTGTATTTTTAAATTGTTTGAAAGTTTAGATAATTGTATTTTTAAATTCTTTAAAAGTGTATCCATTCTTCCTCCCCCCAGCCACGAACAATACCATGGGAACGTGGAGCAGCAGAAGCCCCCTGTGACGGCTGCCGCAGTTGTTCTCCGCGGCTTGTCTTTTGAGGGGTGCTGCTTTTCCTCAGGTGTTCTTGCCAATCATAGCTGTTTGGGCCTTCTCTCCAGGTGCCTTCGTAAGGCACTTGTCCCTACGTGAGAGTTGGCCTTTCCACGGCTCAATTTTTGCTGGCAGAGACAACAGATGGCTTTGCTCCGATCTGAGACACACACGTTAAAAAATTTCCAAACCGCTGAGCCCCCCTGGGCTGATGGCGCTACGGTGGCATCAGCAGCTGAGGTTGAAGGGCATGTTGGCTGTCTGGCCATAGCGGGCGATACATGGCGCCGGACACTGCCCCCAGCTGTTTCTGAGGACGAGCTCCCTCTTGTATTGCGTTTCGGAGTTGGAGCCTGATCAATGTCTACCACCACACATCCAGGCAAGGAGGGAGGCAGGCAGGCATGCACGCCCGCCCCGAGGTAGTGACCAAAAATAACAATACAGGACTCAGGAGGACCTTTTGCGGCCCTAATTGAAATAAATTAACTTTAAATCCTTTAACGGGAATCCGTTATGGAGGGCAAGTCTGCCATTGTCACCACGGGGAATGAAGGTTGGATTCCAGCCCGAAGTGGGAGCCTGCTGAGACCCATGCTGTAGCTGCCCTGACCGTGCTTTGAAGACCAGGCATCTGTGGTCAGATGGACCCTTGAGCCAGCGGAAGACAAACCAAGTCGAAAGCATTTGCCAAGAATGTTTTACGCAGGGCAAGTTTTTTTGCCCTTTTTTTAAATTTTTTTAAAATGATAGATGGTTGTATTTTTAAATTGTTTGAAAGTTTAGATGGTTGTATTTTTAAATTGTTTGAAAATTTAGATAATTGTATTTTTAAATTGTTTAAAAGTGTATCCATTCTTCCTCCCCCCAGCCACGAACAATACCATAGGAACGTGGAGCAGCAGAAGCCCCCTGTGACGGCTGCCGCGGTTGTTCTCCGCGGCTTGTCTTTTGAGGGGTGCTGCTTTTCCTCAGGTGTTCTTGCCAATCATAGCTGTTTGTGCCTTCTCTCCAGGTGCCTTCGTAAGGCACTTGTCCCTACGTGAGATTTGGCCTTTCCACGGCTCAATTTTTGCTGGCAGAGACAACAGATGGCTTTGCTCCGATCTGAGACACACACGTTAAAAAATTTCCAAACCGCTGAACCCCCCTGGGGTGATGGTGCTAGGGTGGCATCAGCAGCTGACGTTGAAGGGCATGTTGTCTGGCTGGCCATAGCTGGTGATACATGGCGCCGGACACTGCCCCCAGCTGTTTCTGAGGACGAGCTCCCTCTGCTTCTATCATGGAGTCGTCTCCTCCTACTCCTCTCTGACTCCTCCTCTGAACTGTCCACCTGGTCATCTCCTCTACTGGGAACATATGTGGTATCCGTATAATCGTCATCATAATCCTCCTGGCCAGCTGCGCTTTCCTCAGTCACCTCCTTAAGTGCACCAACTTCAGGTGGTCCACCATCATCCCCATCCACACACGTTACGTCCATACTATCGCCACCTAACTCAGACGTAGGAGGTGGTGTACCTGTGCCTTCTTGTTGTTGTTGCAGTAGTGGCTGGGAATCAGTGATTTCACCACCACCACCAAATAACTCCTGCGAAGTGTCAAATGCAGCAGATGTGGTGCTTGTTGTAGCGCTGGTGGCTGCGGGAGATGAGGTGTTCTGTGTTAAATACTCAATCACCTCCTCACGATTTTGGGAAGTGATGGCACGTGCCTTATTCTGAGCACGTGCCATTGGGGCAGGTCCGCACGAAATCACAGCAACACCACCTCGCACAGCCACAGACCTGCCGGTGCCTGGTGGCCTTCCTCTGGGTCTGCCTCTACCTCTTCCTCTACCTGATTTGTCCATTTTGTCCATCTCGGGGGTATGCTAGCTATATGCAGTGAGGTGGGTTCTCACTCAACACAACAGGTAGTTAGATGCAGTGAGCTGGGTTCACTGAACAGTAAAGGTACATAAGATGCAGTGAGGTGGGTTCTCACTCAACACAACAGGTAGTTAGATGCAGCGAGGTGGCCAGGTGGGTTCACACTCAACACAACAGGTAGTTAGATGTAGTAAGCTAGGTTCACTCGACAGTAAAGGTACTTAAGATGCAGTGAGGTGGGTTCTCACTCAACACAACAGGTAGTTAGATGCAGTGAGGTGGCCAGGTGGGTTCACACTCAACACAACAGGTAGTTAGATGCAGTGAGCTGGGTTCACTCAACACAACGCTAGGTATATGCAGTGATGAGGTGGGTTAAGTAAACACAACAGGTACTGGGTAGTTAGATGCAGTGAGCTGGGTTCACTCAACAGTAAAGGTACTTAAGATGCAGTGAGGTGGGTTCTCACTCAACACAACAGGTAGTTAGATGCAGTGAGGTGGCCAGGTGGGTTCTCACTCAACACAACAGGTAGTTAGATGCAGTGAGCTGGGTTCACTCAACACAAAGCTAGGTATATGCAGTGATGAGGTGGGTTAAGGAAACACAACAGGTACTGGGGTATATGCAGTACTGGGTAGTACAATGTGCAGCTCCCTGTCACACACACAGGTAGTCACTGAATGTGCTGGGCTGCTGGCAGTGGCACACACAATATCAATTAGCAAGGCTGTGCATGCAACAAAAGTGTCAGTTTGACACACAGAAAAAAAAATGTACAGGTTGAGCTCTGAAAAGAGCTGTTGCTGGGTGCTTTAAAAGCAATAATAATCAGTCAGGAGCAAGCAAAGCAGCCTAGAACCTAACTAATCTGTCCCTAGGAGAAAAAGTCTGCAGCAGCTGTCCCTTTCCTCTCTCTAGCAGGCACACGAGTGAGGCTAATGGCTGCCGGACCCTGCCTTATATAAGGGGGGGTGGGGCTCCAGGGCTTAGTGTAGCCTGAATGGCTACAATGTGCCTGCTGACTGTGATGCAGAGGGTCAAAGTTGACCCTCATAGTGCATTATGGGGCGAATCGAACTTCCGCAAAAGTTCGCCTGGTGCAGGCGAACGCGAACCCCCTAAGTTCGCCTGGAACCGTTCGCCGGCGAACCATTCGCTACACCTCTAGTCCCTCCTCCATCTTCTGGTGCCTCAATGGACTGCAACCGCTCAAGACCTGGACCTTTGTGGCCTTTCCAGAAATCTGCCCCTGCTAGGCTTTAATCTCTCTCATCTCGGGATTCACTTGGTGAGCAGGTCAATAAGGTATGGCCCTGCAGGACCAACAGAAGTCAGACTACATATACCAGCAACCCCACCTTACAGCAGAAACTACGTGTCACTGCCTACACGAGGACTCGGGGGTGGACTTCACGTTTTGTTGTTGATGAGTAGTCTTAAAGGACACCCGAGGTAAAAACAAACTGATGGGATAAACAATTGTATCTACCCTTCTCTTGAAAATTACTTTTTTAGATATCCCACAGTTTTTTATTTTATTTTTAAATCTATTTTCTCAGTTTTTACTGTTTCAACTGTCTCTGCTCAATGATACATGCGTTGAAATATGCCAGACCTAAAATCTATGAACTATTGACCTTTTTATCTTTTTCCTGCTCTCAGAAGCCATTTTCTGCCCGACCTCGACAGAAACTGGCACTTGCATACCTGATTTTTAACTTTTTCATGCAGAGAAAGAAAAAAAGAAACACAGCTGAGCTATTTGTGTGCTTGGCACTTTACATACACATGTCTATCTCACCATGTCACGTCACCTCGGTTGTCCTTTAAGACCACAAACGGCTTACAGCAGTGCTGTCCAACTGGCGGCCCACGGGCCGCATCCGGCCCGCCAGGCCTTCTGCTGCGGCCCCCCTGCTGTGGGTGGCAGTGTTAGCCTCCGTGTCCCCAGAGCTTTTTTTTTTTTTTTTTTTTAAACTTTTCCCCCATTCCTCTGACATAATGTAATAATAAATTACAGCCCCCCCCCCTCCGCTAATCTCCCCTAGTTCCCCCATGCAGCCGCCGCCTCAACTCTCAGACCGGCGGCGAGCAGGAGATAGGAACCAGCTACACCGCGCACGGCAGCCGCACGGGGGGACTTTAACTGCGGGACGTGACCGATGATGTCACTTCCTGCATTTAAATTCACCGCGCGGCTGCCGAGCGCTGGTGTGGCTGGTTGCTATCTCCTACCCGCGGCTGATCTGAGGTGTGGCGGCGGCAGCACGGGGGAACGAGAGGAGAGGAGAGGAGTGGAGCGGAGGGGGGCTGGAAATATTACATTACAGCAGGCAATCTGACAGCGATTTGTGGGGACATCTGCAGCCAATGTAAGTGCATTTTGTGGGGACATCTGCAGCCAATGTAAGTGCATTTTGTGGGGACAACTGCAGCCAATGTAAGTGCATTTTGTGGGGACATCTGCAGCCAATGTAAGTGCATTTTGTGGGTCCATCTGCAGCCAATGTAAGTGCATTTTGTGGGGACAACTGCAGCCAATGTAAGTGCATTTTGTGGGGACATCTGCAGCCAATGTAAGTGCATTTTGTGGGGACATCTGCAGCCAATGTAAGTGCATTTTGTGGGTACATCTGCAGCCAATCTGAGTGCATATTGTGGGTACATCTGCAGCCAATCTGACAGCATTTTGTGGGTCCATCTGCAGCCAATCTGAGTGCATATTGTGGGTACATCTGCAGCCAATCTGAGTGCATTTTGTGGGTACATCTGCAGCCAATCTGACAGCATATTGTGGGTACATCTGCAGCCAATCTGACAGCATATTGTGGGTACAACTGCAGCCAATCTGACAGCATATTGTGGGTACATCTGCAGCCAATCTGACAGCATTTTGTGGGTACATCTGCAGCCAATCTGACAGCATATTGTGGGTACAACTGCAGCCAATCTTACAGCATTCTGTGGGTACATCTGCAGCCAATCTGACAGCATATTGTGGGTACATCTGCAGCCAATCTGACAGCATTTTGTGGGTACATCTGCAGCCAATCTGACAGCATTTTGTGGTTACATCTGCAGCCAATCTGACAGCATATTGTGGGTACAACTGCAGCCAATCTGACAGCATATTGTGGGTCCATCTGCAGCCAATCTGACAGCATTTTGTGGGTCCATCTGCAGCCAATCTGAGTGCATTTTGTGGGTCCATCTGCAGCCAATCTGACAGCATATTGTGGGTCCATCTGCAGCCAATCTGACAGCATTTTGTGGGTCCATCTGCAGCTAATCTGACAGCATATTGTGGGTACATCTGCAGCCAATCTGACAGCATATTGTGGGTACAACTGCAGCCAATCTGACAGCATTCTGTGGGTCCATCTGCAGCCAATCTGACAGCATATTGTGGGTACATCTGCAGCCAATCTGACAGCATATTGTGGGTACATCTGCAGCCAATCTGACAGCATTTTGTGGGTACATCTGCAGCCAATCTGACAGCATATTGTGGGTACAACTGCAGCCAATCTGACAGCATATTGTGGGTCCATCTGCAGCCAATCTGACAGCATTCTGTGGGTCCATCTGCAGCCAATCTGACAGCATATTGTGGGTACAACTGCAGCCAATCTGACAGCATATTGTGGGTACATCTGCAGCCAATGTAAGTGCATTTTGTGGGTCCATCTGCAGCCAATCTGACAGCATTTTGTGGGTCCTTCTGCAGCCAATCTGACAGCATTTTGTGGGTCCATCTGCAGCCAATCTGACAGCATTTTGTGGGTCCATCTGTAGCCAATCTAACAGCATATTGTGGGTACATCTGCAGCCAATCTGACAGCATATTGTGGGTACATCTGCAGCCAATGTAAGTGCATTTTGTGGGTCCATCTGCAGCCAATCTTACAGCATTTTGTGGGTCCATCTGTAGCCAATCTGACAGCATATTGTGGGTACATCTGCAGCCAATCTGACTGCATTTTGTGGGGAAACTGCTGCTAGATTTTTTTTTCGGGGGGGGGGGGGGGGGGGGTTGTCTGCCGGCCCTCCACCATGTGGCCTGGAAAAAAACCGGCCCTCCATGCCTGCGAAGTTGGACAGCACTGGCTTACAGGAAGCTACTCAGGCCCCAAGTCTGTAAGTTTATATGGATATTTGCACAGATGCAGGCAAGCAGTGGATTTTAAAATCTAAAAAAGTTTGATTCCAGATGCAGTACTTAGAATTTACTCTAACCCAAATGGCTGCTTTGAGAATTTTGAGTTTAGATGCACTTAAAATGCCTTCATTAAGAAAGCAGAGAGATCCTGAGATGGATGTGAATCTCTCTGGACATGGCTCTGCAGGCTTCCCCTGTATACCGGTAGTTACTGTGCCTGTGCCTTCTATGTCATACTTACAACCCATTCAATAATTCCCACATCCCCTGCATTATGCAATGCTTACATGAAAAGTTTTATGTCTCCCTGTAACCACAAACTGAGAGCCACACACCAGGCAATCTCCAATCCTCATCTGGGACATAAAAGCCAGTGCAGTCCTGTACGGCGGTGAGTAAACTAAGCAGATGAAATACAGGAAATTACCCTGCTGTTCTATGGCTGCTCCTTACCAGTGTTTAATAATTTAAGCACAGCAAAATCTTGTGGCTGCCAAACGTATGATCAGATGTACAACCTGCCATGGTCGTGCCAAGAGATCTGAATTAGGATACCCAGGCAGAGGCACGGCTAGCAGTTATATGACTGGGGATAATTTGTATGCCGGATGATGCACTCTGGTGTATGGACAGTAAGAGCACCAGAGCTGGGATAATGACCTTCGCTAAAGAATTACGTTCTTATGTAAGTGAAGAATCATCTGCCATGGTTTTATTTCCCTTTATATTCCCATTGCCCAGATTTCCCTTTACCTCCTGGGTTGGTCTGGACAAGAAATTAGAACAATCTCTTAAACAGGGGATCAACTAATAATAAAAACTTGTCATAGGATGTAACTCTCCCCCAATTTATCTATAAAACACCTCTTCTGTGGGGGTTTCAGCTGCGTGTATTCTGTTGTGCAGAAGAGGGTACTAGAGCAGCATTGGATGTGCAGAAATCCCTCCTTAAAGTGAATGGGAACCGCATTTAAAAAAAATGAGACAGATACTTACCCAAGGAGAGGGAAGGCTGTGGGTCCTATAGAGCCTTCCGGCTCCTCTCCTGGTCCCCTCGTTCCAGTGCTGGCTCGCCCGGTAGCCGTATTTGACTAAATTAGTCAAATACTGCTTTATCCAGCCGAAGGAGGCTTCAGAAGTCTTCAGAGAGCCCGAGTGCTCCTGAAGAAGGGCGGCCCTGTACTGCACCTGCGCAAGCACGCTCTCTTGCACGCTCACGCCTGTGCAGTATGGAGCCGCACGTCTTCGGAAGGACACGGCTCCCGAAGACATCCAAATACCCTTTCGGCGGGGGATTGAAACGGGGGGGGGGGGGGATGCCAGCACAGGATAGAGGGCACCGAGAGAGGAGACGGAAGGCTCTATACGACCCAGAGCCTTCCCTCTCCTTAGGTAAGTATTTGCTTCATTTTTTTAAAAATGCGGTTCCCATTCACTTTAGGCCTGGTACACATCTTCAATTTTGATTGGCTTATGATTGGTTGATTTTGCCCCTCCATTTAGTGTGAAAGTCAACAGATTTTGAATACTATGAACAGATTGTGTGTAAGCTCTCATACTACATGGCGATGGTAGTATTCATTTATAAATTTTATTTAGTCAGTGTTTGCCCATAAAATCTTTCCTCTCCCTGAATTACATTCTGAAATTTATCACAAGTGGCGACATTGTTACTCCTGCCAGGAGATCGCTGCGGAATGTTCATTACTGAGAGTTCTGTGCACAGAAGGAAATACACAATGACCCCATGATGATCAGTTTGAGAAAATGTAAACATTTCTCGTGGGAAAGGGGGTATCCGCTACTGAATGGGATGCATTCACTGTTGCCTGGCAGGCTTTGATCTTTTGGGCGACAGTTCAGGGCCTGATGCTGCACAGACAGACATGTCACCAGTCACCAGACATGTCACCAGCCTGAAGGGGTTCGGTTACTATGGAGGGGGTGGAGGGAAGAGGAGCAGTGCTTGATGAAGATGGAGGGCAATGTTCAGCCGAAATGATCCGGACAACCGAATCTCTTGCAGACGCATCGGGGAAGGACGGGGGCTGCTGTACACACACTAGATTCTTGGCAGAGGTGGCTTTTAGTGGCCTTCTCAGGTGTGATTAACCACTTAAGGACCAGAGACCGCTGGTACCATTAATGACTGAATACCGATGAATCGCCGCACATACCCGCTGTCCATGTCGCACGCTGGGAACCTCAGGCCACCCACTCTGCCGTCTTTAAGGCGGCAGAGTTCATGTGAGCCGGTAAAGAGCCGCTTTCATTGGCTGCTGACCCTGTCTATCAATGTAAGCCAATGGGAGTTTCTTACATTGACAGACAAGGTCAGGAGCCAATGAAATCGTCTCTTGACCGGCTCACAGGAACTCTGCTGTCATAGAGACGGTAGAACGGGTGAGCTGTAGTGGGGAGACAGCGGTGAGATCGGCGAGAACACGCTGTGTCGGTGAGCTGAAATCTACGCCCTGGCAGCCACAACAGCATCAAAACAGGGCATAGATTTCATCTAGCGTCGACCTTAACTGGTTAATCATGTGTGGGTACAAACGTTTACACTTAAAGAGAACCTATAGTCAACCCAAAAAAATGAGATTAACTCACCTCAGGCTTCCCTCAGCCTCCTGCAGACGATCGGTGCCCTCGCAGCCCCGCTGCGTTCCCAGCCTGTATAACGCCCCCTATGCTGCTATTGCGGCCAGGGAGCGATATACAGGCTGGGAACGCGAACAATCACTCGCGTTCCCATGCCTGTCGACCGGTGACGGCCAAACCGAAAGTGTTAGCCGGCGGGTCCTGGGCCATCGGAGCGGGGCTGCGAGGGCACCGATCGTCTGCAGGGGGCTGAGGGAAGCCCCATGTGAGTTAATCTCATTTTTTTTGGTTGACTTTAGGTTCACTTTAAGTTTACTCATTAACCACTTTAGATTTACTGACGTGAGTCTCATGTCCTAATTGGCTACACTAAGGATTCCTGGATGTGAGAGACACGTCCTACACCAAAAACCACCGCCGCGCTCATACCCTTACAATACTGGATGATTGCTGCCATAGCAAAGTTTGGGGCCCAAATGCTTTTTAGATGTATCGCTCTGCTGTTGGCTAGCGGTGCATCTATACAGCACTATGGCTTCCAAACTGTCACCCTAGCGAACGCATCCAATCGCCACAAACATGCAGTCTGGGGATAACGGTCTGCTGTTCTACACCAAATAGTTTTTGTTCGATTTCAATGTAAAAATCATCCATCTTGGCTATGTTATAACTTCCAGGTCACCCCTGTCTTCTCTGTGCATCACTGAAAGAAGCAGGAAGAGGAAGTGACACGCATGGCCATTGCAAGAGGCTCCCCCAGAGGGGTCATAGCACGACTTTGGGCTCTATTCATAAAAAATTTGCGATAAAAAAATCTTGGAGGGAAAACACTGCATCGGTATTTTAGACTTTTGTGTGCTGATTCATAAAAATGTTTACACTTGCGATACAAGGTCTGGGAATTCCCGCACTAAACTAGCGGTGCTGGCTGAGTTGATACATTTTCTCTGTGTAGAGACAGTTACTATAAAGGAGGCAGCCCCAACTTCCCTTTAGATGTGCATTTTTTTTTTAAACTGCCTCTCCTTGCCCTGAATCTTCTCTGAATCTGTCTATTAGTCTTTCTAAACAATCTATTTAATTGCCACAGCTTAGAAGAACTTCAAGAAATGTTACACATGCAGGCTTTCTGATGTGAAATTTATCTGAAAACAGGTACGCAGAATGCCTTGTTTGCTCTGCTCTCACTGCTGCTGCCTGGGAAGTCTGTCTCCATTAGCTTGTCTGTTATCGCTGGCTTATCTCCTTTTCTAAACAGTCGGTATTCTCTGTTCCCATTCCACTTGCTCTAATCTTTATGAATTGATATGTAGTGACATGTGTTGTGATAATCACCGCATAAGGCGGTAATTTCCTGCACTGCTCAGGAATGTCAGCTTTTCATGCGGAAACAGCTTTTATGAATGGACACTTTGCTAAATGGTCGGTAAAGTCAGCTGTTTTGAGCATTACCGCATGCGGGAATGCTTTATGAATAGAGGCCATTGTTGGAAGTCGTCTGGATTAAAGGCATGCCCATGAGAGGTGCTCGGAGTCCCTTTAAGATTCATGGAAACCTGTAATGGCTGCTGCCTGTATCTATCAGATGTAATCACTAGGGGGACAGCTCGGGGACCCAATGCTGTACAGATGCATCAATATGTTGTCGCCTAGCAATGTATCTGTACAGCACTGGGGTCCCCAAACTGTGCACGATCGCATGCAATCACTACAGACGCACAGGCTGATTCACTCCCACCAAATATGTGTGAGGACCTCGGCCACTGACAACTGGAGTTTGACATTCCTGCGCTAATGTAATGCTATGGGTAACTTTTTTAAAAAATCACATCCCTCAAGTGGGATTCACACACAGCATTACATTACCATGAGCTTTTCAAATCACAAGCACTTAGAAAAGTGCTGCTAGTTCCAGGCTTTAGTCAATTAGACATGTTTTTCAATACAAAAATACAGTATTTTCCTAGATCTGTACATCAGTCCTGAAAGAGAGACACATGAGGAAGAAAGAGGGACAGAGGGGGCATTGGTACTCTCCAAAAAAGGGACAGTTGGGAGCTATGCCATTCAGACACATTACCCTGCTGCACCTAACACCTCCTCAGAAAGCTGCCTGCTCCCCCTCCTAGTCAGTCTAAAGCCACGCCTCCTGTTTCAAGTTAGGAAGGAGGCGTGGCTTCAGCTGACACAACACCCATATTCCCTTTACATGCCCAGGTGGATAATGAGGCAGTATTAATAGGAAAGATGAACAGCTCTACCCCCAGAGCTGGACAGTGCAGGAACCTAGAAGCTTGATTTCAAATAATGGCGAAGAAAACACAAAGATGGTTTGCACTTGTCCACTTATGATATCTTTATTCAGGACGTATTCAGCTTCACACAAACTGACATGTTTTGGAAGAGAGGTCCCTAATCATAGATATCATAAGTGGACAACTGCGGGCCATCTTTGTGTTTTCTTCGATAATGACGGAGTATTTCAGGCTGACAGAGGATGAGCGGCCAGTTTGAAGTCAGTTGCTGAGCAGATAAGGATCGGTGCAGCATATATGTATTTACTTCTTAATTTTGGGATCAAAATCCTAATTTATAATAATGTTCTATCAAATTCATATAAAAACAGTGCTTGATAAGCAGCACTTCAGCAAGGCAGTACTATTCAAACACTGCAGAAAAAGCAAAACAAGCTGATACCATACAAACCAGCAGGTCCAATGTTCTCAATTTTCCATCCTTTGTGTTTCTTCCTCACAGATGTTTACAAATCACAAATAATGGGCTTTTGCTGCCCTCAAGTGATAGGTTTGGGCATTACCACATTTATTATGGTGAACATCTGCAGTAAACCCTTCGAAGTACCAAAACAACTGAGTACCCAGATAGCTGATGATGACACAGAACCGCTAGGTTATCGCAAGGGGCTTAATTGCACCAAAAAAATCTTTTTACTAAAAAAAATGCATGCGAATATGAATTTGTATTCTTATAATAGAGTATATTGTCTTGTCACTAACTGTCCCACATAGGAGCTCACAATCTTGATTGGCCAATTTTACCACTTTCATGTAGTATGGAGGCCAACAGATTTTAAATATTATGAATTATAAATTGGCCAATCCAGATTGGATGTGTGTACACACCTTAAGGCGTAAATAAAGAGAAATAGAAGCTGACATTTATTTCCTTTTAAACAATACCGGTTGTCTAGCAGCCCTACTGATCTATTTGTCTGCAGTAGTGTCTGAATAACACCAGAAACAAGCATGCAGCTAATCTCAGATCTAACAATAATGTCGGAAACACCTGATCTTCTGCATGCTTGTTCAGGGGCTATGGCTAAAAGTATTAGAGGCAGATGATCAGCAGGATAGCCAGGCAACTGCTATTGCTTAAAAGGAAATATATATGGCAGCCTCCATATCACTCTCACTTCAGTTGCCCTTTAATATTCATGCTATGAGGTCACTGGGCTCTTTCTCTTAGTCCCTTCCCCAGGACTGTAAGCATGGGGTACAGGAAGCCCCCCATCCTGTACACACGCTAGGTTCTTGCCAGTGTTGGTCAGTTATTGGCCACCTCGGCCGGCTTTCATCTAGTGTGAATACGGAGGCTTAGGGCCCATTCACCCTAGGTGATTAGCGGGTGATTCCTGCTAATCGCCAAAGCGCTAGCGCGTTTAAAATTGTAACCCTACGGCCTTCATATCACTGCGGCAATTGCTTCCAATCGCGGGCGTTTCGCGATTAACGGCAATCACCACATGTGCTGCCTGCAGCATTTTCTCACTATTCAGAAGCGATCATGATACAGTGCTTATGAAAGCGCTGATCGCAATCGCTCTCAATCACGAGAGTGTACAGTGATTTTACCACGCTAATCGCGGTAAAATCACCCGCGCAAAATGGTAGCGCTAAGCGATACCGTTTTGCGACTTTCAAGTGTGATTGGGCCCTCAGACTTCAGAACTTTGGAGCTGGTGCAGCACTGCAGGTAGCAATGTATTGTTGGCAAAATCCAGCAATTACAAACAATAGCCCCCCCCCCCAAGAAAAAAAAATAAACTCCAGCCATATTCCCATCTAAAATAAAATACTACTTCCCCTCCATCCCTACTCAATCATCTTCACTTATCTACTGCACTTCCTTAGAATAGTCTTTCACCTCCAAGTCCGAGCAATCATCCCTCTATTAACACTTCTGCACCCTTAAAAACTATTTTCCCTCCAGTAGCTCAATCCTAATCTGGCCACCAACATAACTCCTTCCATAAAATACTAAATAATAATAATAAAAACTTCCCTATCATTGGCCCAGCAAAACACACTGTACATAACTCAGCATCCCCTCCCCAAAAATACCCGCCTTCCAAAGTCCTAGCAGCCGCAGCTGTAGGGGATGTACTTCCCAGCTAGCCTGGCATTGTACCCAGGTGTGGCACTCCTCCCACCCTCCAGCTGCCAGCTCACTCCTGTACAGAACATCTCTGTAGGCTTTGCAGATGGGGGCACTGCTGATACAGATGGAGCAACCGTTTCAGAACCTCATAAAAATATGTCATAAAAAAGGTACATGGGAAGAATGAACCGTTGTACCAAATGACATGCCTAAAGCAACTTTATTAACATGCAATTAGGAGGAGTGAAATATTTTGTGGTTTTGCCAACTTGCCAACTTAACAGCGAAATGACTTTTACTTGATGGAAAGATTGATGTCTTCTTAATGAACTCTGTTTTGTAATTTTAATAGCTATTCTTAGTTTATTAAAAAATTTTATTAGGCTTCTTTTTTTACATTTATATTTGTAGCTGCTGTTATCTGCTGCATGAAAATCCATTTGAAAGGCTTGCTGTCACTAAATCACTGCAGGTGAGGCTTGCTAAAGTGATGTACCCTGACGTTTCGCTATGGTAACTGTCTAACTAACCCCCCCCCACCTCTCCCCTTCCCCATCGGCTGGGTAGCGTGACCTTTTTTTTACCCCTATATAGATATATAATGTAGGCTGATGCTTAAAGAGGAACTGTAGTGAAAATAACTTCATTAAAGTGTTCTGAAAGTCAGCATTTCTACTTTGCTCTAAAAGATTCCTCACAGCTTGAAAGCTGCTATCCCAGAATTTTTTTTTTTAGCAGAACATCACTGAAATGGTTAAACAAAGCACTTTGTCCTGTTATTCAGCTTCAAATCCGCATCCAAACTGGTGATAACAGTATATTTGTTTACATTCCAATGTTGTTACAATGTGTGTAAACACAGTGTAACAAGTTAAAAGGAACTCTCTGTGCTTCAGACACACACACAGTTCAGAATAGCTCATTTAGACCTCTTTCACAGTGGGACATTGCATTTGATGCGACGTTAAAGTCGTACAACGTGCCCCTAACGCAGCGCATGTAGGTTATGAAACTGGACGTTATTGTGCATTCTTTAGCCCTGCGTTTGGTGCGCCGTTTTGTCGCACAGTGATGGAATGAAAACGGCGCATGCATTACATTAAAAAAAACAAAAAAACATTACTGAGCATGTGCAACGCACATAACGCAGCAGATTCATTGCTAAACGCACATCATGCAGCACTTTCTAAATATTGCTACACGTTACACACAACGCAACGTGTGCACTGTGAATGTCACACAGACTTTGTATTGCTGTGCGTTAGTCTGCGTTATCATTTTTTATAACGTGCGACTTTAACGTCCCACTGTGAAAGAGGCCTTAAAGATGTTAATAAATAATAAAAAGCAGTTTGAATAAAATGCAATGCCAGCTTTCAGGGTAAGATAAACTTGTAATTTGTAAACAGACAATACTACTTACATGATAACTGTATGAGTAATAAAAAGTAGGAAAACACATTTTCATTGAATGTTATGTCGGAGTTTCAGACCACTTTAATAAGTTGTTTTTTTTACACAATATTCTTTCAGCTGCATTCACAGTAGGACATTGCGGAGCTGCGTTATAAACTGTTATAATGCAGCTCCGCACTGCAATGCTAATCCTATGGGGTGTTCACAGTGCGACGTTAGCGTTGCATTGTAACGTGTAGCGTTATGGTAATGCACTGCTTGCAATGCGTTACCTCTAAATGCACCTGTTACCAGGTACAGGAAAGCATACTTTTCATTGCCTGTATGCTTTACTGTACTTACTACTGTATGCGGCAGTAATGCAGCATTAATGTGCATTACCACCTTTTTTTGCGTTCCGTTGTAATGCTGCGCTGTGACTTTAACGTCTCATTACAACGCTACGTCCCACTGTGAATGCAGCCTGAGCCAGTGTTTTCCTATTGTAAAATCTTTCTTCATCCTGATTTACATTGTGAAATTCATCACAGGTGGTGACATCTTTAGTCAGGTGTCAGGTGCAGCTCTGCAGAAAGTCTTTTAGGGTTTGTTCACACTGAGGGCACTTTTGGGATTTTTTAAGCGCCAGAGATTTTAAAAATCACCCTAAAAGCGCTTGTGCAATGACTCCCTATGAGAGTGTTCACTTATGAGCGGTTCGATTCTGATCCGCTCAGCAAAGCACTGCCTGTACCATTTTCTGAGCGTTTTGGCTCAATGAAAGGTATAGGGAAATCGCAAAGCGCTTGAAATAACGCTTTGTATAGCGATTTCCCGAGCGTTTTTAAGAATAAATACATTGTATTTATCCTTTTCCAGGTCAAAGAGTTCACTTCCTGACTTGCATCAGTGAAAAAAGCGCTGTAAAAAAAACCCTACCGCGCAGGTAAGTGCCGGGAGGCGCTAAAAAAAAATCACAAAACACTTGTGTCAGCGATTGTGATTTTAGATGTGAACAAGGCCTTATTGAGATTTATAAACCCGGTAGAAATAAGACCTAGTGTCCCAGAATGCTCTGGGAGGAGAATTCCACATAACCATACAGCCTAGGCTAAGCATCACTTGGGAGAGCATGTTACATACCCAATATACAGCAATATATAAATATAGGAAGTGTTCTAGATGCTGAAACCAGGAAAATGACCATAAAAATGGGTATTCTGAATAAGTTGCTGCATCCTACAATATGTCACTACAGTAACATTTTAAGGACCCCTCCCATGTTTTCAGAAGGATGCTTGATTATCACTGTGGGTGCTTTCCTGTTTTTCTTCTTGCTTATCTGATAAGTTGACATGGACAGTTGAAGTGAGAGATAAAGAAGTGGTTACACAGGCGGTAGGTGTTGTTTGTGTTGTGAGTTATAGCTGCACAGTGCAGCTGATTAGTACTACTGGAATAAGCTGCGTGTTCATATGTGTTAAGGTGGCCACACACGACACATTTTTTTTTCAACTGGAGAATTAAGAGAATGAGTGATTGTAGGTTTTGAATAATCTGATGACTGTGTAACATGTGTGTTCAGTTTTGCCCCAATTCTGACAATGATGATCGAAAACTCCCAAATAATTGCTTGGGGCAGGGCCGGGCCGAGGCATAGGCTGGAGAGGCTCCAGCCTCAGGGCGCAGTGTAGGAGGGGGCGCACAATTCATTCAGCTGCCATTCCTAATTGTGTTTGAAGCAGAAAGAAATAAGAAAATGGGATACATAGCAGTGACTGCAAGCCAGATAACTAGATATTAAGGTGTTGGAGAGGTTGTGGGCCCTGTGGCACCTCTTAGTCTAATAGCAATCAGTGTGTGACGGCTGGGGTCGGAGGGATGGAGGGGCGCACTTTGATGTCTCAGCCTTGGGTGCTGGAGGACCTTGTCCCGCCTCTGGCTTGGGGTCTATGAAAAGAAATGTACTATCTATCTGTCTATCTTTGCGTTCCTCAGTTAAGGGTGCTCTTTGCCATCTGTAAACAAGGGGGCGCTGCAGTCTAATATCTACTTATAGAAGTAAAATACCTGATGCAATATATTATCATTATATCTAGTGGTGTGAAACTCAAATGTAATCTATGGTCTAAAGCAGTTTTTCTCACTCCAGCGTTTCTTAAAGACTTTGCAGGGGGTTCCCTGG
Organism: Hyperolius riggenbachi; assembly: GCF_040937935.1. Classification (NCBI taxonomy): domain Eukaryota; kingdom Metazoa; phylum Chordata; class Amphibia; order Anura; family Hyperoliidae; genus Hyperolius; species Hyperolius riggenbachi. The sequence continues at coordinate 106,220,654 of NC_090647.1, read as the reverse complement.
CATTTTTCCCCTTTGAGTTGAGCAGCAGCCTCAGCTGGCAGCTGAGAAAGTGTAAAAATTCTGTCCCTAGTTTCTCAATGTCCTCTTCCCTCATGTTCTGCCCATCCTGAATTCTAGCTTCCCTTCTTGTTCATCACTGGCCATGTGGCAGTTATGACACGTTACACTTGCGATGAATAAACATGTTGGTCCTAGACTTTTTGCTGCCTGAAGCAAACTTGTGAGGATGCCCCCAAACTGCTTACCCTCATCCACTCCATTCCTCCTTAGTCAGGTCAGCAGTACCACCTCCTCCCTTCTGCTGTGCAAGTCAAATAAAACAATGCTGCTCTCCTGCCTCCGCCCTCCTCACGCACTGCCAGACTCCTCACACAGCACAACAAGCTGCTTTTTCCCAATGAAGGCCTCTTCACCTTGCTCTCCTCTGGGTCTCTACTCTGATTGCGTGCTGTTAGTGTAAACACACAGTACAAAAATGCTGCCCCTGTAATCTCTGCTGCCTGATGCAAGTGCCTTGCTTCATGAGAGAACAGGCCCTGCATATTGGATGCCAGAACTAAGTATATGTGTACAGCAGATATGGAGGAAAGGAAGAAAACACTAACTCCAGGCAACTATAATGGGGAGTACAATAACGGAGGGCATGAAATGGGCGCCCTGTAAAGGAGAAACATGGAATGGGGACCACTACAATAGTAAAAAGTACTTAACCTCAACCCACTTTGAATTACCAATCCTACTAGTACAGGCATGGGCAAACTTGGCCCTCCAGCTGTTGAGGAACTACAAGTCCCACAATGCATTGCAGGAGTCTGACAGCCACAGTCATGACTCATAAAGGCAAAGGCATTGTGGGATTTGTAGTTCCTTAACAGCTGGAGGGCTAAGTTTGCCCATGCCTGTACCAGAATATAAATCCTTTCTCCCTCCATTTAATGTAGGGGACGGGTTCCCAGAGACAGGGGCGTAGCAATAGGGGTTGCAGAGGTAGCGACCGCATCGGGGCCCTTGGGCCAGAGGGGCCCCATGGGGCCCTTCCTAAACCAAAGTATAAGCTGTTTATTGGTCCTGTGTTGGTAATGATCACTTCTATAGATGCTTTGAATGGTAGTAATCATTAACAAGCTGTTCCCCATCCCCTTCTGGCACCTCTGACACTGTAGATGACTTTGGCAGGTTTTGTTGCACCGTATCAATTGCTACGTATAGAGTTCTTGGGGTGCCCCAATGTAAAACTCGCACCGGGGCCCCGAGATTCATAGCTACGCCACTGCCCAGAGATCTGTTTAAACAATGCAGAAAAGCTTCTGCTGGAGAGGATAGAAAATGTTCTCTGCTTTGTTTGCACAGCAGCAAGTTTCATAAAAGTGCATTATTAACCTTTATTAATAAACAACAATGTGTTGAATCACAGAATGGCCCTGAAGCAATAGGTACCTGCAGCTTTAAAACCTAACTCCACCAACATTTGTACACCACAGTCACACCCTACTGCAGTGAATTTGGGCAAAAAAAGGTGAACTAACTCCAGTAGGGATGTGACTGTGGTGTATGTATGTTGGTGGAGTTAGGTTTTAAAGGGGCAGGTACCTATTGGTTTAGGGCCATTTTGTGATTCAACACTTTGTTTATTAATAAAGGTTAAAACACTTTTACGAAACTGGCACCGTGGGTTTTTATGTTAATAATTTATGGTGGTGGAATTGGGAAACTACTGTATCCATCCAGCAAGTGACAGTCTGAAGTGCAGTGGCTTTGGAACAAGGAGTAAACTAACATTCTGCAGAGATGCACCTGCCAGAAGTAAGGATTTTAACACCTGTGAAACATTTCAGAAAGAAAATCAGGGTGATGAAAGATTTTAAAATAGGCAAACCCTGATACCGGTAGTTTATAAAGTACCTTTGTATAAAATAAGCAATTTTGTTCATGACATTATTTTCAGTACAGCTCCTCTTTAAAGTGTACCAGAGACTAAACAAAATGAAAGTTTTATACATACCTGGGGCTTCCTCCAGCCCTGTGCGCACAGTCACTCCCAGGCCGCAGTCCTCAGCTGCCTGCAGCTCCGGTATCGGGTCCCGTTAGTTCTGCCAGTCACAGCCAGTCTGCGCAAGAGAGGTGCGCACTGTATGTACCGGAGCTGCAGGCAACGGAGGACGGCAATGTGGGAGCGATCCGTGCGCATGGGGCTGAAGGAAGCCCCAGGTATGTATAAAACTTTTATTTTTTTAGTCTCTGGCTTCCTTTATTAACTTTTCATGCATTGTTTTCCATTAGTTTTATACCACTTTAAAGAGGAGCTATCAGCCATACTATCTTGCTCTACTTATACAACATATGTATTGCACTGTCTACATTTGATTTTAGTGACTTTTCTACAGTAAAAAAAGTGAAAATCCTTCCTAGCATTTCCCATCTTAGCTGTGGCTATTTTGAAGCCAATCCTGATGTAATTTCCTCCCTAACTATTCTCTGCCTGATTTGCCTGCCCTTCACTATAGAAAGCGCATTGTCTTAGCATGAGAAATATTGGCCAATCAGAGAGGAACAGAGGTGAGGGAGGAGAAAACAGGAGGGAAAGAGGCTTCAGCCAATCAGGCTGCATTAGTTAAGTCTGAGAGGAAGTATAGAAGCAAAAAAGGACAACCCAGTATGCCCTGCAACTTCTCTTTTTGTGTACCAGATTTGTGTGTACGAAATAAGAGTCAGGTAAACTGGGGAATGAATGATCATTTATCAACAAGAACAGTAATAGTGATTTTAACTTTTTGGATTGCCTGGTTAGCATCCTTATTACTTGTTTACCAGATAAAAATAAACAATTGATTTTTGATTGTATGCCAGACAGTTACACTTTAAAACTTTTCATTAAAAATATATGGCTACTGTTGCCCACTAGATTGGATATACCGGTAGTAATTGCATAATTTTGACTATACCAGCTCTGAGCTCTCAGTGAGAATTAGATATTTGACTCCTAATGCTCCGATTAGTTACAGCAGTCAGATTCCTGTATCCATAAATACAAATCTAGAGTCAGGAATGAGGCCAGAATATCTTGGTGTATACAAGCTAACCTGAGTCAGTCCAGATCTCTAAATCAGTCAATCTGTAGACATCCGATGAATCAGCCTCCCCGGGCACAAATCACTACAAGTGAGGGCGCTGGACCAAAAAATGGCATTTTGATGGAAAACTCTGGACTTCCATCAGTCAGAATGTGATAAGTCTGTGAGGAGTTTTCTGGTAAAGGGAAGTGAGTACATCTGATTAACGGACAGGTCAAACTGATCACTGTGATCAGCTGGATGATGGCCGTAAATGCCGGGAGGAGATTTTCCTCGGGGGGTCACCGGGTGTCTGAATTTATGAATACTGTTCTTATCACAATGTGTAAATCTGCTGTAACATCCTCTGTACATCTTCCGTCACTCAGAAAATGCATTAAAGGTAACCATCTTTATTTAGGCTCACCGTATTTTATTCATATTTTATGGTTTCATGTTTTGTTCTATTCATTTATATGTTGCTGACAGTAGGATAACCGAGGTGACATGTGACATGATGAGCTAGACGTGTATGTACAGTAACAAGCACTCAAATAACTATGCTGTGTTCTTTATTTTCTTATTCTGCCTGAAACAGTTAACATTTAGGCATGGAAGTGACAGTTCCTTTCAAGTTGAACTTAGTCGGACAATTGTGTAACCCTCACTAATTAGGAATTACAGCTACAAACCTTTTTCCTTGCTGAGAACAGCTGAGGACAGCTTCTGAGAGCACGGGATGGATAAAAAAGTCAGTAGTATACTGTATATATTTTAGCATCTGAGACACTGAAAGACTGTGTCAGCAGATGAGACTATACATTAACATTAAACTTTCTTTTCTTTACTAATAAACAAAAAATAAAAGTGTAGCTTTCTTAAAAAAAAAAAAAAAGTAATTTTAGGAGTAGGAGGATGATAAATACAATTATTTACCTCATCAGTTTTTTTTTTTACCCTGAAGTTTCCTTTAAAAGCCCATTCACAATGATACTGGCTCCAGCATTTGCAGCTAACGCTTTATTGGGTTGTAACAGTCACTGCCTGTGCTACCTAGGTAATGTGTGCATTGCTAGGGTAACACTCTTTACCTAGGTAACGTGGGTTGCGGTAATTGCACGTTGGCTTTGTGGGAGTTCTGGTTCTCCACGAGCTTACTGGGTAATTTATAACTGGCATAAGTACGGATAAAACTCATGCAAAGTGGAGTCAAAGTACCATTTTCTCTTCTTATCAGCGGTTGCTTAGCTGGGGTTGGCTTGACCAAGAATAATAACAATTGCTTTATATCGTTATAGAGAATAGAAGAGCAGAAATATCCCTTTTAAGTGAGACAACAACGTCAGGTGACAGTTATCGACTGTCTATCGGTAGCTTATGTTTACCACTTGCAAGAGGCTGCTAACATGCCGCATGAGCTCCCGTGAAGCAGAGTCTAGTTGAAATGCTTCTTCTGCAATATCCGCTTATCCCATAATGCACTGCTGCAATGCTGTTACAGCTGCTGCTGAGGTAATGATCCTCCAAGTCTGGCTCATCACTGCGAAGACAGTGAAGGCTTGTCAATCAAAAGTACCAGCAGTAGGAGTTGGCAAACTAGGCCGCAATCCGCCTCGCCCACGCGTTCTAATTCATTTATATTTCAGGGCTGCTGCTTCGCAAGCTCAACGTAGCCCCAGCGTCTAAAGTAGTTGTGAAGATTATTTTTATTTTAATAAGTGCCGGCATTAAAGCTTCCAGAACTTCGGCGTACCACACCGTGCCGCCATTAGGCTGTGATCAGGCCCAGATAATGACTAAGTCCAATCATCCAGCATCAAGCCACCATCGCTCTTCCCAGCCATGCATAATGCTGGAACCGTCTGATAGCAGTTTACCTCTGCGGATATAAACAGCACACACTATTTGCTCCGGGGCTCTGACTCTCTGCTCATTAACTATATGTAGTGGCTCTTAGGCCATCATTTTCAATAACAATAAAGCCTCCTCTCGTACTATAAAAAGCCTGCGTGCAAAAAAATGTGGCTACAGTTTAGCATCAAGTTTAATGATTCTGTATCACAGTAAAAGTGTTTTATAGTTATAATAATGTTTACACACACACACACACACACATTGCACTCCGCTCAGAATGGGGGGTTTTACATCCAGGCCAGCCGCTTTAACCTTTTTAGTGTTGAGGTTACTTGGATGTATTTCAATCCGTCTACAGTTAACCAAAAGACAAATGCGGCGATGATAAAACTGATTAATGGCTGTGTAAACGAAACCTCTGCCTAGCCACTGCCTTTCATTACATACTAAACATTGTTATGTATTCTAGATATTATCTGCAATGGTAAACATTTCATAGCTCAGCTGTAGCAGCAGACATGTATGTGTGGAGAGGGGCGTAACAATAGCCCCTGCGATTCCCAGGATTGCGGGGGGACTGGGGAATTTATGGGGGCCCCTCTTCCCCCCATCTGCATGCAGACTAGAGCAGGGATATGTTTAGCTGCTTTCAGACCTGCAAATCTCTGTGCAGCACTGGAAGCAGGTAATATTACACTCGCTACCTGTTCCAGGGCTGTGGGTCTCCCCTGTGCATCACAGCACACTCTCTCTGCTGTCATTTACCGACTCCCTATCACATGACTGATGCGAGTCATGTGATCGGAGCTTGGTAAAGGGCAGCAGAGAGTGTTGCTGCTCTGATGTATGGAGATTTGTGGCACTGAAAACAGGTAAATGTAACGCTTCCTGTGCTACTCTGTATGGTGAGAGGGGGTGGTGGGTGTGACGGACGGTTGCGTAGCCACAGCCGCGTCCTTGAACCGCCCGTGCAGAACATGCGATCGCAATCGATTCTCTGCATCGATGCGGTTAAGATCGATAGAATCTAGATTGGTTGTGTAGGAGCATCTGCAGTCAATCTGGGCTCTCTCTTGTCTCCGCAGAGAGCTAGCAGTACTTACAGTAGGTGCAGGATGTCTTTTGATTTGTTAATTAGCTTGGGCCAGGCCTGTGTCCAGGGAGAATGTTTATTTTTAAGTACCTCAGGCAGATGTCAACCACCATGTGGTGAGCCTTTTCATACAGGGAGAGCCAGGAAGCTACTCCCAGCAGGAAGCCTATTCCAAACCTGCTTCCCCCAGACTGACTGGCACCGCAAGGGCAGATGCAGGTATTATATAATTTTCTGCCTATTTACAGAATACCGTAAATAGGGTAGTTATGAGAGCAGTATCATTGGATCCGTAGGGTCATGCTGAATCTCTTGATACCAGTCGAGAGGGGCCTGGGGCCCCTACAACCTAGTTATTAAACCTCTCAGGAACTGAATCCTCTACCCTAAGCAAGTTTGGTATCATATGAACTGGCATATTCTGAGGTATATGAATATGTGATGGTCATGTGTGTGCGGAAAGCGTAAGCCGAGATATGACAAATGTCATATTTGGTGGGCATGGGAAACCCACCCAGGGAGCTAACTGCCCCTGTCCAACCCCTGGGCTGTACTTGAGACTCCACCCAAAGATGTACATTGTTCAAAAATGTCTGCGAGGGACTCCTCCCTCATTCCTCCATCTTACACCTTCATGAGAGCTGCTGCCACTTTGAGGAACAAGTGGTAGCCATCTTGTTTGGACTTGCTCTGGAACAAAAGAACGTTGTTACTAACTGAACTGAACCAAGAACTTTATGATTTTCCCAGAACGGACATATTTCCACAAACCCTAAGTATTTTCTCCCTTTTTATTTCATACTAGCTATTAATGTTTCTATAATTGTTGATTTTAATGATTTTCTGTATAAGATTAATTACTTATAGTGCACGTAAATAAAGGCTTTATCAAAGTCGTTTACTGTTCCGCTACACCTGCTATACAGCCATACACAGAAACTGAACTCAGGTCTCTGAGGAGTCGCTACTATTATTGATATCTAGACAGAATACAGCGTGTTTTAACCGTTTTATTTGCAGGGTCAGTCAGTTGGTAGGGACCACAGACCCATACCAGTGGTGGTGGCAGATATACCCTGAAATAGTGTGTAAAGTGTATTTCCGTAACCCACAGGCTCCCCTCTGGTTTGTCTGCGGCCAATTCCCAATGGTTTCTTCACATTGACTGCGACCAGAGTTTGCACGATCTGTGCGCTGGAACCGTTTGGAAGGCATTTCGCGTTCCAGCCACCAGGGCTCCTGTGACAGTGGGGATGTTTGTTTACCGGCTGTCAGCCTGGTCCCTTGGAGAGGAGGGGCTATGGACCTAAGGGGCCCCATGCAATCTTTTTTTTTTTGCATGGGGCCCGATACATGGTAGTTACGCTCATGTGTGAGGGCAGCCTATATCACGGGGTATCAAGTATGACGGGCCAAGTGGCCAACCAGCAGAGAGAGTACAACTCAACAATGACAGCTAATTCCCAAATTACACAAATAAATAAATAAATAAATACATACATACAATACAATAAACACATTTATTAATCAAAAAGCCTCTTGGACATTGGGGAAAAATGTAAAGCGAACCTGAATTCTTCTCTGTTCTAAAAGATATGCAACATCATAATAACCTTCAAAGAAAAACATTTTGTTTTGTTACATCTGATACAAATCCTGCAATAAATCTGCAGTGTGTCTATTTCCTGCTTTCATGGAAACAGACATATTGTTAACATCCTGTGTTTACCAATTAGCTGCTCTGCCATGGCAGAGGGGATATCTGAGCTGACATAGCTGAGAGAAATCAAATTACAGTTTTGATTAGTCCCAGATGAGGGGGAATAAGACAGGCTAAACTCTCTAAATACATACAGGGTGCGTTTCTCTATGTTTTCCTTCTGTCCTGTGCAAGAGTTCAGGTCCACTTTAAAGGTGAACTCCGTGAAATGTAATTGGATTAGGCATGGAATGAGAAAAGCTTTTGTCATTTATTCCTGTTGTTTTATTTCTGTCATTCAACTGCAAAAGTTAGACTAGTCCTGAAACAATCCTGTGATGGATTTGTTAGATTGACTGTCTGACTTGCATGCAGGGCCCGGATTTAGGTCAAGGCCACCTAGGCCATGGCCTAGGGCACCACAGAAGCAAGGGCACCAAAGCAGCAGGCTAAACTGGTACAGCATTTGCAAGCTTGTACTCTGCTGATAGCCGCCTGTGCAGCAGCCACCTTGCTCTCTGTGCACGTTTGCATTGTGGCAGGCGGATATGTACTTGGGCAGCATTGGAGTCAGAAAGGAAGAGGAAGCTTCTGCACTGGAGACGGATGGAGAAATGAGTGACACTGATAGCTGCTGCAGTGAGAAGGCAAGCTAACTACCTATACTGAAGGGGGAGGGAGGGATTAAGGGAGTCATCTGGCTACCTATACGGGGGGGGGGGGGGGGGGGGTTAACATGCTACCTATACTAGAGGGAAGGGGGAGGAGTCATCTGGCTAACTATACTAGAGGGAAGGGGTCATCTCACTACCTATACTGAAGGGGGGCAGCTGGTGACAGTGTCCTTGGGAGGTAAAGAGTGCAAATCCGGCCCTGCTTGCATGTCTGTGAATCCAAACTTCCAAATGATAAAAAGAGTGGCACTCCCTCAGGTGGATGGCGTGCCCAAGCCTCAATGGACCTCCGCACCTCCTGGTCCCCAATGTAGTACAAGACACGAAGGAGGCTGGCACTGCGATGAAAAAGCTCTTTTATTCTGAAAAGGATAAAATCATAGGGCCATACGGCGACAGCCCGCTGTTTCTGGTCTCAACCCTTTATCAAGCCGAGAATGCCCATAACAACCTTCACAAAAAGCACACCTCTTTTATAGTGTCAATACATCAGTAACACCAATAAAATCAAACTACCTAACAGCCAATCAGCTTACCAGTTTGTATAGGCGGACCCAGTGGGAGACTGCAAGCACAACATGCAAATGACAGCCAGGCGTTATGTATCCATAGCGTAACACGCCGCTGTCTTAAATCAAAACGAGGCTCCCCGCATAGCTCCACCACAAAGCGTGCCATTGGCCAGGCAGCACAAGAGCCAATCAGAGCGCGCAGCGTCAAATGACGCTGCAAAGACGTGACAAAAACGTCACAGCAGTAAAGGAGCTGACACCTCGCTCCGTAAACAAACAGAACGCCCCTACGCCTTCTTAAGCAGCCTCGCCATGGCAACACATACACAAAAAGCGTGTAACCACACGCTGGCAAATAAACATTGCCTGGAGTACCTCTACGGAAGCCTCGTGATAACACATCATGTCCGCAGTCCCCCTCTGACAAATCCACCTTCTGATAAACCGAGAGCTCTGAAAAATAAAGAGCAAATATTAACATTTTAAAATACATACGAAACATGCATAAATACTGGTCTAAATACAGAAACCCAATTCATAGTCACGGTTCAGCCCTCCCTCCCCCAACACCCCCAATCTCCTGATCCACCCCGCCTCCCTCCTCAAAAGTTCCTTACCCCTGCTGAGTTTACCCCTCCAATTAAGGGGAACCCCATCAATAATTTGTACTTTAAGTTGGGCAACAGTATGTCCACAATCTGAGAAATGTGAAGACACTGCTTGCTTCTTATCCTTATTTCTAATAGCACTTTTATGCGAACAAATTCTATCCCTCACCTTTTGGGTTGTCATTCCGACATAACCCAACCCACAGGGACATTTCAGATAATAAACAACGTAACTGGATTCACAGGTGTAAAAATCTCTGATTTGATACTTTGTACCCCTAGATGGATGTCTAAACTCGGATCCCTTGATGACATGGCCACACATGTGGCATCCCAAACAAGGGAAAGTACCAACCCTCCCCTCTCTGGTCTGTTGTACAGCACTGGGATAAAATGTTTTATCCCTAATGGTGGGGGCTCTCTTGAAGGAAAGGATGGGGGGATACCTGAATTCAGGAATACATGGGAAAGCCTCACTTAACAAATGCCAATGCTTTCTGAGGATATTACCTACCTCCTGACTACTAGTGCTATAGGTAGACACAAAAGGGAGTCGAAATTGTCTATTGTTCCTACGGGGTCTGCATCTGGACTCTTCCCGTTGGAGAACCCTTGTGGGATACCCTCTCTGTCTAAATTTAGTCTCCATATCTAATCTACGTGTCTGAAGATTAGCCTCATCTGACACTATTCTGTCCAACCTCATGAACTGTCCCTTCGGGATGGCATTCTTAATATGCGGGGGGTGGAAACTATTGTAATGTAGAATAGAATTACAATCGGTGCTCTTAATAAAAAGATCTGACTCCAAACCTCCATCAATTATCTTAATACATGTGTCTAAAAAAGACACTTGATCAGAACTGACATGACTAGTCAGTCTAATTTCACTACAGCATTGAGACAAATAAGTTTTAAAGGCTTCCAGGGTCGAATGTGGCCCCGCCCACACGCAAAAAATGTCGTCTATATACCTAAACCAACATCTAGCGTGTTGTTGAAAAAGACGACTATTGTAGACAAATGCCTCCTCAAAAAGACCCATATATAGGTTAGCATAGGACGGGGCCACATTCGACCCCATCGCCGTTCCTCGCAGCTGCAGGAAATACTCACCCTGAAAAGAAAAATAATTGCAACGTAGCACCACATTCAACAGGTCCAATGCAAATGTCCGCTGATCAGAGGACAAATCAGTTCTGGTCATGAGAAACCAGTCTATCGCCTCTACACCTCCATCGTGTGGGATGGAGGTGTAGAGGCTCTCAACATCAAAGGTCACCAAAAGGAGCCCCTCTTCCCCCATATCTACCTGCTGAATTTTCTGGAGAAACATATTAGTATCCTTAATGTAGGACTCCAATGTTACTACCAAGGGTTGCAAAATCCTATCCAGGAACTGAGCTACCGGGACAAAAACAGAGCCCGTGCCGGCCACAATGGGTCTCCCCGGTGGACGACACAGGCTCTTGTGTATCTTTGGTAGGGTGTAAAACCTAGGTGTCAAAGGGTTTTCCTGAATGAGAAACTTGGCCAAACCATCATCAATAATCTCCCTTACTCTAGCTCTTTCAACAATGCTTTTAATTCTATTCTGTATAGACAATATAGGATCCTCCTGAATTCTACAGTAGATATCTGTTTGTGTCAACTGCCCTCTAATTTCTGTCTCATAGTAGACAGTGTCTAACACCACTACAGCCCCTCCTTTATCCGCTGGACGTATGGTAAGTTCAGTCCGTTTCTTTAAACCATCCAAGGCACATCGTTCATCTTTAGTGAGGTTAAATTCCATCCTTTTATGTTTCTGGGAATCCTCATGTTGTCTAATGTCCTCCATCACCTTTCCACAGAACGTGTCAATCACTAAATTGCTCGATGGTACAAAGGCACTTTTGTTTCTCAGGCCCATCCTCTTTAATCTAAACATAGACTCCTCCTCTGTAGCCTCCCTATCACCAGAAAACTGTGGAAAAGTCCCAAAAAAATATTTTAATTTTAAGGTTCTAAAAAACCTATAAAGTTCCTGATCTAATTCAAAAAAATTGGGTTTATTTGTGGGACAGAAGCCCAAACCGTAATTCAAAACTCTCTCCTCAGTAGGTGTCAACACATGACTAGAGATATTCACCACTAACTGTGGATCTACTATTGGTTCCTCTTGCGCAACTCCATCTGGCTCTTGACCGGCTCTTTTTGAACGTTTGCACCTGGCCCTCCTACCGCCCCGCCTGCTGCTCCTCTTTTTGGGGAATTCTCCCGTGAGGACAAAAAATCTGAGGCTGAGGATCCCTGACCCCCTCCTTGTGGGCGTGGTATTCTCTTTTTAGGCTTTAGTGGCCTGTTAAATTTACGTGCTGTAGTTGCCGGAATCATCTTTTGCCAGGAATATATATAACCATTAATATAGTCCTGTGAATCACGATTATATTTGGAGCGTTTCGTTTCCTCAATGGTTTTGGTGTGTGCCACAATCTTTATTGATAGCTGGTCTATAAAGCTTTGCATCTCTTCAGCTGGCAAGATTGCCGTTAGTTGTGTAATCACAGACAAGCTTTTTTTCTCCAGTATTGGGAGTTCCTCATATATCCTCTCAATAGTAAGAATCATGGTGTCGAATGCCGCCTTATTCCATATTTTTTCAAAGGTAGAACAGAAAGTCTGATCACCCAAGAACATCATAGGAGACACTTGTGAACGTAATGTGCGTGGTATTCTCCTTGAACGACAATACTCAGCTAGTGTCCTTGCATGCATATCAAGCTCGACCCATTTCTTCTTTAGAATTTCCAACTCTCGTTTTAAAGGCTTGACATCAGGAGTCTGTAAAAACTGTGCACTCCCACTGGCTTTAGCCAGTACCCGAGCTGCATGTTCCTCCGTATAAGAAAATGTGTCTGATACACAGCCAGACGTACTCTCCACATGGGTGCTCATCCTCTATGGTGCGTTTGTAGAATCCAAACTTCCAAATGATAAAAAGAGTGGCACTCCCTCAGGTGGATGGCGTGCCCAAGCCTCAATGGACCTCCGCACCTCCTGGTCCCCAATGTAGTACAAGACACGAAGGAGGCTGGCACTGCGATGAAAAAGCTCTTTTATTCTGAAAAGGATAAAATCATAGGGCCATACGGCGACAGCCCGCTGTTTCTGGTCTCAACCCTTTATCAAGCCGAGAATGCCCATAACAACCTTCACAAAAAGCACACCTCTTTTATAGTGTCAATACATCAGTAACACCAATAAAATCAAACTACCTAACAGCCAATCAGCTTACCAGTTTGTATAGGCGGACCCAGTGGGAGACTGCAAGCACAACATGCAAATGACAGCCAGGCGTTATGTATCCATAGCGTAACACGCCGCTGTCTTAAATCAAAACGAGGCTCCCCGCATAGCTCCACCACAAAGCGTGCCATTGGCCAGGCAGCACAAGAGCCAATCAGAGCGCGCAGCGTCAAATGACGCTGCAAAGACGTGACAAAAACGTCACAGCAGTAAAGGAGCTGACACCTCGCTCCGTAAACAAACAGAACGCCCCTACGCCTTCTTAAGCAGCCTCACCATGGCAACACATACACAAAAAGCGTGTAACCACACGCTGGCAAATAAACATTGCCTGGAGTACCTCTACGGAAGCCTCGTGATAACACATCATGTCCGCAGTCCCCCTCTGACAAATCCACCTTCTGATAAACCGAGAGCTCTGAAAAATAAAGAGCAAATATTAACATTTTAAAATACATACGAAACATGCATAAATACTGGTCTAAATACAGAAACCCAATTCATAGTCACGGTTCAGCCCTCCCTCCCCCAACACCCCCAATCTCCTGATCCACCCCGCCTCCCTCCTCAAAAGTTCCTTACCCCTGCTGAGTTTACCCCTCCAATTAAGGGGAACCCCATCAATAATTTGTACTTTAAGTTGGGCAACAGTATGTCCACAATCTGAGAAATGTGAAGACACTGCTTGCTTCTTATCCTTATTTCTAATAGCACTTTTATGCGAACAAATTCTATCCCTCACCTTTTGGGTTGTCATTCCGACATAACCCAACCCACAGGGACATTTCAGATAATAAACAACGTAACTGGATTCACAGGTGTAAAAATCTCTGATTTGATACTTTGTACCCCTAGATGGATGTCTAAACTCGGATCCCTTGATGACATGGCCACACATGTGGCATCCCAAACAAGGGAAAGTACCAACCCTCCCCTCTCTGGTCTGTTGTACAGCACTGGGATAAAATGTTTTATCCCTAATGGTGGGGGCTCTCTTGAAGGAAAGGATGGGGGGATACCTGAATTCAGGAATACATGGGAAAGCCTCACTTAACAAATGCCAATGCTTTCTGAGGATATACCTACCTCCTGACTACTAGTGCTATAGGTAGACACAAAAGGGAGTCGAAATTGTCTATTGTTCCTACGGGGTCTGCATCTGGACTCTTCCCGTTGGAGAACCCTTGTGGGATACCCTCTCTGTCTAAATTTAGTCTCCATATCTAATCTACGTGTCTGAAGATTAGCCTCATCTGACACTATTCTGTCCAACCTCATGAACTGTCCCTTCGGGATGGCATACTTAATATGCGGGGGGTGGAAACTATTGTAATGTAGAATAGAATTACAATCGGTGCTCTTAATAAAAAGATCTGACTCCAAACCTCCATCAATTATCTTAATACATGTGTCTAAAAAAGACACTTGATCAGAACTGACATGACTAGTCAGGAGATTGGGGGTGTTGGGGGAGGGAGGGCTGAACCGTGACTATGAATTGGGTTTCTGTATTTAGACCAGTATTTATGCATGTTTCGTATGTATTTTAAAATGTTAATATTTGCTCTTTATTTTTCAGAGCTCTCGGTTTATCAGAAGGTGGATTTGTCAGAGGGGGACTGCGGACATGATGTGTTATCACGAGGCTTCCGTAGAGGTACTCCAGGCAATGTTTATTTGCCAGCGTGTGGTTACACGCTTTTTGTGTATGTGTTGCCATGGTGAGGCTGCTTAAGAAGGCGTAGGGGCGTTCTGTTTGTTTACGGAGCGAGGTGTCAGCTCCTTTACTGCTGTGACGTTTTTGTCACGTCTTTGCAGCGTCATTTGACGCTGCGCGCTCTGATTGGCTCTTGTGCTGCCTGGCCAATGGCACGCTTTGTGGTGGAGCTATGCGGGGAGCCTCGTTTTGATTTAAGACAGCGGCGTGTTACGCTATGGATACATAACGCCTGGCTGTCATTTGCATGTTGTGCTTGCAGTCTCCCACTGGGTCCGCCTATACAAACTGGTAAGCTGATTGGCTGTTAGGTAGTTTGATTTTATTGGTGTTACTGATGTATTGACACTATAAAAGAGGTGTGCTTTTTGTGAAGGTTGTTATGGGCATTCTCGGCTTGATAAAGGGTTGAGACCAGAAACAGCGGGCTGTCGCCGTATGGCCCTATGATTTTATCCTTTTCAGAATAAAAGAGCTTTTTCATCGCAGTGCCAGCCTCCTTCGTGTCTTGTACTACATTGGGGACCAGGAGGTGCGGAGGTCCATTGAGGCTTGGGCACGCCATCCACCTGAGGGAGTGCCACTCTTTTTATCATTTGGAAGTTTGGATTCTACAAACGCACCATAGAGGATGAGCACCCATGTGGAGAGTACGTCTGGCTGTGTATCAGACACATTTTCTTATACGGAGGAACATGCAGCTCGGGTACTGGCTAAAGCCAGTGGGAGTGCACAGTTTTTACAGACTCCTGATGTCAAGCCTTTAAAACGAGAGTTGGAAATTCTAAAGAAGAAATGGGTCGAGCTTGATATGCATGCAAGGACACTAGCTGAGTATTGTCGTTCAAGGAGAATACCACGCACATTACGTTCACAAGTGTCTCCTATGATGTTCTTGGGTGATCAGACTTTCTGTTCTACCTTTGAAAAAATATGGAATAAGGCGGCATTCGACACCATGATTCTTACTATTGAGAGGATATATGAGGAACTCCCAATACTGGAGAAAAAAAGCTTGTCTGTGATTACACAACTAACGGCAATCTTGCCAGCTGAAGAGATGCAAAGCTTTATAGACCAGCTATCAATAAAGATTGTGGCACACACCAAAACCATTGAGGAAACGAAACGCTCCAAATATAATCGTGATTCACAGGACTATATTAATGGTTATATATATTCCTGGCAAAAGATGATTCCGGCAACTACAGCACGTAAATTTAACAGGCCACTAAAGCCTAAAAAGAGAATACCACGCCCACAAGGAGGGGGTCAGGGATCCTCAGCCTCAGATTTTTTGTCCTCACGGGAGAATTCCCCAAAAAGAGGAGCAGCAGGCGGGGCGGTAGGAGGGCCAGGTGCAAACGTTCAAAAAGAGCCGGTCAAGAGCCAGATGGAGTTGCGCAAGAGGAACCAATAGTAGATCCACAGTTAGTGGTGAATATCTCTAGTCATGTGTTGACACCTACTGAGGAGAGAGTTTTGAATTACGGTTTGGGCTTCTGTCCCACAAATAAACCCAATTTTTTTGAATTAGATCAGGAACTTTATAGGTTTTTTAGAACCTTAAAATTAAAATATTTTTTTGGGACTTTTCCACAGTTTTCTGGTGATAGGGAGGCTACAGAGGAGGAGTCTATGTTTAGATTAAAGAGGATGGGCCTGAGAAACAAAAGTGCCTTTGTACCATCGAGCAATTTAGTGATTGACACGTTCTGTGGAAAGGTGATGGAGGACATTAGACAACATGAGGATTCCCAGAAACATAAAAGGATGGAATTTAACCTCACTAAAGATGAACGATGTGCCTTGGATGGTTTAAAGAAACGGACTGAACTTACCATACGTCCAGCGGATAAAGGAGGGGCTGTAGTGGTGTTAGACACTGTCTACTATGAGACAGAAATTAGAGGGCAGTTGACACAAACAGATATCTACTGTAGAATTCAGGAGGATCCTATATTGTCTATACAGAATAGAATTAAAAGCATTGTTGAAAGAGCTAGAGTAAGGGAGATTATTGATGATGGTTTGGCCAAGTTTCTCATTCAGGAAAACCCTTTGACACCTAGGTTTTACACCCTACCAAAGATACACAAGAGCCTGTGTCGTCCACCGGGGAGACCCATTGTGGCCGGCACGGGCTCTGTTTTTGTCCCGGTAGCTCAGTTCCTGGATAGGATTTTGCAACCCTTGGTAGTAACATTGGAGTCCTACATTAAGGATACTAATATGTTTCTCCAGAAAATTCAGCAGGTAGATATGGGGGAAGAGGGGCTCCTTTTGGTGACCTTTGATGTTGAGAGCCTCTACACCTCCATCCCACACGATGGAGGTGTAGAGGCGATAGACTGGTTTCTCATGACCAGAACTGATTTGTCCTCTGATCAGCGGACATTTGCATTGGACCTGTTGAATGTGGTGCTACGTTGCAATTATTTTTCTTTTCAGGGTGAGTATTTCCTGCAGCTGCGAGGAACGGCGATGGGGTCGAATGTGGCCCCGTCCTATGCTAACCTATATATGGGTCTTTTTGAGGAGGCATTTGTCTACAATAGTCGTCTTTTTCAACAACACGCTAGATGTTGGTTTAGGTATATAGACGACATTTTTTGCGTGTGGGCGGGGCCACATTCGACCCTGGAAGCCTTTAAAACTTATTTGTCTCAATGCTGTAGTGAAATTAGACTGACTAGTCATGTCAGTTCTGATCAAGTGTCTTTTTTAGACACATGTATTAAGATAATTGATGGAGGTTTGGAGTCAGATCTTTTTATTAAGAGCACCGATTGTAATTCTATTCTACATTACAATAGTTTCCACCCCCCGCATATTAAGAATGCCATCCCGAAGGGACAGTTCATGAGGTTGGACAGAATAGTGTCAGATGAGGCTAATCTTCAGACACGTAGATTAGATATGGAGACTAAATTTAGACAGAGAGGGTATCCCACAAGGGTTCTCCAACGGGAAGAGTCCAGATGCAGACCCCGTAGGAACAATAGACAATTTCGACTCCCTTTTGTGTCTACCTATAGCACTAGTAGTCAGGAGGTAGGTAATATCCTCAGAAAGCATTGGCATTTGTTAAGTGAGGCTTTCCCATGTATTCCTGAATTCAGGTATCCCCCCATCCTTTCCTTCAAGAGAGCCCCCACCATTAGGGATAAAACATTTTATCCCAGTGCTGTACAACAGACCAGAGAGGGGAGGGTTGGTACTTTCCCTTGTTTGGGATGCCACATGTGTGGCCATGTCATCAAGGGATCCGAGTTTAGACATCCATCTAGGGGTACAAAGTATCAAATCAGAGATTTTTACACCTGTGAATCCAGTTACGTTGTTTATTATCTGAAATGTCCCTGTGGGTTGGGTTATGTCGGAATGACAACCCAAAAGGTGAGGGATAGAATTTGTTCGCATAAAAGTGCTATTAGAAATAAGGATAAGAAGCAAGCAGTGTCTTCACATTTCTCAGATTGTGGACATACTGTTGCCCAACTTAAAGTACAAATTATTGATGGGGTTCCCCTTAATTGGAGGGGTAAACTCAGCAGGGGTAAGGAACTTTTGAGGAGGGAGGCGGGGTGGATCAGGAGATTGGGGGTGTTGGGGGAGGGAGGGCTGAACCGTGACTATGAATTGGGTTTCTGTATTTAGACCAGTATTTATGCATGTTTCGTATGTATTTTAAAATGTTAATATTTGCTCTTTATTTTTCAGAGCTCTCGGTTTATCAGAAGGTGGATTTGTCAGAGGGGGACTGCGGACATGATGTGTTATCACGAGGCTTCCGTAGAGGTACTCCAGGCAATGTTTATTTGCCAGCGTGTGGTTACACGCTTTTTGTGTATGTGTTGCCATGGTGAGGCTGCTTAAGAAGGCGTAGGGGCGTTCTGTTTGTTTACGGAGCGAGGTGTCAGCTCCTTTACTGCTGTGACGTTTTTGTCACGTCTTTGCAGCGTCATTTGACGCTGCGCGCTCTGATTGGCTCTTGTGCTGCCTGGCCAATGGCACGCTTTGTGGTGGAGCTATGCGGGGAGCCTCGTTTTGATTTAAGACAGCGGCGTGTTACGCTATGGATACATAACGCCTGGCTGTCATTTGCATGTTGTGCTTGCAGTCTCCCACTGGGTCCGCCTATACAAACTGGTAAGCTGATTGGCTGTTAGGTAGTTTGATTTTATTGGTGTTACTGATGTATTGACACTATAAAAGAGGTGTGCTTTTTGTGAAGGTTGTTATGGGCATTCTCGGCTTGATAAAGGGTTGAGACCAGAAACAGCGGGCTGTCGCCGTATGGCCCTATGATTTTATCCTTTTCAGAATAAAAGAGCTTTTTCATCGCAGTGCCAGCCTCCTTCGTGTCTTGTACTGCATGTCTGTGAATGGCAGGGCTGAAATGATCATATATGTCTTATGCTTAAAGGGCAACTATCACAAACATTGTAAATACATGCATTTAAACAGTAGATTTATAAGAGTAGAGAAAACCTCGTACTGTGCCGGTGCCAGGAGCGCGATCAAAGACGTGCGCGGAGAGGGCCGCCCAGGTGTAGTGGCCGTCGATTTGCAAGTTGGCAATACCAATTTCACCGTGGTGGAGGACCGGAGGATCGTTGAGTGACTGTGCGGGCACAGGGCAGCTGCATGGGGCTTCCAGATAAGTGAAACTCTTTTTTTTTTTTCAGCTATCTTCAGGTTCCCTTTAAATATCAGGTGATAAAAAAAATAGGATGTGTGCTGCATGTTTGTGCACAGTGACATTTCGCTGCTCTTCCCTGCAGATTTAGGGTTCATTCCTTGTGGTAAGACTTTTGCATTGTGTGTGTTTGCAAAAACAGCAAGGGCGTTAGACTTTTCCAAGAACAGAATATATAGGTTGCCGTACATCTAGCCACTATTAGTTGGGGATACTTATAAGGTAGCCAGCCGTACATCTAGTGATTTTGGCCAATAGATAGAGCTCTCTGTTCGAATCTGATCAGAGGGAGATCTGTTGGACACCATAAACCGCAGGCGTCACACACGTGCAGTACGCTGGGAAATATGTGGGAGGTGACCACAGAAGAGGACTCCGTGGCGATGCTAGACAAGTAAAGTATTAATGCAGGGGCACCAGGGGGTACATGTGCACTAGGGCAGGACAGTGGCCGGGGGTTTCCCGATGCATTATTCGTTCGCGATTATTGCATGGCATTACCGCCGCACACCTGACTGAGCATGTCAGCCTCTTAATTTTCCAGCATGTCCGATCGATACATACGACCAATTTCGACCTGAAATCGGTCACATGGTTAATCTGGCATGCTCTTGGCGGCACCAATTTTCATCCAAATTACTGATATTTTACTAGGTAATTCCAAAATATCAGTGATCTTACTAATCTTTTACTATGACCTAACCCTACTCTCACACAGAACCCTCCCTCTACCCATACCTAACCCTAACTCCCCCCTCCCTGGTGGTGCCTAACCTTATTGCGGTACTTGAAAGGTACTTGAAAGGACCGCGTAACATACGAGTGCACACTACCCAGCACTACCGCGTGTAGCATGCGCATGCTGATTTTTTAACTCGCCCTGCTAAATTTAACTTGAGCTGCTATAGCAGCGCAGCTTAATGAATCGATGTAAAAGTGTGACTACAAACAGTGGGCACCTGCTATAACTGCTATTTTACCAGTGTTAGCCACTGATCCTTAACATTAGGCTCTATAGCGGCTATTTTACCAGTGTTAGCCACTGATCATTAACATTAGGCTCTATAGCGGCGCCCTTTTTAACCAATTGACCTGGGAGATCCTGGTACAGTAGCGTGCGTCCCGTGAAATGCAGAATACTTAGCGGGCTTGTGCTGAGAATTAGTGGACAGTGCAGATGCAGGAATAACTATTCTGAGCTGGAAACTGAAACCTCCATGTAA
Organism: Hyperolius riggenbachi; assembly: GCF_040937935.1. Classification (NCBI taxonomy): domain Eukaryota; kingdom Metazoa; phylum Chordata; class Amphibia; order Anura; family Hyperoliidae; genus Hyperolius; species Hyperolius riggenbachi. The sequence continues at coordinate 106,200,234 of NC_090647.1, read as the reverse complement.
ACTTCAATGTATAATCCTCAATCACTATAAATGTGTCCTATCTTCCTCCCTCGGTTACTCTGTAGTTTATGTTACCTTTAATCTGAGAGTCCTTCAAGGAAGCCGAGCATAAACCAGCTGATGCCTTTCACTGATCCAGTGCCAGAGAGATCCATGGGATATGTAAACCTCATTAAAAGCCAGATAATAATATGTCTCCCTGTTAATGAGCTGCAAAGTACATGGAATTTTACAGACACAATAAGTCTGCGTCCCGAAGAGCTTTCCCTGTAACTCACTCCGAGATGCTCAGCCCCACACTGGTGTCTTTTATGGAACCTAAACTGGAAGCCGCGGAGACCGAAAAGTTGTCTCTATAAAATATATCCTTCAGGAACGATAAAACGATACATAACACAGCGATAGTCACCGAGCATTACTGAGCAAAGCCCTGCGTCAGCTGACCCTATGAAACCCGACTATTGTGTGTTAACACGTGTGAAATACAACCATCAATCTGATTACATAAAAGTGCATTAGTCATCGCTACTGCCAGGCTGGATTACCCGGTGGCTTCCTGTATGCAGATCTGTCCCCTGCAGGCAAGGCTGGATTTATACTTTTTGTGCCACTAGGCCAAGTATGTTGTGGTCCTACTTCCATGTGCAGCAGCTCCCCTCCCATTCCATATGCAGCCTCATCTTCCATCTGTATCATCCATGTACAGCAGCCCCTTTGATTCATAAGCTCCCTTGAGCATCAGTCTCCCTTTTCCATGTGTTGCTCTCCATCTTCAACCCCTTTTTTCATATGTAGCAGCCCCTCTTTCATGTCCAGGTGCCGCCCTGGGCTGCAGCCGCTCAAGGCCCGGGCCTTTGTGGCCTTTCCAGAAATCCTCCCCTGCTCACTTGTGTTTACAAGCAAGGCTGAGGTGACTCAGTGATTGGAGGAGAAAATAAAAATAAAAGTAAAGGGCAGAAATGACATCAGGATTTAGCCTAAACTGTGGGCAAAAGACATGGTTCCCACCAGGAACAGAATTCTCTTAATTTACTATATAACATTCACTGAAATCAAAACGTGGACAGTACAATACATTTGTTATGTAAGTAGCTCAAGTATTTATCTACTTATATATGTGTTTTTTTTCCCTGGCATAGTATGGCTGATTGTACTGCTTTAAGTACGCACAGCCATCTGCGTTTACAAATGTAAATGAGGCCTAAAGGGTGTACAAGGCATAAGATACAGACAGGGCCGGATTTACAGCTCAGGAGCCTATAGGCACAGAAGTTCTGGCGCCCTAAGCTCCGCCTCTCCACACATGCCACACCCCAAAACCACACCCCCTTTTCTTGTGAAATAAAATCACCCAAGGTTAAGCAGACATTAACAGAAACAAGTAGAGAATACCAACAATATGGAAATATTACCAATGACACACAGAATTTATCAAATAAAGGCCAATATTACCCACACTACTAACAAACAGACCCTTCTCTCCCCCCCCCCCCCCCCACAAACCCACACTACTGACACGCAGACCCTTCTCTCCCCCCCCCCCCATAAACCCACACTACTGACACGCAGACCCTTCTCCCCCCCCCCCCCCCTCATAAACCCACACTACTGACAAGCAGACCCTTCTCTCCCCGCCCCCCATAAACCCACACTACTGACACGCAGACCCTTCTCTCCCCCCCCCCCATAAACCCACACTACTGACACGCAGACCCTTCTCTCCCCCCCCCCTATAAACCCACACTACTGACACGCAGACCCTTCTCTCCCCCCCCCCCCATAAACCCACACTACTGACACGCAGACCCTTCTCTCCCCCCCCCCCATAAACCCACACTACTGACAAGCAGACCCTTCTCTCCCCCCCCCCCCCCATAAACCCACACTACTGACAAGCACTGCAGACCCTTCTCTCCCCACCCCATAAACCCACTCCGCTGACATGCAGACTCCTAGCCCCCCGTAAACCCACACTACTGACAAACAGACCCTTCTCTCCCCCCACCAACCCACACCGCTGACACGCAGACCCTTCTCTCCTCCCACATAAACGTACACTACTGACAGACACTGCAGACCCTTCCCCTCCCCCCACCAACCCACACCTCTGACACGCAGACCCTTCTCTCTTCCCCCATAAACCCACACTACTGACAGACACTGCAGACCCTTCCCCTCCCCCCACCTCTGACATGCAGACCCTTCTCTCTTCCCCCATAAACCCACACTACTGACAGACACTGCAGACCCTTCCCCTCTCCCCACCAACCCACACCTCTGACACGCAGACCCTTCTCTCTTCCCCCATAATCCCACACTACTGACAGACACTGCAGACCCTTTTCTCTCCCCCCCCCCCCACTAACCCACACCGCTGACATGCAGACTCTTAACCCCTAAACCCACACCACTGACACGCAGACTACCCCCCACCCCTTCACAAACCCACACAATGGACAAGGTGACAAGGACTGCAGATCCTTCTCTCTCTCCCCCCCCCCCCCCTTCCCCATAAACCCACACCTCTGACGAGCAGATCCTCCCCCTCCCCCAATAAACTTACACTACTAACAGCACCGCAGACTCTTCTCCACAAACACCCCCAAATAAACCCACACTGCTGACATGCAGTCTCTTCTCCTCCCCTTTCCCTCCCCGTCCATAAACTAACAGCACCAACACACAGAGCCTTCTCCTCATCCCCTCCATAAACCCACAACAGACAACACTTACAAGCAGAGCCTCTCCCCCTCGATAAACCGACATAACCAAGAGACACAAACCCCCTCCCTCCTCCAAAGTCAGCCAATCCCTCCCTTTCCATCTTCCCGGACATATATTCAAACAGCTAAAGCACACATAAAAAAAAAAACATACTTCACCGCGCTCTTCACAGCAGCTGCTGCTCTGTTCTCAACTGCTCTTCTCTCGAAGTGCAGCACGTGCCGTCCGCCATGTGGGAACTTCTTCTCCCTTCCCTCTTCGGACACAGCCTCAGTACAGGCGCTGTAGGGGCCAGGGGGCTGCCTGCCGGACTCAAGTATGGAGGCGGGAGAAAGCAGCTATCATTAACTGCTGCACGCACGCGCTTCCCTCCTCTGACACAGCCGCAGCACAGGCGCTGGAGGGGCCCGGGGGCTCCCGGTTCACAATGCAGTGCAGAGTATAGAGTCGGGACTCGGGAGACAGGCACAGGCAGCGCAGCAATATCAGTACGTACGTACCGCACGCATGCGTTTCCCACCAAACACCAAACTATGCACGCAGCTGAAGCAAAGCGTCCTGCATGTGTGAGACGGCGGCCGCCAGGGACAATTGCTGTGTATAGCTGCCACGTGTCTGACCTCCGGGGAGACTCGATCGCGCTGCGAGCGGGCGGGGGAGAGTTACACCATTGCTTTTGCTTGTTTACTATTTTAAGGGGAGCCGCCCCTGCCCCATAAGGCGCCTGTAGGCACGTGCCTACAGTGCCTTATGGTAAATCCGGCCCTGGATACAGATATATTGCAGTGATGTTACCTTTTATATTGTAGTTACATTTTCTACTACGATACATTGTTTCTAAAGCTGCTTTTTGCACCATAACTGCTCAAAAAAAGAATTTGTATCCAACCGAATAGTGACTGGAAAAGCAGCTGTAACAAAATTAACAGAATCACTATTTGAGAAGATACAACTTATGTCCAATGGGGGTGGTGAATGAGATACAAATAATTCCAAGTTGATGCAGAACTATGCAAATGTATGAACATTTCTGAAGCTTGAAAATGGACTACTCAGACTGGGATGTGTTTCCACCCTAGGTCTCTATGGGAAATGCATGCCTCAGGCTCGGCTCACACTTGTAGCGGATACAAAACCGAACGGTAAGAGGTTCACTCTGTAGCACATCCATGCTGTCTGTTCTGCATGCGCTGTGCTCGTTTGCCCCTCCATCTGCTTCGGTCGCAGTTTGCCGCTGCTGACTCTGCCTCCAATAGATGGGAGGCTGGCAGAGGCAAGGGGCTCTCCACAGAACTGCAATAGACCAGTTCTACCTAGCAAAAGGGAGAATATTTATTGGTCCACTATGATCCAATGGGAATCCTCCCTGATTTTGAGGATTCCCATTGGTATTTTGCAACCCAGTGGAGATCACCATGCTGCTGCTGGCAACTGATCTGTTTGCCGGGACCGAGTCAGCAGCAGCGGGGCACACTAGTATTTGCGTGAAAGCGGACAAAGCAGGCGCAGTGACCAGCTAGCATTTCTTTACTGTATCTAGCTATGTGGCTCCAGAGCCAAATCCTCCACAAGGCAATTCTAGGCAGTTGCCTAGTGTGTGGAGAGAGTCTAGGGGCCTGGTGAATGCTAGCTCCACCAAATGTTACTAAAGAAGCCAAGTGACCATCAGCGGTGGGCAAAGTGCTACTCGCCTAGGGCCCCATTTCATCTTAGGCTAGGTCCACCCTTGTCCGTTCAGGATTAAATCCGTTTTAAACTGATTCACTTTTCTAAACTTTTTTATTCTTCCCCCGTTTTTTCCAAAAATGCTTTTTTTTTGCAGCATACGTTTCCAGTCAGTGTAAATGAATGCCCAGCCATGGGGGGGGAGGGGGCCGCCATGCTGGTAGGGGTAGCAGCCAGGACAGGGGTAACAGCGATGGGCGGGGAGGGGGGTTCCCCCGTCCGCGCTCCTCTTCCAGCTACTTGCACAAAACCTAATATATTGTATAGCCGCAGCGAGCGGAGCTTACCTTCTTCCTCCGCTCTACACGTCACTTCCTACAATGTCGCCCTCTATACATCGGAGGGCGGCATTGCAGGAAGTGACACGGCGAGTGGAGGAAGAAGGTAAGCTCCGCTCGCTGCGGCTATACAATATATTAGGTTTTGTACAAGTAGCTGGAAGAGGAGCGCGGACGGGGGAACCCCCCTCCCCGCCCATCGCTGTTACCCCTGTCCTGGCTGCTACCCCTACCAGCATGGCGGCCCCCTCCCCCCCCATGGCTGGGCATTCATTTCCACTGACTGGAATCGTATGCTGCAAAAAAAAAGCATTTTTAAAACGGATTCCCATGAACGCAGACGAATCAGTTTTTTTTTTTTTTTAAGTCAAGACAGCTGCTATTTTTAACATTGGTATCTGTGGCTCCGTTTTTGATCTGGGCTTAAAAACGGAGCTGCAAATAAGTTTACGGACCAAGTGTGAACCTAGCCTAAATCCATTTCTGTGTGGCTCCAGAACCCAGACAAAGTCAGTACACTAAAGTGTGCCCCCACCCCAGCCATCACACACTGGTTGCTATTAAAGTAAGAGGTGCCCCAGGGCCCCCAACACCTTAAAGGGACCCTGAGCAGTGCCCGCATTTAAAAGATTGCACTTACATGGGGCTTCCTCCAGCCCACCACAGGCCTCAAGGTCAGCCGGCGTCCCCCTGGCTATTCTCCGTGCGGCTTCGTCAGCCCCTCGTTACCGGTGACACCCGGGCCAGGTGTCGGGCCGGCTCTTCCTGGATCTTTACGCTGCTTGTCATCATGGCGGCCGCTACGCATCATCACGGTTTTACGCACATGCGCAGACCTGTCACGCCGGCCGCCGTGATGACGCATAGCGGACAGCGTGATGACGAGCAGCGTAAGGATCCAGGAAGAGCCGGCCCGACACCTGGCCCGGGTGTCACCGGTAACGAGGGGCTGATGAAGCCGCACGGAGAATAGCCAGGGGGACGCCGGGGGACCTCGAGGCCTGTGGTGGGCTGGAGGAAGCCCCAGGTAAGTGCAGTCTTTTAAATTCGGGCACTCCGTGCGGCTTCGCCAGCCCCTCGTTACCGGTGACACCCAGGCCAGGTGTCGGGCCGGCTCTTCCTGGATCTTTACGCTGCTACTCATCACGGCGGCCGCTACGCGTCATCACGGTTTTAGGCACATGCGCAGACCTGTCACGCCGGCCGCCGTGATGACGCATAGCGGACGGCGTGATGACGCATAGCAGACGGCGTGATGACGCATAGCGGACGGCGTGATGACGAGCAGTGTAAGGATCCAGGAAGAGCCGGCTCGGGTGTCGCAGGTAATGGGGGCCAGCGAAGCTGCACGGAGAATGGCCAGGAGGATATCGGGGGACCTCGCGGCCTGCGGTGCACTGGAAGAAGCCCCAGGTAAGTGCAATCTTTTAAATTCGGGCACTGCTCAGGGTCCTTTTAATGTCTAGTTATCTGGCTTGCAGCCTCTGCCATATATCCCCTTTCCCTTATTCCTCTCTGCTTCAAACACAATGGGGGAATGATTGCTGAGTGATTTGTGCGCCCCATTTCTACACTGTGCCCTGAGGCTGGAGCCTCTCTCGCCTCTGCCTCGGCCCTGCCCTGTGTGGCTCTCATGCAAGTTGCAAAAAAAAAAAAATCACAGAAGTGTCTCAGTTTGAGTAGTCTTCTTGCAACCGGAGATACAATTCCAACCTTGTTTGTTGACAAGTTGAAAGTCTGGAAGCATATACAGTAGCAGTACTAAAATCTAGTCCATTTGCTGCTCCTCGATAAAAACAATGACATTTCTTCTTATAAAGCACATTGCAGTTCTCAAACGTGCCAGCAGAAGGCAGCAGCGACAAGTAAAACATTTGCTCGAGTTCACTGTCTTTGTGGAAGCTGACCGCCTGCGGACCACTGCTGGACAACTAGGCTTTTTTTCCAACAGGCTCCTACAAGAAGTCGTGATGCATACTAACAATAGTAACCTATCAAATGTGATATCATTTGACTTTGTAAAATAAAGCCTGATTTATTGCTATGTGTCTTATTTTAGGTTGCACATATTTGCATAGAGCCTCTTTGACTGTGATTTTCCTTACAAAAGTAATTTTAAATTAATTAAAAAGTTGAATTGTGTCCAACATTACACTCTTCTCTCTGGGTGATCTGTCACTGACTCCATCGTGAAAAAGATTCAAGCAAAGAATGGTGGCAAATCCAGACCTGTCAATTAAAATAAAAAGGCGGGCACTACTTCTTTGACCACCTATACTGTATGCTTGTCAAAAACCCAAATACACATGTGACTATCATTCCCCAGATTCTGTGCTGCACAACAACCCCAATATCTAAACTTACTGCATGTACTGTCCTAGAAGTATTATTTAGAACCACGAATAAAGAGTAAAAACTTTAAAAAATAAATCAGGAAATAGCTGAATCTACAAAAGCCCAGTTACACAGTTACTTTGCCTCCTGTAATGCTTTTAAAACAGAACTCCTAACAACACAGTACAACACTCTACTAGCAAGCAGGCAAATACAAACTACACAGTAATATGAGCTGCTTTACCTGCCAAATAATTCGTAATTTTGTCTGTTGAGTCTTGAGAGTCAAACACTTTGGCCATATTCACGCAACAATGTATCATAGCTCCCAACTGTCCCCCTTTTGGAGGGACAGTCCCCCTTTGGGTGCCCTGTCCCTCTTTCTCCCTCATGTGTCCCTCTTTCAGGACTGATGTACAGATATGTGCGAATATATGTATTTTTTTAACTGAAAAACGTGTTTGACTCTAAACCTTATTCCCATCCTTTAAATGTATAAATTTCTTATTTTCAAATGTTAATATCAAGGAAAATTAACCAGGATAGAAAGGACCAGTGTGATTTCAATTATAAAACAATACCAGAAGAAAAGAAACATCCGGCATTACTTCATAGGCTTCTTCTCTTTCAGTTTATTGTCGCACGGAAGCTCGTTTGAGCGAAACGGTCATTAGGCAGACCGCTGCTCCCACATTGCTCCACAACAAGGACCAATTTAGGGTATGTCGGTCTATTACATATGAAAATATGGAATGTATGGATTTATTTGGCTGAATGTTTTGACAATAAACTGATAGAGAAGAAGCCTATGAAGTAGTGCTGGATGTTTCTTTTCTTCTGGTATTGGAGTATTCGATATGTTTGTTTATTCCTACTAAACATGCTAGAGGCAATACTCTATTAACCTGTACTCAAAGGTTCTTCCTTCTGACGCTTAGGACCGCAGTGCCGGTTGCTTTACTCTTTCTTTCGATGTAAATTATAAAACAACACAGGGCTTGATTCACTAACCGGCGCTAAGTATTAGCGCTGGAGTGAAAAGCCACTCAGTGCCCGAAATGTAGCTTTGCGGTCACTAATAGCCGCGCAAAGCTACATTGTGCATATCCCCGGGCAGTGCACGCAGAGCCATTAATAGTGCGCGGTGCGACGGTAACGTCACACCCGCTGCCCTGTCGCATCGGGTGCCCCGAAACGGTGCATCAGTGTGTCGCTTCAGGGGCAACCGATGCGCCGTTTTCGTTGCACCTGGTGCAACGTTTATAGGGCAGCGGGTGTGACGTTATCGTCGCACCACGCACTATTAATGGTTTTGCGCGCACTGCCCAGGGCTATGCGCGATGTGTGGGTCGCAAACCACTTAACTCCGTGGTTTGTGCCCACTAGGTGTTTAGGCACACAAACCAGCTTAGCGCTGGTTAGTGAATCATGGCCATATAACAAAATCTTTATGGTATGTGTGACTAGGCATGTATTGGAGGCGTGGTTAGGGTGTGACTTAAGTGTCCTTCTTTCTTATCTGAAAAAGTTGGGAGGTATGATGTATTAATCATCATGCTAATGCTATCCAAGACGAAAGAGGACAGTCCAAATCTAATTTGTGGGTTTACAACAGGAACACTGCTCCCATTTTGTAACAAAAAAAAAAACAAAACAAAAAAAAGAGAGAGATAAATATTAAACCAGTATTGTACCATGTATACAGGATTCAAGTCTGAAGAAGGTCAAGTAGCTGAAAGCTTCCTGTTATTCCTTTAAGTCAGCCAATAAGTAGTACCATTCTGATAAAGAAATTCCTGCAAATATTAAACCAATGAGCTGCGCTCTACATGCCGAGTAGAGACATTCCAACCAATCATTTCATACCGCCCTTTCTGTGGGGCCACAAATTATAACGGCATTCATATGAGGAGGTGCAAAGAAACTGAATCTCTGAGCATTTACCCAGTTCATGTATTTCAAAGGCAATATTTGCCACATAATTCCACCATGACAACAAAAGCATAAAACAGAATCCCCCACACCCTTTACTTTAGACCCCAAGTCATGATGGTCGTGTACATTTCAGAAGTGTGGGGTGTCTCTGAAACACTTAGAGGCTTAATTATCACAACCAGAGCAAGAAAAATTGGTGCAAAACTGGTGTAAAAATAGAGCAGGCGTTCAGAACAACCAATCAGAATCCTTCCTTGTTCTGGACATCCGTTTCAATTTTACTTCAAATTTTGTTTCAATTTTCACTTGCGCTGGTTTTGATAAATCTCCCTCTCTACTGTCCCTTGTTGTCCTCTCTTCTCCAACCCACAGATCCCTGCACCATTTCCCTTCATTAGCTGCACATCCCCCACATGCCTAATGGCGGCGTCCAAATTTCACTCTATAACCGAGAATCAGAATCCTATTTATTTTGCCACAGTACAACGTATAGGGTCAGTGGTGTTACAGTGAAAGATACTGTAAGCATACAATTGTACATAAAACAAAGTATACATACTGTAGACAGCAAACAGTAAAAAGAGTGTAAGCATACATGTTGTGCATAAAACAAGCATACATAGACAGCATGCAGGTACATGAAGATAGTAAAGAGTGGGGCTAGGGGAGTAGGCTGAGACTGATTTGAGCAAATTTTACACTATTACTGATAATTGTATGGGAGCCTATGGCGGCGCCCAAACATTCACAGCTCCCCGGTGCCCAAATTTCTTGCTTTGCAGAAAAGGGCATCATGTAAATATGAAATGTGTGCATGGTGCCCTGTATGGCACTGCAAAGGTCACACAGATTATACGCCAGGCATTGATTATAATTACATTACACATCGGATAACATGTAAGGTTTGTATGATGGAGCAAATAAAGTTTCCTGTCATTAGTCATGTGATCTCTTCTGCTGTCCTGTGAGCTTTCATATGTGTTTTTTTGTTCCGGTTTTCTGTTTCCAGTGTTTTCCTTTGTACTATTTATCTGATTATCAGGCTGACGGGTCACCAGGATTTTCTTTCCCTCATTTTTTTTTGGGTTGACTTCAATAAACCCAGACTGTCATTTCACTGGTAAATTCTCTCAGCGGGGATTTGAATTAGGGATTCAGGAAATGAGTTAAGCACAGCTTTCTATTACAGAAAAGTATGGTAATTAAGTATTTATAAATGGCAGAAATAGGAATAAGAGGGAGCCAATCCTGTGAAAGAGCACGGTGTGACAGGCGGGCAATGAAGCACATTAAGGTAGCAGCGTGCAGAAGTGACTATGCCTCGCTGATCACATAATATTACCACATACTTTCCATAACTGTCAATAGGCGAGACAGAAACTGAGGTGGGGGAGGAGGGGGGAAATGTAATCATATTATCAGATGCTGTATAATCTCACTGCTGGTATTTTACATCTAAGAAGCAGATTTACCTGCACAATCAACATGACAGGCCTTCTCAAGCATAACATGGCGGACACCATCTTGTGCCGCTGCTGTCCAGACTCCGCCTCCATATCCACACTTTTTTTGTTTTTTACAGAGCACTGTGGCCCACTGTAGGGAAAAAAATCCATCCAGAAAGCCCTATTCACATGTAATGAATAGGACTACACTGCACCATCCACCACTGCAGCTACTAGCAGAGACGAGCAGTGTATATCACGGGGCTGCTGTATTTAATGGGTGCTAGGGCTCAGCATTATCTGCTATACTATATACCCAAGTTTGGATGCTTGCGTTGCGGTATAGGACTACTGTGACAGAGACAGCCTTGGCAAGTAGCTACGGCTTTCCATATGTTTGCAGATATATGCAACTTACAGTGATGTGAAAAACTATTTGCCCTCTTCCTGATTTCTTATTCTTTTGCATGTTTGTCACACTTAAATGTTTCTGCTCATCAAAAACCATTAACTATTAGTCAAAGATAACATAATTGAACACAAAATGCTGTTTTAAATGATGGTTTTTATTATTTAGTGAGGAAAAAAACCTCCAAATCTACATGGCCCTGTGTGAAAAAGTGATTGCCCCCCTTGTTAAAAAATAACTTAACTGTGGTTTATCACACCTGAGTTCAATTTCTGTAGTCACCCCCAGGCCTGATTACTGCCACACCTGTTTCAATCAAGAAATCACTTAAATAGGAGCTATCTGACACAGAGAAGTAGACCAAAAGCACCTCAAAAGCTAGACATCGTTCCAAGATCCAAAGAAATTCAGGAACAAATGAGAACAAAAGTAATTGAGATCTATCAGTCTAGTAAAGGTTATAAAGCCATTTCTAAAGCTTTGGGACTCCAGCGAACCACAGTGAGAGCCATTATCCACAAATGGCAAAAACATGGAACAGTGATGAACCTTCCCAGGAGTGGCCAGCCGACCAAAAATACCCCAAGAGCGCAGAGAAAACTCATCCGAGAGGCCAAAAAAGACCCCAGGACAACATCTAAAGAACTGCAGGCCTCACTTGCCTCAGTTAATTAAGGTCAGTGTTCACGACTCCACCATAAGAAAGAGACTGTGCAAAAATGGCCTGCATGGCAGATATCCAAGGCGCAAACCACTTTTAAGCAAAAAGAACATTAAGGGTCGTCTCAATTTTGCTAAAAAACATCTCAATGACTGCCAAGACTTTTGGGAAAATACCTTGTGGACCGACGAGACAAAAGTTGAACTTTTTGGAACCTGCGTGTCCCGTTACATCTGGCGTAGAAGTAACACAGCATTTCAGCAAAAGAAGATCATACCAACAGTAAAATATGGTGGTGGTAGTGTGATGGTCTGGGGTTGTTTTGCTGCTTCAGGACCTGGAAGGCTTGCTGTGATAGATGGAACCATGAATTCTACTGTCTACCAAAAAATCCTGAAGGAGAATGTCTGGCCATCTGTTCGTCATCTCAAGCTGAAGCGATCTTGGGTGCTGCAGCAGGACAATGACCCAAAACACACCAGCAAATCTACCTCTGAATGGCTGAAGAAAAACAAAATGAAGACTTTGGAGTGGCCTAGTCAAAGTCCTGACCTTAATCCTATTGAGATGTTGTGGCATGACCTTAAAAAGGCGGTTCATGCTAGAAAACCCTCAAATAAAGCTGAATTACAACAATTCTGCAAAGATGAGTGGGCCAAAATTCCTCCAGAGCCCTGTAAAAGACTCATTGCAAGTTATCGCAAACGCTTGCTTGCAGTTATTGCTGCTACGGTTGGCCCAACCAGTTATTAGGTTCAGGGGGCAATTTCTTTTTCACACAGGGCCATGTAGGTTTGGAGTATTTTTTCTCACTAAATAATAAAAACCATCATTTAAAACTGCATTTTGTGTTCAATTATGTTATCTTTGACTAATAGTTAACGGTTTTTGATAAGCAAAAACATTTAAGTGTGACAAACATGCAAAAGAATAAGAAATCAGGAAGGGGGAAAATACTTTTTCACATCACTGTATATCTCTGTTTAAAGGGACAATGAAGCGGGAAAAAAATTATGATATAATGAATTAGTTGTGTAGTACGGATAATTACTAGAACATTAGTAGAAAAAAATATTCTCTTATTTTTATTTTCAGTTATATAGTGTTTTTTTTATAACATTGCATCATTCTCTAATATTTGCAGTTTACACACTACTCAGCATTCTAAATTATTTTACAGAGCAGTCCAGTGAACTATTGACCTGTCCTCTGCAGAGAAAAAGAAAATACAGCGTCTGACAGTTGAGATAACAAGCTTCAGAAGACAGAGCTCTCTGCAACTTTGAAAGTCATGGAGCTCAATGGCTCTTTTGCATACATAACAACTGGAGTTTCTTAACGCTTCCTGTAGTGTACTGGAAACAATATTAGACGTATGTCTCTGCTCCTAATTGTTTTATTTCTTAGCTGTAGTACACATACAAATCATTATATCATAATTGTTTTTTCCGCTTCAGTGACTCTTTAAATCATTATAGTGACAGCCTTTTTTGCAGACTTTGTGGGAGTTTGAAATGGAGTTCCTTTTTATTTTTCCATCATCTGATAGACCCACACACTACACTTCACTCACTCAAGTTATAAACTAGATTTGAGCCACTGCCAGCTGTTTTTAGGATGTGGCTTGTTCAGTTATAGTGAATGCTCCTCAGCCAGTGGAAATCTCATCTGCAATCTATCCTTTCATTACCGCCTGCACATATTTGCCATCATTTTATGGCAGTTTTATGGCTTTGAACAGTAGTTATGCTGGCTTATTAATTGTCCTGGCCTCAATTCAAATGCCTGAAACTCAAGCGTCCTTATTTAAAGGATCTACCAGTAATGTCTGTAAATATTCTGCATATCTCACGGTTTCATGAACTTATCAGAAATGGAAGCGTTGGTGACTTTTCAGCAACCAAAACCGCTGTAAAAATAAGAATGATTAGTGGGGGCAATGTTAACTACATGTTAAGTGTTAGCTATAGTTAGGATATAAAAATGAAATCATCAGATATGTCAAATAAAAATGTATAATTTACATGACTGTGAAATCTTTAACTCTTTAAAGGACAACTGAAGTGAGAGGAATATGGAGGCTGCCATTTTTATTTCCTTTTAAACAATGCCAGTTAGCTGGCAGCCCTACCGATCTTTCAAGCATCAGTAGTGTCTGAATCACACACCTGAAACAAGCATGAGGCTAATCCAAACAAACTTAGGCTCCCTGCATACTGCAAATCTGTTTTGCGATTCCGATTCCGTTTCCGATTTTGTTTTGCAATTCCGATTCTCCCTGAATACAATCAACAGAAAAATGAAGGAAAAAACGCAGCATGCAGTTATGATTAAAAATCAGAATTGGAATCGGATGTAAAAACCGATTAAAAATTGGAATTGGAATCCCATGCAGTGTGCAGGGAGCCTTAAAGAGGATTTGTAGTGAAAATAACACAATGAATAAAATTGCGTATTGTTTACAATATTTATTTATAGATTATTTCATCACTGTTTGGCCATTATAAAATCTCTCCTCTCCCTGATTTACACTCTGAAATGTATCACTGGTGGTGGTGACATCTTTAGTACTGCCAGGTGATCTGAACGGGATGTTCCTTACTGAGAGTTCTTTGTACACAGGGAGTTATTGTTTGCTTGGCAGTTGGAAAAAGACGTTATTTCCCACAATGCAATGAGGCTCACAGACAGGAAACTGTCAGGACCATGGTCATGACATCACACTGTGGGAGGGGTTTCACCACAATATCAGCCATACAGACCTCCTGATGATCTATCCGAGAAAAGGTAAAGATTTCTAGTGGGAAAGGGGGTATCAGCTACTGATTGGAATGAAGTAGTTCAATCCTGGGTTAAAGTTCCTCTTTAAGACGTGATCTGAATGCTTGATCAGGGACTATGACTATAAGTATTAGAGAAAGAGGATCAACAGGTCAGCCTGGCAATCTGCATTGTTTAAAAGAAGAAATAAAGATGGCAGCCTCCATATTTCTCTCGCTTTAGTTGTCCTTAAGTTTTAAAGGGTAACTTTACTTTAGTTAAAATTTATATAATATTGAAAACATCTGTGCTGCTAGACCCATTTTCATACTTAATATTATCCAAAATTATCTTTCAGTTTTAGCCTACAAACTGCTATAGCTTTTGTATATTTGTAAAATCATGGCAATGGTATATGGTTTGGTAAGCAGGACTTCCTGGGATTCTTGTATATCTGTGCCATTGGCTCAAGGCTCACAAAAAAATAGAAATTATATTTCAGCATCCAAGTGTTTAACAACACATTTAGTATATAGTGAGATGATACACACATCTTAGTGGATAGATGCACTTGTTATGGAGTGAGATCATGATGGCATCACTTTTTAGAAAGGGGAGGAATGATTGCAGCATGTGTTGGGGGTGGGTAGAACATAGTGGTGACACTTGGTATGTATTTAGATTTTGTGAGTATGTATGTGTACATGAGCTGTCTGTCTAATCAACAGTCTAATCAACATTCTACAATACATCTTAAAGAGTTGTGAGGTGAGTTCTTCAATCTGATTTCTCATCCCCTCACCCTTATTAACACCATCAATCACCATGAACGATGGTTGGCTGGGAAGGCATCTTCAGTAAGCTTGGAACTCCACTTCACCCCTTGTTGCCAATACCAACATACAGGGATTTTAATGTGGGATAGTACCTTGCAAAGGAGGAAGCAGCAAATCTTTCCCCCTTGCAAGGAACACTTCTCTCCACCTCTGTGTCCCCTTGAAAAGTGGTAATAAATACAACAATTAAGGAGGGCTTATGATGCTATCTAGTCACCCCCTTAATAAGGAGACAACCAAACAGTGACCCCCACTTTAGTAAATAGGTAAAAGGGGTCTTTCAGTAGACCTCTAGCCCACGTGCCTTATGTATAAGGCCTAGTCCACACTAGGTCCGGAAACGTATCCGTGGCTGCGTTTTTCAGCCCTGATGAAAAACGGAGTCCCGGATACTAATGTTAAAAATAGCAGCCGTCCTCACCCAACAAAAAAATGGATCCGTCTGCGTTTGCAGGGACCCGTTTTCAAAACCTGAACGGAAGGTCTGGAATTGCTGCATTTTTACGGACCATGGATACACGGATGGGTAGTGAAAAGCAATGAGAAAACGCATCTCCATCTCCACAGGCAAAATAGCACCAAAAACGGATGAAAAAATGGATAGCCTGAACTTTATTATTGGCCCAAAAACTCCTCCCACTACCTTCCTAATGATAGAGACGTTTTCTGTCCGTTTTGTGGGGTAAAAAAAAGGAACGGAAACTGATGCAAAACTGATGCACTTTTTTGAAAACGGATCAGTTTGCGGTCTGGTGGTACTTCCCCTGATCCCAGACTGCAGCGTCCGTCCTGCCACCGTGCCTATTGTGGACCTAGCCTAAAACTGGAGTCAATAAACCTTGAAATATTTTATGGCTTTTATGCTAAACCTGACGTTAGTTGAAATATTTTAGTTTTTACTGTTGACGAAAGTCTTTAGGGGTTCTTCTCTGGGAACCCCATGTTGATCCGCCACCTGATGTTGCTAGAAGAATCTTGTCATCTTGACTGTAGACAAGATTCTTCTGGCAACATCTTGAAGAATCTTGTCATCTTGATTGTGTACTCTTCCAATGTCTTGTCAGTTTGCCTGCAGGCTTCTTCTGTTTTGTTTCAAGAGATGCTGCCAGCAGTACACATCTTCTATGCATTTCACTCCTAAACTCATGCTACTCAACTGGCCCTACCTAAATTGATGGATTTTTCCCATTGAGAATGTAAATTCTACATCAGCTGAGCAGAAAAACTCAAAAAGACACTCACTACTGGCATTGTAACTTCAATCAACATAAAGAAAGCCTAAAGCAAGATGCCAAAGGACACCAGTTTCAATCAACATGCCAAAATGATTCAAGTAAGCTCACCCACGATTCTAACAACACTGGAGAAGTGCTGCTCTACATTTAACATATTATGTAGGTAGAAAAAAACAAAGTTTTGTAAAAGTAATACCTTTTAATGGCTAACTGATAAAGTTAAATAATGCAAGCTTTCTGTGATCTAGTCCCCTTCTTCAGACATATTTCCAAATGTTAGCTGAAGTAAAACATTGATGCAAATAAATAGTAAACACAAAGATGAGTTGTGGTGGTTACTCTTCTTTTGTCATCTTCGTGTTTACTATTGCTTCATGTTTACTATTACTATTTTTGCTGCTACAATTAACATAAAAAGAGACAGCAGATCAAGAATTTTACACCTGTGGCAAACTGAGCTAGCATGTCCAACCAGTCTTGTGCTTTCCAACTCAGCTGATGGTCTGGTAACGCTACTGTGCACACATTTGAAATAAGCCTGTTTAAAATCTCTAAAGGCCTCACACACTAAAAAGTGTGGAAAAGTTTACACAGCCCCAACCAATCAGCTGCTGTGGTGTCACTCAGCCCGTCTGCATGTTTTTCCTTGTGCGCACTTGGATAGACATGTGAAAGACAAAGTGTGTTACCGCCCTGGGACAAATACCTAAAAGTGAAGTATTTTAATGGCGCAATGACAGATTGAAAAGATTTATATAAAAATAATGAAAGCAAAGCCTCCAGACTAAAGCTTGAGATGAGATCTGAACATCGTTGACCCCTCCAGCTCTCACTTCAGTGTAATATCTGTCATTTAAGATGGTCATTCAGCATATTAAATATACTGATGTCAAGCAATACTGTACTGCGTAGAATTACAGCCACCTAATATTAAGAATTATGTGACAGAACTAAAGTATAGATATGTGTACATATTTTTTTTTTCAAAGTGTGATACTTATTCATAGTTGTGTCAGTCAACTCTAATTTGTACAGGTATCAGCTGCCCAGCCCCCTGCAGGTATATACGGTAAGCTCTATGGTTCAGTCTCTCTGTTACCATTCACAGCCTTGTCTCAAACAGCACATAACTGTGCAAACACAGCAAAAGCCGGGACTGATCGTTTTAAAGTCCAGTTTAAGGAAAAAATGTTATTGTTTTGAATATTGTGGAACATAACTAGAAACTTTTGCTGGGGTTTATTTCTCTCTGTGTCTTCATTGGAGAAATGTTTCCTTGCTTCCCTTACCTTGGGGTTTGGTTTTTATATGTAAAGCGGACCTGAACTCAGAAATTCCTTTCTGCTCTAAAAGATAAGCAACAGCATAATAACTTTTAAAGAAAAACATTTCTTTGTTGTAGCTAATACAAATCCCGTAATGCATCTGCAGTGTGTCTACCTACTGCTTGCATTGAAGCAGACACGGGGTTAACATCCTGTGTTTACAAATTAGCTGCTCTGGTGTGGCAGAGGAAATTCCTGAGCTGATACAACTGAGAGATGAAATTACAGTCACAGATGAGGGGGAATTAGACAGGCTAAACTCTCTAAATATATACAGGGTGCATTTCTCCATGTTTTCCTTCTGTCCTGTACACGAGTTCAGGTCCACTTTAAAGGAGGACCTCTATCATAAACTAAATAAATACAAAAAATGCATACAAATAAATGTACGTTTTTCCCAGAGTAAAATGCATTATAAATTACTTTTTTCCCCCATGTTGCTTTCACTAATTACAGTAGGTCAGAAAAGTCGTAACAGTTCTGATGTGAGGTTTTTGGCTATCCCATCTCCGCATAGAGAATTTTCTGTTATTTATTTACAAAAGCACTTACTTAATGGCAGTTGCTCAGCTCAACTGCCAAAACTGTGTGCAAATGAGTAGGGAAACTGGCTGTGGAGGACAACTTTCTATTGAAAGTTTTATTTCCTGTCTGGACAGGAAGCGATGGAATTTTTACAGCTAGGAATACAGTCAGCAATGTTCACCCAAAAGAGTTTCTAAGCGCTTTTCACACTGTATACAATATTCCAAATTACCAAACATTGCCAAATTATTACGGTATGTGTTACAAGATAAGGAACAAACTATGTTTAAAATTTAAAGAAACAGTGATGTGCAGGGTCGAAACTAGAATTTACTGGGCCCACCTGCAAAACTTTGGATGCCCCCCCCCCCCCCCCACCTCGCTTTCTGCACAGGTAAACTGAGAACCAATGTTATTCATTTGGCTATGGCTAGTGCACACTTGGATGTGTTTTCCACATGCAGATAAAAACAGACAGCAGTGAAGCACTGCATGCATTTTCTCTATCAATTACATTAGCTTCTGTGATAAAACATGCATGTTTTCACACCTGCAGACACACATGGTGTACAGAAAACTGACAGATGAGTGTGCTCCCAGCCTCAGCTTATTACACTCAGGCCCAGTGCACACTAAAACCGCTAGCAGATCCGCAATACGCTAGCGGTTTTGGGAGCTGATTTCAGAGCGATTCTAGGTATGTTTAGAGACGTTTTCTAAACATACCTAGCGGTTTTGGGTGCGTTTTTGTGTAGCAGATTACACATATTATTACAGTAAAAGCTGTTACTGAACAGCTTCTGTAACAAAAATGCCTGGCAAACCGCTCTGAAGTAGCGTTTTTCAGAGCAGTTTGCGTTTTTCCTATACTTTACATTGAGGACGAAACGCTTCTGCAAACCGCAAACGTGCAGCAGGAGGCGCGTTTGTGGCTGGGCAAAAACCTCAAACCGCCGGTGTACACCATCCCATTGCAATACATTAGCCAAGCGTTTTTACAGGCGGATGCGGCCGGCGGATCGCTCCAAAAACCGCTCGGTGTGCACTAGGCCTCACTCTGTTCATCTCTAATGGAGCAGGACTGGCTCTGCAGATTCCTCCACATCACTACAGTACACAGCACTTGGGAAGGGAGTGGAGAGGCTGGGGACAGGGCACTGTACACAAGACCCTGTTGAACACTGAATAGGGACTGTCTACAAATCTTTGCCTACAAAACTTTGTATGATTCATTATCAGTGGCTAAGCAGATGCAGTCATTAGAACAGTTGTGCAAAGAGCAGAAAGTTTTTTCTCTTCCTGCCCTAAGTTCACAGGCTCTAAGGACAGGGAAAATAAACTCCCCCCATGGGGCCCCTGAGGCTTCTGGGCACCCCTGCGGCTGCATCCCTTGCAGGGTCTATTGTTACGCCCCTGATGTATGTTTTAGTGAGTAACATTGTCCGTTGAACTATTGTAGTTGTTCACATAATCATCTTGTGAAGTGGTATTTAAACTCCCCTGTTCTCCTACTGAATGCAGACATGGTGGAGTGACACAGCTACACTCAGAGATAAGGATGGAAGTCCATATAGTGCTGAGCTATAAAAGATGAGATATCTTGCAGTGTCTTGTTGTGTGCTACTACAATAAGGACACTCCCCAGGAGCAGGTTACACCCATTGTGAAAAGATGGACGCAGGCTGCATGGCCAGTATTTTGTTGCAATGAAAAGGTATTTGGGCTTTATGTGTTTTGGCAGATATGCTGTGTAGGTAGAGGGTA
Source organism: Hyperolius riggenbachi (assembly GCF_040937935.1). Lineage (NCBI taxonomy): Eukaryota > Metazoa > Chordata > Amphibia > Anura > Hyperoliidae > Hyperolius > Hyperolius riggenbachi. The sequence goes on along the minus strand of NC_090647.1, from coordinate 106,180,278 downwards.
AACCTATTCACTTTCCTACTGTACACTCATTTATATATAGAGACACAAGCCAATGCTGGGCTGTTAAGACTGGAACAAGCCATTGGGTCTCAGCTGGGGATTATTTCTCATCTCATCAGGTCTAAGGAACAAATGAACTGAACACAGCTTAGGACAGAAATCAAGCAATCTCTGCATGTTTTATACATACAGCAGTAACATCATTTCCTCCAGGACAGCCACAGGCAGGTTTGTTCGCTATTGTCATTACCCCGAATTGCCAAGATTAATATGACCACCTTTCTCTAGCTTTCCGTAACTGTGTACTGATATCGCACAAGGTATATATTATTGCTGTTGCCGATCTTTATCCTGCTTTGATAATACCTAATAAAACTAATCTGGGTAGAGTGATGCATCACAAGTGTGCTTGCTGCTGTTGAATACAAAACTATATGACTCATTTGCCGTTATCTTTGCAGTTATCAGTATTGAATGCACAGCCTGTGGAAGTGGTCATTCTGAGTGTCACTGACTGTATAGATCTCTGCTTATGGGGCTTTATGGGGGAATATGCTGTTATCTTTATGTTGGAATGTTTATTTATCCAGTTTATGTTTTCATTAAAGCATAACATTTAACAGCAGCAGCCTTAAGGATGTAACCATGCTCTTACTGTATCCCCGCTACCACTGCATTATTATTCTTATGCTAGGTACACACCATACAATTTTCTGGCAGATTTATCTGCCAGATAAATTATTTCCAAAGTGTTCGATCTGAATTTCAATAGATTTTTTGATTATCCAATTGTTTTTTTATCACTTTCCATAGAAGTGAATGAAAATCAACCAGAAAAACCATCGGAAAATCGTCAGGAAGTGAAAAAACAGAATGCTCTGCAAAAGCACTTAAAAAAAACGCTTTATAAAAAACCGCAATGCGCAGGTAAGTGCTGGGAGGCGCTAAAAAAAATCACCCACAAAATCGCAAAACGCTGGCGTCAGCGATTTGTGATGTGAATAAGGCCTAAGTCATATTATAATTGGACACTTACGGTAATTGTGACTCCTAGAGCCACCCAAATTTTGATGTATTGATGATGTAATATGACTTTAAAAAGCTACAGTCAGACACTCCTAATTTCAAAATAATTTTTGCTATTGAACTTATTGCAATCTGTGTTCTCCATTCCAATGTAAAACAAACTTATAATTTGGACCTATGTCTTGTCACTTAGTCTCAACCTCATCTCAACAGCATCAACCTCGGCCACAATGCTATCTGCATGGAGTTTGTATATTCTCCATGTCTATGTTTCCTCTGGACACTCCGGTCTTCTCCAACATCCCAGAAACATACTGATAAGTTAATATGATCCACTAAAAAGTCACCCGATGCCTGGTACACACCATGCAATTTCCCATCAGATAGACTGGTAGAAACAACAGGTCCGATCTGACTTCCGATTGTTTTTCTGATCTATTTTCCTGATCACTTCTATACAAAATCAATCAGAAAAATGATCGGAAATCAGATCGGATCTGTCGGAAATAATCAACCAGGCATTAGACTCTGATAGTGGTTATGATTAGATTGTGAGCTTCTCTACAAGACATTGACATGGCTTGTTTCATGTGCTCTAGAAAGTGCTGTGGGAGATGGGGTCAGTGCTGTATGCCGGTAAATTCAAAATAATAATAATTAATAAAAAATAATAAATAAACAGTAATAATGACATGCGCAGGCTGTGCTGGTCTTCTGCTGAGTTTTGATTCAGGCAGGGAACACACTTGACTGTTTTCGTGCGAGTTTCCTGCACAGAAAAACTGAGAACTCATGTTAATCAATGGGCTAGTTCACACTTACTGTGTTGTTCGCACGCAGAAAAAAAACTGACATTCTGCACCATGACTCTGCACATTATGTCAGTTTTCTCTATCAATTACATCAGCTACTGTGAAAAAGCACGTTTTCCTGCATGGAAACACACTTGGTGTGCAGAAAAAGTATGCAGAAAAACGCGTGCGGAAAACTGAAAGTCAAGTGTGTTCCCTGCCTCAAGGTTATACTGTAGGAAGCAGTTGTCATCAAACTAAACCACATACAAATGTATTCAGTTAGAATGGATCTAGAGATTTGCACCTGTTTTGAATGTTTATCGTTTAATAATAATAATAATAATACAAAAAAATCAAATACAGTACTAAGACTTTCTTTTGAGAAAAGATGGAAATGTGAATGAACTGAATAGAAGCAACCTCCGTAATTAAAAAATTTGACTTGCAGTCAATTTTACATAATGATGAAATGGATTAGAAACGTAAGATTTTTATTGACATATGAGGGCTACATAGGGCTTCCCACGTCGGTACATCTGTCAGTGCAGTTCTATGTGAAGTTCTTCATTTAGAAGACTGGTGCTCACAGCTTCCCAACACATGAATGTTTTCATTATCCACCCATAGTGGGCCGTGGTCAACAGAAGCTGTTTCATTTTCTTTACTTTTTTCTTCTGTTTGATGATTTTGTTTGAGAGTATGACACAGGACTTCTGCAAAACGTGGATAGTGACAGGAAGGGTGAAAACCTCAGTCAGTTACTCACTTCTACCAGAGCCATAACTGTGAGGGATGAAGCCCTTAAGCAATGTTAAAACAGGACTTCTAAACCTCACCCCACAAACACAATCCCTCCAACTAGATCTGCACTATTCCAATGCAGGACTCTCACTGCAGTACAGTATGGGTATTGTCATTCCACAGAGGTCCTGAAACCAAATCATACTTCCCAAGTGCCACGCCTGCCGTGTTATTTTCCTGGGCTTGAAGAGCAGGTGGAGACTCCAGCCACAAAATAATGTTTGCTGCTTGAGAGGAAAGCTGTGGCAAATCTGGACAAGATTTAAAGTGAACTTCAACCGAGTAAAATTATTTAAAACAAACACATGATGTACCTGAAAATTAATATTACATACTTACCGGTACTTCGCTGTCAGTTTTTTTTGGGACCTTACAATTTTCTTCTTACAGTGATTCCTTCCAGTTCTGACAAGATTAGGTCAGAACTGAAATATATCAGTTGCTGTCAGTTGTAGATCAGTTGCCGTCAGTTATAACTGAAAAGACAACTGATGTGCAAGGGAATGTCCATGTTTCCCTATGGCTCAAGTGGGCAATATTACAGTTTAGAGTGTAACTGTCGGGCATAATTATTTATGTACCAAATCTTATTTGGTACATTGCCGCACAAAGGAAGTTGCAGGGCATGCTGAGTTGTCCTTTTTTGCTTCTATACTTTCCCCTCAGGCTTAACTAATGCAGCCGGATTGGCTGAAGCCTCTTTCCCTCCTGTTTTCCCCTCCCACCCCTCTGTTCCTCTCTGGCCAATATTTCTCATGCTTAGACAATGGACTTTCTATAGTGAAGGGGGGTGGGGGCAATGCATACACAATCAGGCAGAGGAGAATAAGGGAGGAAATGACATCAGGATTTGCTTCAAAACAGCCACAGTTAAAATGTGAAATGCTAAGAAGGAATTTCTCTTTTTTCACTGTAGAAAAATCACTAAAATCAAAATGTGGATAGTACAATACGTGTGTTATGTAAGTGGAGCAAATAGTTATCTACTTATATATGTGGGGTTTTTTTTGTGAGATAGTATGGTTGACAGCTCCTCTTTAATGGTGTGTTGAGCCAGAAGCTGTTACGGGGTCATCGCTATTTTTAAAATGGAGGATGGCGAATTCCATTGATCACAGTGGACAAACAGGACGCAGGAGAGTAGAAAGAGATTGATGAGTAGACTACACCGGAGGTAAGTATGACGTGTGTATGTTTATTTTGACATTTTTTATTTTTAGTTCAGGTGTGCTTTAAATGTAATTTTAGGTAAAGTCAACCTGGGCAGTTATTTACCTGGGGCTCCTTCCAGCTGCCTGAAATCCTCCTGGTTCCTTGTGGTCATTTCGCACAGTTTCAGTCATTCACCTCTAAACGCAGCATGTGGGGCACTGTGCCACTCACCTCCTACATTGCGCTCCAGTGACCGGGAGTGTTCTGTGTTTGCGCAGTAAGTAAATATCACTACTGAGCAGGAACAGAACACTCCACCAGAGTGTGATCGAGGTGGCATTCCAAAAATGTATGGGCCCAAAGCCATCCTTTTCTCCTCAGTACGCACAGTACACTTGGTATAATTTGGCAAATCTATAGAGTGAGACATATCTGGTAAATAGGAGCAGAGTATGCTGCACATAATAAGAGATAATGACAGCTTTGCCTGTGTTCAATGGAACGGCTTGGGGTTCACTCAGCATCAATACCACAACTGCCCACTGGAGGTCACTAACCCTTTGTATTCATTCTCTCATAACTATAACTGTGCTACTTAAAGGGAACCTTAACTGAGAGGGATATGGATGTTTCCTTGTAAACAATACCAGTTGCCTGGCTGTCCTGCTGATCTCTTTGGCTGCGGTAGTGGCTGAATCACAGACCTGAAACAAGCATGCAGCTATTCCAGTCTGAATTCAGTCAGAGCACCTGATCTGCATGCTTGTTGAGGGGCTGTGGCTAAAAGCATTAGAGACACAGGATCAGCAGGAGAGTCAGGCAACTGGTATTATTTTAAAAGGAAAAATCCATATCCTTCTCAGTTTAGGTTCCCTTTAAAATGGGAGACCAGGGTTTGAATCCTGGCTAGGGTCAGTACCTATTCTGTAACAAGTCCTTGGGCAAGACTTCCTAACACTGCAGGGTGGCCTCTTGAGTGCTTTAAATCCAATAGGAGAAAAGTGCTATACAAATGTTAGAATTATTATTTCCTTTTAAGCAATACCCGTTACTTGGCTGTCCTGCTGTGCTGATCATCTGCCTCTAATACTTTTAGCCATAGACCCTGAACAAGCATGCAGCAGATCAGGTGTTTCTGACATTATTGTCAGATCTGACTGGATTAGCTGCATGTTTGTTTCAGGTGTTATTCAGACACTTCTGCAGCAGGGCTGTCAGGCAACTGGTATTGTTTAAAGGGAAATACATATGGCAGCCTCAATATTCTTCTCACTTCAGATGTCCTTTAAGGGAACCTAAACTGAGAGTGACATGGAGGCTGACATGTTTGTTTCCTTTTAGGCTTCTTGCACACAGGGACGTTACAGGCGCACGTTAGTGCAGCCTGTAACGCTCCCCCAACGCACAGCAATGTAACACAAGTGGGCTGTTCACACTGCCCACGTTGCGTTACATTGTAACGCAGCAAAGTGCTGCATGCTGTGCGTTCTACGCAGCTAAGCCGCGTTAGACTGTTTGCACATGCTCATTAATGTTGGGGAGGAGGGGAGAGCGGCCGGGCACATGGCTAATTAATATTCACTGCACTCAGTGATGTGCAGTGTTTACTTCCTGGAGCGGCCGCTCTGTGTGGCGATTGGCCGGGCGGGACCACGTGATGCCGCATGCGTCCAAGAGTACGCATCACGGCATCACGGACGCCAGAGTGAGCTGCACAATGCGGCTCACTCCGACGTCCACACCAGAGAGCACCAGGCGTTGCGTTAGGGGCACGTTATGTGCCCTATAACGTCCCCAAAACGCAATGTCCTGGTGTGTAACTAGCCTTAAACAATACCAGTTGCCTGGCAGTCCTGCTGGTCTCTTTGGCTGCAGTAGTAGTGTCTGAATCCCAAACCTGAAACAAGCATGCAGCTAATCCAGTCAGACTTTAGTCAGAAACACTTGAACTGAATGCTTTTTCAGGGACTATGGCTAGGAGTAGGAGTATGGCACAGTAGGGCAGCCAGGCAATCGGGAATAAATATGTCAGCTTCCATATCCCTCTCAGTTCAGATGTACTTTGAAAAGTAGGGAAATAAAACACTTTTCCATAGACATGATATAGCAACCCACGTACAAGAATGTCTGCTTATACACGCCTAGTTTGTATATTAATTCCCTTTCCAAACGAGTCAAGCACCTGCCTCATTTTAGGTCCCGTTTCCACTGTTGAAAATTTGCAGCATTTCCCCACGTGCATCCGGACGAAGAAATGCAGCCTATTGAAATTGATAGGATGGCGTCCGATTCACATGAGGAGAAAAGTTGGACAGCATGCTAAATTTTTTCGCATCCAAATCCCTACAGTCATGCATGGCTCTTAGTCCAAGCTCCCAGTGCTCCTGCGATCTTTGCATGCACTTGCACTTCTCATAAAACACTGCATGAGAGGGGGGAATGTGCACCATGTGCAGTAGAGGGAACCGGAGCAGCACTGTCTGAGCTGAAAATGTCTTACTGCAGATGCGCCGCTAAACTGAGGTCAGCTACACACTCTGGTCGGGGCTGTTATCGAGCTGAATTATGAGCAGCGGGAGCATATTAGAGGGGAACAGACACTGTGGTAAGTGTCTGCACTGCAACCATGCCAGGGCATATACAGTATATGGGCTCAGCTTGACATATTTTATTTGCTATGGTATTCCTGGGCTGTTTTTTGCATCACATACGAAACACAAGGACATCAGCAAAATAACAAACATCCCAGGAACCCTTTCATGCTAGCGCATTGCAGGCTGCATTTCCTCTGCGTTTCTCCTTGAGTTTCTAGCATCCAGTAAAAATCACAAAACACAGTTGCATAAAAAGCACACTGTAAAATCGCACTGCATTTTGCGATTGTGTTTTGCAGTATACAACAGGGCTCTTTTCCATCAGCAGCGCTGCAATGCTTCTCTCAGAACTTCATTTTGCCAGTTGTAAGGGCACTACGAATAATCTGGGATTCATGATAACTCTTCTGTGCTTGGATTTTTGGACAATTGCAAACGCTCTGCTTATGGCATTTTTTGTGCATTTGCTTTTGGCCTATATTGGTTTTTCAATACCCCAAATTGCACTGTATTGTGGCGGAGTCATTAGACTATGACTAGGGTAGGGATTAGGCTGTTAGGTCAATCATTGGACCATGCAACTAAATCCACACTTTCCCTTAGCGAAAACTATCCAATGTGATGGCCTTGGCCAAAAATGTAGATTGTGTACACGTTTCCCCCAATGTTATTGGTCTGAATTGATCCATCTTGACTAACAGATATTGTAGGTACTTCTTTTTTAAAGTGTACCTGAGGTATAAATAACTACAAACATCACTTACTTACCTAGGAAGAGGAAAGCCTCTGGATCCTAATAAGGCTTCCAACACTGTCCTCCGGTCCTCCATTATGCCTCGCAGACCCTCCAAAGACTATGGACAAGAGTTTTTCGGAATGAACATCGAGGCTTCTCTCCTCTTCAAGCATGAGTGTGGCTGTACTGTGCCCATGGGCGTAGCAATCACCCCTGTGACCCCCGCCATCGGAGGGGAGCCAAGAGGCTTTGCCCCCCCCCCCCCCCTCCCCAACCTCAAGTGCAGCCAATTAGCAAAGAAACTTCCCCATTCACTCACAAAAACCTTGTGCAGGAGTGTGTGGAACTTTTTTCGTGCTTCCAGAGGGTGCCTCACATCAGAACAGGGACGGGCCGAGGCATAGGCTGGAGAGACTCCAGCCTCAGGGCGCAGTGTAGGAGGGGGCGCACAATTCATTCAGCTGTCATTCTTAATTGTATTTGAAGCAGAAATAAATAAGAAAAGGGGATGCATAGCAGTGACTGCAAGCCAGATAACTAGATATTAAGGTGTTGGGGAGGCTGTGGGCCCTGTGGCCCTCTTAGTCTAATAGCAATCAGTGTGTGACAGCTGGGGTGGGAGGGATGGAGGGGCGCACTTTGGTGTCTCAGCCTTGGGTGCTGGAGGACCTTGTCCCAGCTCTGCATCAGAACACTCTCTGCTGCCATTCGCTGGCTCCCAATCCCGTGGGGTTCGGGGGCAAGCTATAATTTTTGCAGGGGGGCCCTAATAAGTCTAGTTACGTCCCTGACTGCACCTACGCAAGTGTGGCCACACCTGCACAGTAAGCCAGAGCTGCTCTGGCACAAGCTGCTCTGTGCTACTACACAGGCGCGGCAGAAGAGGAGTGTGCCCCAATCAGCGGCGGAGGACCAGACGATAACAAAGGAAACCTGATTGGGATCCAGAGGCTTCCTTCTCCTAAGGTAAGTATATGTTTTTTGTAGTAATTTATTCCTTGGGTCCTCTTAAAGCTATCACAGCAGGGCACAGATTACTTGTCCCCCCCCCCCCCCCCAATAGAACAGAAGTGTTGTTAGTAGTCTATCAAAACAGGGCTTCCTCCTTAACCGCTTCCACACCGCGATAATTGAAACCTACACCCCGTTTTGTGGCTGCTTATTCTTGCAAAGGGTTTAGATTTCAATTACCGCGCTCACATGGATGTGCCGCTACCGCTGATTGCTCCACTCTCCTCGCCGCAGACCACTTGTTCTGCCGTTGCTATAATGGCAGAGCTCTTTGAGCCACTCTGGAACCGATTTCGTTGGCTCCTGACCCCGTGATTACTGTAAGCCAGCCTCATTGGCTGACATTGATCACAGGATTAGAAGCCAATGAAATCGGCTTCTGACCAGCTTACCTCTATACTGTATGTGCATTGCTTAGTTGTAATCCTTAACTGTTTCCTTAGGGCAGTGGTCCTCAAACTAAGGCCCGTGGGCCGAATGAGGCCCCCTGAGGCTTTTTTACCGGCCCCCCACACACAAAATATATTACTTATAGATGCGGTCAGCTACATCTTTAAATATTGTTGGTCCACATATAGAATAGCAGTGCTGGCACCAGCCTTCCACGTGGAATCCAGAAAGCAGTAATTTTGCTGGTTTCCAATCAAATTCCACATCAGGTGACACTGCTGTCCAATTGGACTTCAGGTTGTCACCTGGGTATGCTTCACTGTCTGGCCCACAAAGACATAATTTTATGTATACTCTGGCCCCCCAGCAGTCTGAAGTATGTTGACTCAGCCCTCGACCCAAAACGTTTGGGGACCCCTGCCTTAGGGCCTGTACACACTGCTATGCTTGCGCTTTTAAAATCGCATGCGTTTTTTAATCGTGAAGACCTGTACAAACTGATGCAATGCGTTTTTTCTATTTTCATGAAGGCTTTGGGATTTTAAAAATGCAACGCAAGTGCAGCAGTGTGTACAGGCCCTATCTCTGATTACACCTCTAGGACACTTAGGGCTTGTTCACACTAGGAGCATTTTCAGCCTTTTTTCAAGCACAGGCGATTTTTGAAATCGCCCACAAAACGCTTGTGCAATGAATCTCTATGAGAAGGTTCATAACAGCGCGGTTTTTGCACTGTGCATTCAGCAAAGCGGTGCCTTCACCATTTTTGGGGCATTTTTGCTATAATGGAAGGGATAGGAAGAGCGCTAAATGCTCATAAAACCGCTTTAAGCGGCGATTGCTTTTGCGTTTTTTAGAATAAATACATTGTATTTATTCTTTTCCGGGTCAAAGAGTTCACTTCCTGACTTCCGTCAGGGGGTGAATGACAAAACCGCTCAGGAAAAGCGCTTAGAAAAGCGATTTTACCAAAAAAAACCGCACGCACTGGAGTGTCGGGAAGGGGAGAAAAAAAAGCGCACAAAAAATGTTTTTTTAGGTGTGAATGAATGAGGCCTCAAATTGTCATTAGAAGATTTTGAAGCTTCATATCAATGAATGCTTGGAGGCCCATGTAAAACTTGCACTGGGGTCCCAAGCTCCTCAAGCCGCTGGTAACGATCATATTAGGCGACAATCACCTCCATTCTATAATTGACATGAATTGTTTGACGTAGACTGTATAGCATTGGAAGAAATGTCAGAGCTACATATAAGCACACTAATAATTACTACGGCTGTGTGTACCTTAAAGGAGAACTGTAGTGAGAGGTACATGAGGGATACTGTAGGGGGGTCAGGGGAAAATGAGTTGAACTTACCCGGGGCTTCTAATGGTCCCCCGCAGACATCCTGTGCCTGCGCAGCCACTCACCGATGCTCCGGCCCCGCCTCCAGTTCACTTCTGGAATTTCAGACTTTAAAGTCTGAAAACCACTGCGCCTGCGTTGCCGTGTCCTCGATCCCGCTGATGTCACCAAGAGCGCACAGCGCAGGCCCAGTATGGTCTGTGTCTGCGCAGTACACTCCTGGTGACATCAGCGGGAGTGAGGACACGGCAATGCAGGCGCAGTGGTTTTCTGACTTTAAAGTCAGAAATTCCAGAAGTGAACTGGAGGCGGGGCCGGAGCATCGGTGAGTGGCTGCGCCAACACAGGATGTCTGCGGGGGACCATTAGAAGCCCTGGGTAAGTTCAACTCATTTTCCCCCGACCCCCCTACAGTATCCCTTTAAGCAATACCAGTTGCCTGGCAGACCTGCTGAGCTATTTGCCTGCAGTAGTGTGAATCACACCAGAAACACGCATGCAGCTAATCTTGTCAGATGTGACAAAAATGTCAGAAACACCTGATCTGCTGCATGCTTATTCAGGGTCTAGGGCTAAAAGTATTGGAGGCAGAGGATCTGAAGGTTAGCCAGGCAACTGGTATTGCATAAAAGGAAATCAATATGGCAGCCTCCTTATACCTCCTTATACCTCTCACTACAGTTCTCCTTTAAATTCTCTCGTCAGCTTTGCGGAAGGAACTGCTACTGCTATGGTGTACACAGTCACAGCTATACATTCATCTGAGTTTACTCAGTTTATGCCAGGACACTGTTGCAATATATCAGAATGTAAGGACAGATCATTACTGGTGTATTAAAATCAAATTTTCCTATAAACTTTTCTCTGTAATCTCCATGTAATGCTTTTTTGTGTCTTCAAAGAGGAAGGAGGAGGGAAAAAAAGAGCAGGGAATGCAAGAAGCAGAGAGAGAAAGGGGAAGCCTGTCTGTGCGACTCCCCCTCACCCCTCCTCCTTCCCTCTCACAGACAGGGGAATACAGTCTGCTACAGATTTACTGCCAGGGGCCTCTGATTGGTCAGCTGTTCTGGCAGCTCTGATTTAGTATCTCCCAGGATTGGCTGCCCTTTGACAGGCTGATTTATAAGGCAAATCTGATTGGCTTGCTTGATCTGCCTGTAATTTATGACATTGCTCCTGATAGTGAGCAGCAGTGGAGGAGGAGGCAGGCTGGCCTCATTATCCTAATATGGACCATGCATACCATGCTAGTCACACACTTCCATATAGACACACAGCCTGAGCTCATTATTCTAGTATGTAACACGCACACGATGCACGACACATAGATTCCCATGCACACGCGTGTACTCATTGTCTTTCTGTATATTGGAAGGATTATACAACTCTCCCAAAAACTAGTAATCCTGGATATAGAGAGAAGGGGTTATTCTAGCATGCAGAAACGCCGACGGTTACGCCACAAGATAAATAGCCCAAGAGCAACATATGTCAAAATATGTCCTATGGTCTGCATCACGCCACATTATTATAATCATTTACCGAGTGTTTTGCAATGTGTAAGATGTCATAAATGTCTCTATTATTTGTAGGACTTGTCACCAGCACTATAAGCAGAGACGGGATATGGAGCATCTTTCGTATCTTCTGCTCAGACACGCATCTCCATCACCCTGCCATTCACGTACGCATGTGCAGGCAATCTGTAACCTAAAATCTATAGGGGGATGATAGCCGTGTAATGGCACAAACACAACGCATGGAACACAGATCCGTCATTTATTATTCCGGTATTTGTGGAATGCATGTCATATAGTCCTTCAGAAAACGTTTTCTATCAGCTCTAGGACATGGCGGACAGGTGAGCGGTTAGGGAGGGACCCCTGTGGGAGGAATGCCTGCACGGGGCGGTCCTGCTAGCGACGCAATCTTGCGATGGTGTCCAACTGAAGCCTCCCACCTGAATGCTAATGGCTGCTAGATGTGGTATGGCAGGTAAAGGGTGTATGACAGTGCATCCTGATTGGCTGACGAGCACCTGCTGACCAATTTCAAATGTAGCTGGATGCATGTACTGCTGTGTTCTATTGCTTGTGTGTGTTGGATTTAGCATTCAGTATGGAGGCAGTGTTGGTGGGTTTTCTGGATGTGAGAGGTCCAGAGCCTGGGTGTGAGAGGTCCAGGCCCACCTGCACTCCCCTCCAGGTATCGCGTGTTGGCCTTGGGGCCCCGGCCAGTGAGAGGGGCCCGGGGCCCCTGGCCATCATGTGAACCAATCGTGTGTTTTTAAACGTTTTCTTTCAGCTCTAGGACATGGCGGACAGGTGAGCGGTTAGGGAGGGACCCCTGTGGGAGGAATGCCTGCACGGGGCGGTCCTGCTAGCGACGCAATCTTGCGATGGCGTCTAACTGAAGCCTCCCACCTGAATGCTAATGGCTGCTAGATGTGGTATGGCAGGTAAAGGGTGTATGACAGTGCATCCTGATTGGCTGACGAGCACCTGCTGACCAATTTCAAATGTAGCTGGATGCATGTACTGCTGTGTTCTATTGCTTGTGTGTGTTGGATATAGTCCTTCAGGGCTGGAACCCACTAGGATTCACAAATTGCGATCTCAATCGCTTGCGTTTTATGCAAACGTTATGTAAGCAATTTCATGAGCAATTTTGGGGCGATTTTAAAAAAGTGTTAGCATTTCGTCAGCAATTGTGATTGCGATCAGACATTTTAATTCTTATTGGTAGTTTTTTTCTTTTTTTAAAGTCTGCATGTGTGTTTGGCATTGTGAACACTTTAAAATGGCCTACCCATCTGATTGGCTGTCTGACACCATGTGGTGTGGTGTGTGTATAAAAGCAGAGTCTCTCTGATGCTGGATACACGCGTTGCGTTTGCGTCAATTCGCTTATTTCCAACATGTTCGATCGTGTTTCGATGTATACAGCCGTCGATTTTGCATACTTAATATGCAAAATCGACGGCTGTATCCATCGAAACACAATCGAACATGTTGGAAATAATCAAATCGACTGAATAGGTCCCGCGAATCGCACGAGAAAACGCAACGTGTGTATCCAGCACAAGGGCCAGTTCTCACCAAAAAAAACGCTAGCGTTATCTCAAATGCTCAGTGCTTTTTGAAGTGATTTTTCTAGGCAATTATAGACGTGTGCCTAGCGATTTTCTAATCATGCCTTGCGATTTTTGGAGAGTTTGGGTGTAGCGTTTTTTTATTCTTTGTTACAACTGTAAATAATCAGCTTCTGTAACAAAAACGCTTAGAAAATCGCTCTGATCTAGCGCTTTCAGAACGATTTTCCACTTTCCTATACTTAAGATTGAGGCTGAATTGCCTCAGAAATCGGCAGAAATGCTGCAGGACACGCGTTTGCGTTTGGGAGAAAATCACATCGCTCTGGTGTGATCCATCCCATTCAAATACATTAGCCAAGCTCTTTTCAAAGCGCTGGCGTTTTTAAAAGCTCCCAAAAGCGCTCTTGGTGTGCACCAGCCCTCAGTCTCTCAACTAAGTGCAGCCTGAAGCTCTGTGAATTTCCTTTCATCAGGGAGACAGGAAACAGGAAGTATCATGACGTTTTTAAAGGACAACTGAAGCAAGGGGTATATGGAGGCTGCCATATGTATTTCCTTTTAACCCCCCTGGCGGTATGAAAAATACCGCCAGGGGGCAGCGCAGCAGTTTTTTTTAAATTTTTTTTTTAAATCATGTAGCGAGCCGAGGGCTCGCTACATGATAGCCGCTGCTCAGCGGCATCCCCCCAGCCCCGCCGATCGCCTCCGGCGATAGGCGATCAGGAAATCCCGTTCAAAGAACGGGATTTCCTGGAGGGCTTCCCCCGTCGCCATGGTCGTCATTGGGAGACCCGATCCACCCCTTGGCGCTGCCTGGCAATGACTGGCCAGGCAGCGCAGGGGTCTGGGGGGGGGGGGGGGGCGCCGCACCGGATAGCGGCGATCGGGCGCGCGGCGGCGGCGATCGGGGTGCTGGCGCAGCTAGCAAAGTGCTAGCTGCGTCCAGCAAAAAAAAAATTATGTAAATCGGCCCAGCAGGGCCTGAGCGGCACCCTCCGGCGGCTTACCCCGTGTCACACACGGGGTTACCGCTAAGGAGGTTAAGCAATACCAATTGCCTGACAGCTCTGCTGTTCTATTTGGCTGCAGTGTTGTCTGAATAATGCCAGAAACAAGCATGTGGTTAATCTTGTCAGAAACACCTGATCTGCTGCATGCTTGTTCAGGATCTATGGCTAAAGGTATTAAAGGGGAACTTCAGCCTAAACAAACATACTGTTATTAAGTTACATTAGTTATGTTAATTAGAATAGATAGGTAATATAATCTTTTACCCACCCAGTTTTAAAAGAACAGGCAAATGTTTGTGATTCATGGGGGCTGCCATCTTTGGCATGGGGGCAGCCATCTTTTTGGTTGAAAGGAGGTGACAAGGAGCAGGAGACACAGTTCCAACTGTCCTGTGTCCTGATTACCCCTCCCAGCTGCACACACTAGGCTTCAAATGTCAAATTCAAAATGTAAAAAAAAAAAAAAAAATTGCACCAAAACAGCAGAACGAGAACAACATCAGAAATCCCATCATGCTTTGCACAGCATAAGGGGAACACTGCCCGGGCAGTTTTCTTCTGTGCAGCTAAAAAAGAGGCTTGTATAAGAGAGACAAAGTTGTGATGCTGTGAAGCTGTTAAAGAAACACCAGGCCTTTTCAGTGCTGCTGAGTCGATTTTTAGTCTGGAGGTTCACTTTAAGAGGCAGATGATCGCAGGATAGCCAGGCAACTGGTATTACTTAAAAGGAAATAAATATGGCAGCCTCCATATACCTTTCCACTACAGTTGTCCTTTAAAGCATTGTGGGTAAAAGAAGGGCTTGTGGGTACTTTCTGCAGTTTAAAACATTTGACATTGCTTACATATTTTACATTGGAGTGCAAACACTCCCAAAATGCTGTATGTCCTGCCATTGCGATTTCCCTAATCGCAATCCCTCCAGTAGGTTCCACTCAATTCACTTACATTGGTAAAGCGTTTTTTGGAAGTCGCCAGCGATTTATGGCGATCCATAGTATGTACAGCTATTTTTATTTCTCGCTTTTCTCTGGAAGAGCTTGCAATCTAAAGCTATCAATACATGGACTGCTCACTTTCCAGTCCAGCAAGTGGCCAATTGCTCCTTTTTGGATAACACTACTAGTGATTATTTTAGGGCCTTGAATGAATCGATCTTAATCTCTGCCGAATGACTTGAAACGCTGCCCCGCTAGTCCCGCAGTGGTTGCTAGCTGAAGTACAAAGCTATTTAATTTCAATTTCAAACAATTAAGTGTTTAAAATCAATTATGAGCTTATGGATTGCACTTGCAGAGCACAGCAGATCACTGTCTAGTTTGATCATGGTGAACAAATCTGCCTCCTTGTGGACTCAACCCACCAGAGCTGTAGTCACTAGGGCATGCTCAGTAGGCAGTAGCAGTGTTAGGAAATCTTGCCCAAGGTCTCCGTAGCCTCCCTGGCAGTAAGCCCGACCTGAGCACGGGCTGTGATATCTATGTGCACAGCGGTAAGCTTGTGCTCAGGTCAGCCTGTCAAGAATCTGCCTCTTGCTTTAGTAAACTGGGTCCTGCACGCGATCAGCGCTACCAGCGGGACTCAGGCTTCTCCCCCCAAACCTTTTTGTTAAGTTTTTTGGCCGCCAGCATCCCCAAGTCCCCTCTATTCTTCCGGGGACCCGGCGGCCAATCAGTGCGCAACGGGGGCGTTGTGACGTCATGCGGCGGGGGCGGGGCTAATTTTTAAAGTGGACCTGAAGATGTTCAGGTCCAAACCTAGAGTAAAAGAAAAGAGTGATATCGCCCTATGTAACTTACATGTATATAGAGAGAGCGTTTAGCCTCATTTGTCTCTAATCACAAGTTGTAATTTGATCTCTCCCCTGTGTCACCTGACTGCCATGGCAGAGATGGCAGAAAAGCGCTTCTCCCATACTGTTACCGACCTCTGCCCTGATTTTGACTACTCTCTTATTTGTACAGTTTCAAAAATTTTAAGTGTCTTCATAAATGTAATTAATTCACAAAATTTGCGTTCTAGTCTTTTATTTATATGCAGAATGTCTACCGGGCTTTTATTCTGTCATATTTTGGTAAATTATGACTTAAGAATTGGAGGATGAAAATTCTAGAAAAAAAATGTACCGCTTTTGACTTATAATTCCAGACACAAATGCACCACCAGGGAGGTTAATGAATAGGTGCTGGCGCACCAAACAGGAAGAGCCAAGATTTGAACCCAGGTCTCCTGTGTCAGAGGCAGAGCCCTTAACCAAACCCATGTGTATACATAGCTCCCAACTGTCCCTCTTTCGGAGGGACAGTCCCTTTTTGGGAGCCCTGTCCCTCTGTCCCTCTTTACCCCTCATTTGTCCCGCCTCGACTACTGCAATGCCCTTCTGTCTGGTGTCCCTATGACTCGAATAGCCCCACTGCAGTCCATCATGAATGCGGCAGCCAGAATTATCCACTCCTACCATCGCTCCACCAGGGCAGCTCCCCTCTGTGAATCCCTCCACTGGCTTCCTATCCAGTCCAGAATCAGATTCAAGATATTGTGTCTGACCTACAAATCCATCCACAAAACCTGTCCAACCTACATTTCTGATCTTACTCAGAGATACACACCAAGCCGCTCACTCCGCTCCTCCAATGAACTTCGCCTGACCGCCCCCCACATCACCCAGTCCCATGCACGCCTCCAGGACTTCTCAAGTGCTGCTCCAACACTATGGAACTCCCTACCTCCACCCATTAGGGCAGCCCCCTCCTTCAACATCTTCAAGAAAGCCCTCAACTCACCTTTTCACTCTGGCCTTCTAACCCTCACAAGTGCTCTAAACCCGCAGCTGAACTCTGGTCCCCTACCTCTTGTGTCCCTACCTCTCCCTCTAGATTGTAAGCCTTTGGGCAGGGTCCTCCTCCTTTTGTGTCCTACCTGATCATGCACCTCCATTACTGTGAACCCATGCTATGCATCTGAGTGAACCTAACTTGCCTAATCTCCATGCTCCATCCAGTGACTGACTAAGCATTACCTGGTACTCATACTATGGTGTGTGATCTGGTTTTTTCTTGTATTCCTGTATTGTCGTATTGCTGTATTTAACCCTTAAATATTGTCTGTAACGTAAACTAATGATCAGCGTTGCGTACTATGTCGGCGCTTTATAAAAACAATAAATAAAAAATAAATAAATAATACCTCCTCTCCATAACACTAACCTCCCCTATCTCCTCTCCATAACACTAATCTCCCCTATCTCCACTCCCTAACACTAACCTTCCTTATCTCCTCTCCATAACACCAACCTCCCTTATCTCCTTTCCCTAACACTAACTTTTACATTGAGGCTCCTTATGCGCTCCATACATCACAATTGGTATGGAGCAACAAAACTAGCCAAGGACAGCCGCAGTGACAAAGAGTTGTAAGCAGGGGAAGGGGAAAAGTTTATTAATTGATTGCCACTATACAAAGCACATATAGAGGGAAGTGACCATCACCCAGGGCCGGATTACTGACCAGGCAAATGAAGCATTAGCTTGGGGCCCCAGTAGCAGCATGTGATCCAGCCCAGATGAACGAGCAAGCAAGCAGCGGCCGTTGCTATGGTGATGGGGCCGCTTGCCAGCTCTGCTCACTCAAGCCCAGCCTGTGCAGTCAGACGTAGACTGATGTCAGTAGCGTCAGGCTGCTGACATCATCAGTCTACTTCTGACTGCACAGGCTGGGCTAGAGAGAGCGGGGCTCGCATGTGGCCCCATCACCATAGCAACTGCTTGCTTGCTTGCTTGCTCGTTCGTCTGGGCTGGATCACATGCTGCTGCAGAGTCAGCAGAGTGCTGAGAGGAGTTGCAGCACGGGAGGGGCTTCAGCCAGGGAGCGGCTGATAGAATGTAAGATGCTTGCTCCTCGGTTGTCTGCATGTCGGGGAAGGGGGGCAATCTGTAAGTCTGCTTAGGGCCCTATTCAGCCTTAATCCGGCTCTGCCATCACCGGCATAGCAGCAATGCAGAGTTAATACAGCAGTTGAAGGAGGACCCCTGGTGGACCCCTCTGTTCCAGGGACCTCCGTGCAGTCTCTGCATCCCCTATTGCTATACCACCATGTCATGCCTAACCCTAAGTATTCTTATTGGTTCTTAGCCATTAGCCTTTTTTTTGGTGCTAACCTATATATTTTGATCATCATGTTACTATGTTTTAGACAGGTGGTAGCAAGAAGTGTACACTTCCTATAATTAGGCTCTGCACACCTATGCTGGTTGTCATTCAGATGCTGCCTGCTTTGGGAAGCGCTGCCACCTCTCCCTGCTGTCTAAAAAGATGTAAGTTTTCCTTATAGCTAGCTGCTCTCATTTGATATTTATGTTTGCATTCAGTCTTTATCAGAGGTTAGGGCTCTAGTGCATAATTGTAGCATCTGTTTTGAATACAAGGTGTGTATGATGCCTCTAGGGGGCTCTGCATGCCTCTGTTGGTTCAGATGCAGCCAACTCTAATGCTAGGTACACATGATGCAATTTTCTGACAGATTTACTGTCAGATCGACTATTTCCAACATGTCCGATCTGACTTCCGATTTACCGATCGACCTTCCATAGAAGAACTGAAAATCGACCTGACATGTTGGAAATAGTCGATCTGTCAGCAAATTGCATCGTGTGTACCTAGCATTGGGATGCACCCCTGTTGTCTATAAAAACTGTAATTACTATGTCTAGCAATTCTGTACCAATGTGTATATTTACCATTATATGTACCATCCATCCACTCCTGTCGGACTCAAAGCGCTTGCGAGGCAGCCACTAGAGCGCACTCGGTAGGCAGTAGCAGTGTTAAGGAGACTTGCCCAAGAAACTCCTTACTGAAATAGGTGCTAGCTTACTGAACAGGCAGAGCCGAGATTTGAACCCAGGTCTCCTGTGTCAGAGGCAGAGCCCTTAACCATTACACTATCCAGCCACTGCTGTATAATTTTGTAACCCATGTTTGTTTTTTACTTTGTACAGTGCCACAGAATATGTTTGCACTTTAGAAATCAAGAATAATATTAACCTTAATATTTGACTACCTGCTGCCAATAAAACTAGCCTTTCCTCACCCTATCCCTCCTCATAGCAACAACTAACCTCGCTGTAGTAAACCCTTGGATTATAAGCCTACTTGGCTCTTCTCCCCCACCACATGGACTCAGTGACTTGTCTGCTATATTTATCCCTAAGTTGTTACATCACTATTTTGTGTACTATTGCAGAATGCTATAATATCCCTGTGCAACATTGTTGAAGGCTCCCTGCACACTGCATGCCATTCCGATTTTTAATCTGTTTTTACATCCGATTCCGATTTTTAATCGTTACTGCATGCTGCGTTTTTTCCTCCGTTTTCTGTTGATTGCATTCAGGGAAAATTGGTATTGCAAAACGGAATCGGAATCGGAATCGCAAAACGGATTTGCAGTGTGCAGGGAGCCTAATGCTGTAATGTCTCCACTATCTATTGTACCAGACTGCATGTTATGGTAGCTCTTTAAAAATAAAGTTTAATTAATAGTAATAAAAAACAGAACTGAACCTTGTGCCAAAAATATGCGCCATTAAATTCATGCCCCAAATTCCTTCTCCTTACCACAAATACCTGCCCAGCAGTTACAGTGCGCACACACCTGTGATGAATGTTGTCTGATCCTGATTCCCTTGGGTGACATCGCTGGGCTGGGCTGCACAGACACGAGTCCACCTGTGTAGCTGTATACCTTTTGTGCTTCGAGGCCAAGTATGATTTGGCTTCCATTTCATTTGCAGCAGCGCCCCTCCCATTTCATGTGCAGCCCCCTGTACCATATGTATCATACATGTACTGATGCCCCTCCCTTTTTTTGAACAGTTCTCTTGGGCATCAGCTTCTTTGTTTTTCTGTTGCTCCTCATTTTCAGCCTCCTCTTTAATATGTAGCAACCCCTCTTTCATATTCAGGTGGGCAGCCGCCCAAGACCTGGGCCTCTCCTGAAATCCGGCCCTGCGGAGCGGCACATGTGTGATGTCACGAAGCGGCGTGCACAAAGGTACCAGCTAGCGCGGGGGGGGGGGGGGGGGGGGGGGGGGTAGGGTGTTAATGTTTACGAGTTGATCGCTTGCGTGCTCAAGATCGGGTGCCTATGTACACCTGATTATCGGCTGAGGCGGTCATCATCGGCCACCACAGCCAATTTTAGTCAAGCGTGTGCACGAGGCTTTACATATTGCGAGAGCTTCCAGTCACTGTCTCTAGTTGACAAACAATGCAGCCCCCCATGTCCTCATAAGGGACAAATAGACATAAATGTCTCCCTTCACATGCATGGTAGTAGCAGTAGGGTATTGTACCGTGTTAGCCATCAGTAAAAGCAAGAAGTTTTAAAACCGGATGATACCATTTATTGCCAATAAATGGTATCATCCTGGTTTAAAACTTCTTGCTTTCACATGCATGTAGAGTGTTAGGCCTGCCGCAGTCGCACTGTCAGAAAGGCCTATTTTCTTTACATTTATCTTTATCTCTCTCCATCTGTGTTGTATATAGATAGATGGCAGCAAAATCCAACAAGCAGTAAATCAGCAGGAATATTCTCTGGGGAAACAATGCCATTTTCTGGAGCTATTGAAGTCTCCCAGCTGTGGAGCCGGGGTGCAGGCAGAGCAAATGGATTGCCCTTAATCCCCAGAGAAATGTCTGCTTTCAAAGGGATTCTTCCTCTCTGCTTCTGACTGCTGTCTGTGTGTCATTTTGCCGTTGGTTCGTATCGCAGTGAATATGACTGAGGACTTGCATTGTGAATTAGATTCTAATGAGAAATTATATATTGCCTCTTCCAGTGAGATGTAGTGCGGCAGTAAATTATAGGCTGGGCCTTTATAAAAGATTCTGGAATCCTCAGAAGATTGTCCTGTTGAATCGTGAGATCACCTTGTTCAGATCTGGTATTTATGTCAAATTCTGCTACATGTCAGCTTGCCCTGTCTTCCTTCTCCCTACACCTTATTTCACTCATTCACTGACAATGCATTGCTGTCATTTTCACTCGTATGAATAAAACTTATTACACACATAAAAAAAATAAATAAGATAAAATAATTGTTTAAAGGGAATCTGAAGTAAAAATAAACGTCTGAGATAATTGTGTGTGCAGTACAACTAAGAAATAGAACATTTGTAGCAAAGATATGAGTCTCATATTGTTCCCAGTACAGGAGTAGTTAAAGAGGAGCTGTCAGCCATACTATCTCAGAAAAAAAACACACATATATTTGTAGATAAATACTTGCTCTACTTACATAACATGTATTGCACTGTCCACGTTTTGATTTTAGTGATTTTTCTACAGTAAGAAAAGAGAAAATCCTTCTTAGCATTTCCCATTTTAACTGTGACTATTTTTGAAGCCAATTCTCATGTCATTTCCTCCCTTATGGTGCCACTGCCCATACACGGTACAATAAATACGTTTGATTTTATTACATAGGGGCTTGTAATTTCGGCCAGAACAAAAAAAAAACAGAACAGAAAAATAACACATATTTCAAAATAATATACTGCCGCCATACATTGTGATAGGGACATAATTTAAAACGGTTTAATATTCGGGACAGCTGGGCAAATAAAATATGTTTGTTTTATCCACAGGAGAATGTTTAATTTTAAAACTATAATGGTTGAAAACTGAGAAATAATGATTTTTTTTCTTTTTTTTCTGTTTTTCTCATTAAAACGCATTTAGAATAAAAAAATTCTTACCAAAATGTACTATCCACAGAAAGCCTAATTGGTGGTGAAAAAAACGAGGTATAGATCATTTTCTTGTGATAAGTACTAATAAAGTTATTAGGGAATAAAAGGGAGGAGCACTGACAACTGAAAATTACTCTGGTCCGTTAGGATAAAAACCCTTGGGGGTGAACTGGTTAAAGATTTAATGCTTATTTCTTTGTTGTAATCATTGTAGTGTTTGTTTTCTGATTTTTTGTTTTCCAAAAATTGTGTGTTTGTATAGCAAAGAAATATTTTTAATAGAAAGGTTTATTATGGCGAAAAAAAATTGTCTCCACCTCTTAGTGTCTTCTTTTAGCCAGTGTCTCTCAATGGGTTCCCTTGTAGTCTCTATTTTCCCCTTCTGGTTCTATCTCTGTTTATCCTGTGAATGTCTTTGTTTCCCCCCTCTGGTTCTTTTATGTGGATTCTCTTGTACTCTCTGTTTCTGTCTTCTGTGTGTGTTGCTATAAGTTTTTTATGTATATCTGTATTTATGTATACCGTATATACTCGCATATAAGCTGACCCGCATATAAGCCGACCCCCCAACTTTTACTTAAAAACACAGGGAAAAATGATTGACCCCCATATAAGCCGGGGGTAGGAAATGCTGGATTGGTGCAGGCCGCGTGATCCCCCCAGTATGTCCCAGTATAGCTAGTATAGTGCCCAGTATAGCTAGTATAGTGCCCAGTCTGGGTAGGTAGTGCCCCAGTATAGCTAGTATAGTGCCCCAGTATTGGTAGGTAGTGCCCCAGTAGAGCTAGTAAAGTGCACAGTATAGCTAGTATAGTGCCCTGTATAGCTAGTAAAGTGCCCAGTATAGCCAGTAAAGTGCCCAGTATAGCCATTAAAGTGCCCAGTATAGCTAGTATAGTGACCCAGTATTGGTAGGTAGTGCCCCAGGAGAGCTAGTAAAGTGCACAGTATAGCTAGTATAGTGCCCAGTATAGCTAGTAAAGTGCCCAGTATAGCCAGTAAAGTGCCCAGTATAGCTAGTATAGTGCCCAGTATAGCAAGTATAGTGTCCAGTATAGCTAGTATAGTGCTCAGTATAGCTAGTATAGTGCTTAGTATAGTGCCCAGTATAGCAAGTATAGTGCCCAGTATAGCAAGTATAGTGTCCAGTATAGCAAGTATAGTGCCCAGTATAGCCAGTAAAGTGCCCAGTATAGCCAGTATAGTACCCAGTATAGCCAGCCCAGTATTGCCAGTATAGTGCCCAGTATCGCGCCCCCCCCCCCCCCCCCCCCCGCGCTGCTGCTATTACCTGTTCAGCCGGCGGCCGCTTCCTCTAATCAATCAAAGAAACACAGATCGGCCTCAAACAGATACCGTATATACTCGCATACAAGCCGAATGTTTTACCCCCAAACAGCAGCGCGCCCGGCGATACACATCGCCGTTACCAGGGGAACCGCTCTCTCCTGCCTCGTCACAGCAGCAGCGCCGGGCGCGCTGCTGTGATACACTGATACGCATGATGGAGAGCAGAGCGAGAGGGGCACCCGGATTAGAGGAAACGGCCGCCGGCTGAATAGGTAATAGCAGCGGCGGCCGCGGAGGGACCGGGCGGGGGGCCGCGGACCACCACCCACCACCACCCACCACCCAAGACTCGCATACAAGCCGACCCCCCCCAACTTTTGGCCCCCTGTTTGGGGGGTCAAAAATTCGGCTTGTATGCGAGTATATACGGTATCTGTTTGAGGCCGATCTGTGTTTCTTTGATTGTGTGCGCTCTGTCTCTGTCTCTGTCTCTGTCTCTGTCTCTGTCTCTCTCTGTCTCTGTCTCTCTGTCTCTGTCTCTCTCTCTCTGTCTCTGTCTGTCTCTCTCTGTCTCTGTCTGTCTCTCTCTGTCTCTCTCTCTCTGTCTCTGTCTGTCTCTCTCTGTCTCTCTCTCTCTGTCTCTGTCTGTCTCTCTCTGTCTCTCTGTGACAGCTTATGTTTTCTTTGTGTTCACTTATTTTCCTTTTGGAATGTCTCTGCCTGTTCAGAGTCTTTCTATGTGGCCTCTTTGGCACCCTTCTGCCAGTGGTGTACATATTTTTGTGAATGATTTTAACAATTCCTGTTATGTTTGCCTGCTGCATGTTGCAATGTACAAGATATTATCTGTTTATACAGGTGCCATGTTGTATGTTGTGAAGAAGTTGTAGAAGATGGATAGAGTACAGGTATGTTTTTACTGAAAGAAAACGTATGGTGTCACAACATAAGGTAACAACATGAGGTAAAATACAGCTCAAGCTAAAAAAAAAAAGAGATTCCAGTTGAAAAAACGTCACTTCCGATTGAATAAACCATTGGTTCGAATACTTTATTTTTTCTCTCAATCTTTTTTCTGACTTTGAATGTTTGGCACATTTGATCATTTTCCCTGGATTTTAAGCCTAATCGAACGTTCATGTATGGTACCTCAAAAACAACTATGTTATTTTTTTCGATCTAATGGGATAATCAAACAAATTTATCTAATCGAAAAAAACATGAAAAAATTGTACCATGTATGGGCACCATTACTCTCCTTTGCCCGATTGTGTATGCCTTGCCCGCCCTCCACTATAGAAAGTGAATTGTCTCAGCATGAGAAATATTGGCCAATCAGAGAGGGACAGAGTTGTGGGAGGGGAAAACAGGAGGGAAAGAGGCTTCAGCCAATCAGGTTGCATTAGTCTGAGGGGAAAGTAGAGAAGCAAAAAAGGACAACCCAGCATGCCCTGCAACTTCCTTTGTGCGTACCAAATTTTGTGTGTACCAAATAAGAGTCGGGTAAACTGGGGAATGATTATTTATCAACAAGAGAAGTAACAGTGATTTTAACTTTTGGATTGCCTGGTTAGCACCCTTATTACTTGTTTACTAGATAAAATTAAATAATTGATTTTTGATTTTATGCCTGGCAGTTAAACTTTAAGAAACTTCACTTGCAATGCAAAAGAGCTTATCTGAGCTCTCCGACTAATTTAGTCAGAGAGCAATGCTATTTTCTGAAGCACTTATACATCAAAGAAACAATGAAATACCACTTCTGATAAGATTGTACTGCAGAGAAGTTCAAAGGTTCATTAGTTCTGCTCTGTTTCATAGTTTAAAATACAGAGTGTAATTTGCAAACTGCAAATACTAGAGAATTCTGCAATGTAATAATAAAAAGCTACATAACTGAAAATAAAAATATGAGACTCTTTTCTTTACTACTAATGTTCTATTAATTGTCCAAACGACACATACAATTCATTATATCATACGTTTTTTTCTCGTCAGTGTCACTTTAAGAACAAAGGACATAACACAATAATAGCCCCAGTTTTGTATTGCCCCACGATAGCGGGTGTCTTTTTTTTGTGTGTATACAAGTGCAATAAAATTGCTATAAGTGCGCAAAAATACAGCACAGCTTTTAAACTTCCGCTAAATAAAGATCTAAAACTTGAATGCTAGAAATATGTCTGAACTGTGAAGACGCCAAAAAGTGGAAAAAAAACAGTCAATAGACAACCGACCATTATTTTATTTTTTTCAGATTATGGTTTTTATTTTATTTTCAAGCATACAATATGTGTCAAGAATACAGGAAGCTATATAATAAAAAGCAACAATAACACAAACATAAAAGAAATGAATGGATATAGCCTGTGGCAGCAAAAAGTAAGCATGATCAAAACAATCCTGTGATAGAAAGGAGAATGGAAGCATATCACTTTTGTAGGCACTGACTCCTAGGACTAGCGGCTTTAAGTTAAACCTGGCTGTAAACTCCTCCGTTGTATGAACTTCTTCTACAACTTAAAGAGGAACTCCAGTGAAAATAACGTAATAAACAAAAGTGTTTAATTTTTACAATAAATATGTATACATGTTTTAGTCAGTGTTTGCCCAAATCTTTCCTCTCCCTGATTTACATTCTGACATTTATCACATGGTGACATTTGTACTGCTGGCAGGTGGTGTCAGTGGAAGTAGCTGCTGCTTACTTTTTTGGCAGTTGGAAACAGCTGTTATTTCCCACAATGCAACAAGGCTCCCACAGTATGATGTCAGGATCATGGCCCTGATATCACACTGTGGGAGCAGTTTTACCACAATATCAGCCATACAGAGCCCCCTGATGATCCGTTTGAGAAAAGGAAAAGATTTCTCATGGGAAACCGGGGTATCTGCTACTGATTGGGATGAAGTTTAATCCTTGGTTACGGTTTCTTTTTAAAACAATTCTACCAAGCTGTCTGCAAGATAATAGGATGACCAGCTATTGAAAGCTTTTGTCCTTATGCTGTTCACTGTTATTATAAAGTCATCTATCTACTTTCCTAAATACAAACCCCTTTGCACAAAACTTTATGAATTTCTATTTAAGATATAAATTAAAATAGTGCTATGAGTGCCACCATTTATAACCTTATATTTAACTGAGCAGAGTACAAAGACTAATCAAATGTCATGACTGTTCATTTTGGATGTAATACCAGTACAACTGTAGCAAAATACTGAAAGACTTGTGTAATGAAGGGGGGGGGGGGATGTAAAATATCCCAATGTTGTTTTTCATTATTATTATTAACTGGCAACTGGTTTGAAATGTGATTAGTTATAAAAAAAAGATGGGGAGTGGCACACTGTTCATACAAATAGTGCAACACTCAAGGATAACCTACCTAAAATAATTGGATATTTCAATTTCTTGAGTACAGAATACCATTAAAAGATTTCAAGAATTAACAATTCATCTCTGAATGCAAGGGACAAGGCCAAAAGTCAATATTGGATGGAACTATGGCCTTCAGGCCGCACTGCATTAAATGCAGGATTCTGTAGTGGAAATTACTGCATGGGCTCAGGATGGATTCAAAAAAATCATCGTCTGTGAACACAGTTTAATTTCATATTTCTGGCTAAAGAGGAGATGGACAAAATCAGCCTCTTTCAAACATTTTATCCTGGAGGAACCCTGAAAATAATTTTTGGATCTCATCTCAAGGAACCCCTGCATATATTTTGCATCAGGCATAGTCTTTAAAGCGGATCCGAGATGAAAAACTAACTATAACAAGTAACTTGTCTATATATCTTTTCTAAAGTTTAGATAGTTTACACGGCAAATCTAGCTGCAAACAGCTTCAACAGAATATGATTATTTCTTCCTGTGATACAATGACAGCAGCCATGTTGTTTGTAAACATTACACACAGACAAAGCTGATCTGCATCTTCAGCACTCAGCCTGTGAAAACCTAATTCCCCTTCCTCCTCCCTCCTCCCCTCTGCCTCTGAAATCTCTGGCTAGTAACACTTCCCCCTCCTCCTGCCCAGACTGAGCTCCCATAAGCCCTTGCTACTGTCTGAAAATGCCAAGGCACTCTGAATAGCTGTGGGCGAGGCTTGTTTAGTTTTTAGGGAATTAGAGTATTAAAACAAAAACCAAAAAGTGTTTGGCTTGAGGAATGCCCTATAAACAATATGAAAGGAACACAATTATGCAATGAGTAAAAGTATATCTCGGATCCACTTTAAAAGTGTGTGTGGCTGTTTATTTCACTACCCCCTATTACAGTGCCACTCATTATACTGTCTCCTCCTTATTATAGTGCTTTTTATCAATATGCTCATTATTATTTTGACCCCTGTCCTTTTTACAGTACTTCTATTATAACGAGCTCCATCATACTTCCCTCACCCCCAAAGAAGGAAAATGCCATGGAACCTGTGCAGAGTACTCAAGGAACCCTGGTTGAGAAAGCATGGAATAAGCAAAAGGTTCCGTTTAGGAGGGTTTTCTTTCCTAAAGCCATCACTAAGTGTAGCAGGGATCAGGAGTACCCCTCAGATCTTGCAGCCGGTACCCGTGTCTGTGTATGGCTGTGACACTGGAAGCAGTTGCATCACCTCCACATGATTATGTCTGTGGGCAGAAGAGAGGGAGGTAGAATACTGATGCTCTTGCAGTAAGGATGGCTGAAGGAGGAGGAGGAGGGAGGGGGGACTCCTTAAAGACACAGGGGCTGGTGTGTTCCAAAACCAGTGTAAAGTAACTGGAGATGAAGAGGTGCAGTTGCTCAGAGCAACCACTAAGAATCCTGGGCTCATGTGCAATTAACTTTTTCTCCTGAGTTTTCGCCTAGGAGATCATGTTTCACTTTCTCTTTTCAGCATGTTGCAATTTAAAAAATATAAAACAGTAGGTGAATAAGCAATCTCAAAATTATTCTTGCTTTTTATTGACAAGCAGGGCCGGGTTCTAGACTTTTTGCTGCCTGAGGCAAACTTGTGAGGATTCGCCCCCCTCCCGATTTGGAATGATAGCACAGCACCCGACAATTTACTCTGCTTCATTTAAATGTGTTCTCACATGACATGTTGCAGCTCAACACAATAACACACTGGCTGGCTGTGAGTCTGTGACAAACAAACAGCCACTCTATTCCTCCTCAGTCAGGACAGCAGTGTCATCTCCTCCCTTCTGCTGTGCGAGTCAAATGAAACACGGCTGCTCTCCTCCCTCCCCCCTCCTCACTAACTGTCAGTCTCCTCGCAAAGCACAACAAGCTGCTTTTCCCCAATGATGACCTCATCACCTCACTCTCCTCTTGCTTCTCCTCCTACTCTGACTGCATGCCATTAGTGTAAACACAGTACAAACATGCTGCCCTGTAATCTCTGTGCCTGATGCAAGTGTTTCACCTTGCTTCATGAGAGAACCGGCCCTGTTGACACAAGTTATGAAAATTTCACGTAGGAGAAAAATCATGAACAAAAATTAATTGCATATAATCTTTGCACAAAGCATACTCCTTCCAGGAAAGGGGGAGTTGTTTATTCATCCTGAACCATCATGTGATCTCACCCACCTCTTTCATCTGTTCCCTCCAATGGAACACATGGAAGAGGTGGGCAGGGGTAGCTTTGCACTCAGAAGGATAGTCAGCTTGTTGCCCCCTCTAAGCTCCTCCCTGACTACATAACACATGGATGACGATAGGATAGGAGGAGTCCTTTGAACAGTTTAGTGTTGCTGTTCTCTCAGGTAAGCTGACATACATGGCAAAGGTAGAAAGCTTTGCATCGCCAAGTCAAGTCACTTAATAATGTAAAAATGGTTTATGTGCAATGTACAAAACTTTACAAATGAAGCATGTTTCACTTCCATTTGCCATTTACACATGCAAATTGCTGCATCATACCTCCCAACATTTTGAGATAAGAAAGAGAAACACTTAAGCCACACCCCTTCCACACCCCTAATCACACCCCTGGCACACCCCTTGTCACGCATACCATCAAGGTTTTAGATAAGAAAAATATGTTGTTTTATGATTCAGACCACATTGGTCCTTTCTGTCCTGACTCCTGGTTCATTTTTCTTCATAATAACACATGGGCATAAGAAATATATCAATTTAAAGGATTGGTATAAAGTTTAGAGTCAATTTTACAAATTTTTCAGTAGAAAAATACATATATTTATATAGATCTGTACATCAGTCCTGAAAGAGGGACAAATGAGGAGGAAAGAGGGACAGTGGGACAGGGCTTCCAAAGAGGGCAGTGGCATAGGTAAGGAGCTGTGGGCCCCGATGCAAGTTTTACATTGAGACCCCCCAAGCACTCTATACATAACAATTGACACAGTGCACCAAAACCTGCCAATGGAAACTACAATGTCAGAGGTACAAGAAGGGGATGATTACTACTTTTCAAAGTATCTATAGAAGTGATTGTTATGAGCACAGGACCAATAGAGGGCTAATACTGTGGTTGAGGAAGGGCCCTTCAGGGCCCCTCTGGCCCAAGGGCCCCAATGTGGTCGCTACCTCTGCACCCTCTATTGCTCCAACCCTGAAAGAGGGACTGTCCCTCCAGAAGAAGGACAGTAGGGAGCTATGCTGCGTTTCTAACTGGATGTGTCAGTGGTTGACACATGGTGCAGTTACATGGCAGTAGGAAACTGTCACATCTAAGTACAGCTGTGCTTAGATGTGCATGCAGGGGAAGGACACCACGCCATAGTTTGTGGCGAGTACTTACTAGGTCCTTGCAGCACCGCATAAATAACTGACTGGTGCTGGATGAACTGCCTGTCAGTTGCCTATCTGAGAAAGGCATAAATATTGCAATAAACCACAACAACCAATCATAAATGAATTTCTACTGCTGACAAAGGATTGATCACAACATTCCAAGGTTGACCAGTGCACTATCCAACATGGAGTAGAAGTGATTGCAACGGCCAGCGTAGATAAGCACCTATAAAAACTTGAAGCAGTTGAGGAGCAAGCAAATCTTTGCACACCTGGACATGATATGTGCATTTATGTGTGGCATAGAAGACTACGTCACAGACACCCTGACAGCATACAGGAGCTAAAAAGGCGACCTGGCTGACCTGTTTATGTGTTTGGCTGTAGTAATGTCTGAATCACACCAGAAACAAGCATGCAGTTAATCATGTCAGATCTGACAATAATGTCAGAAACACCTGATCTGCAGCATGCTTGTTCAGGGTCTGTGGCTTAAAGTATTAGAGAAAAAGGATCAGCAGGACAGCCAGGCAACTAGTATAAGGAAATAAACATGGCAGCCTCCATATCCCTCTCACTTCAGTTTCCCTTTAAAGTGTACCCAAGCCAACACTCGAGTACATAATGAGATACTTACCTAAAGAGAGCCAAGCCTGAGGATCCTATTGAGGCTTCCCTCCCTGCTCTGATGGCCCCGGTCACTGAGCCCCCCCCCCCCACGAGATTAGCGACAAGGCATTGTCCACGCACCACCACTTCCTTTATCGTGGCCGCACAGTAGCCACGCAAGCACAACCGTGCATGCGCAGTAAGCCAGAGCAGAGCCGAATTAAGACCATGCAGGGCCCCAAGCAGAGCAAGAAATGGAGTCTTCCCCCTCATCCCCCCCCCCCCCTCGACACACTGTTGAAAGGAAGGATGCCTCCCCAGGATATAATAACTCACAAGTGGGTGCACTGCTCACATTTTTGTTCGTATTGTATTTCATCTTTTCATGGGACAGACACAGCACTGAAGATATGACGCTGTGATACAGTGTAAAACATTCAGTGTACAGCTTTTATAGCAGTGTAAATGTATTTGCTTTGCCATCAAAATAACATCAACACACAGCCATTGATGTCTAAACCACTGGCAACAAAAGTGAGTACAGCGAGGCAGATGTAAGATCGGCAACTTCACGATTGTTTACACAGAAAATGTGATTCCTCTTGTACTTCTTCATTGTTGCCTAAGGCTCAACACACACCATACAATCTTGATTGTTCAATCTTACCACTCTCATGTAGTATAAGAGCTTATCCAATCAGTCATTCAAGGTATTTTCAATCTGTTGGCCCTTATACTACATAGATTTGGTAAATCTGTACAACCAAGATTGTATGGTGTGTGTTGAGCTTAAGCCTGCCACATGCCAAATTTGACTGTAATGTCTGGTACACACCATGCAATTTCCCGTCTGATAAATGAGTTGAATCGATTATTTCTGAAAAGTTTGAATGGATTTCCTATCGTTTATCTGATCATTTTTTTCCAAACACCTATTAATCAGAAAATCGATCCGAAATCAGATCGGATCTGTCATAAGATAAATAATCCATTTGGTCTGTCTATCTGATGGGAAATTGCATGGTGTGTACCAGGCATTCGGGGAGGGGGAGTGACACTGTGTGTCTGTGTGTATAATATCTTATTTCTGTAGTAGAGCATTGCTGCAGAGATCTAATGCTGGGTACACACTATGAGATTTTCTGGCCGATCTACTGTCAGATCGATTATTTCCAACAATGTCATGCGTCTGCTTAGTACCTAACTAATTAGTAGCAACACAGAAGAAGCCTGCTATTTGCTCAGAGGGCTACAGAGATGCACAGCAGGCACAGAGAGTGGTTATAAGTGTATATCATAACACCTAATAGCGGTGTATGTCTGACTTCATATAGGTTTCATTAAGTGAGCCAGATTAGCATGCCAAAAGATTGTGGTCTAGTTATGCAGAACTGGAAGTGCTACTAAATGAATTCTACACTTAATTAGACAGCAGTGATGAAACAGCCTAGCAACAGCCAATCAGACCTGATCATTCCCTGATCTGACAACAGCAATATAATTGGTTGCTATGGGTTACTGCGCTTTCTGCATTGCTGGACTGAAAATGTATATGTGGGCTTTTAACTCAGCAATAGCACATTTCCTCTCCCGTATTTACATGTAATTAGCAAAACAAGATCCATCTAAAAATTACACAACGATAATGGGCTGATGGTCAGTACGCCGGCTTAATGACTTTCTGCAGGTTTTTTTTAATTACCATCTAATTTCCCTTCTCCTACTTGGAAGAAAACAGCAGATCTGGATGAGGCTGGATCTCGTCAAAGTCATTTAATAACACTCCTGACGCCGAGTTATGCAAATGTGCATTCCGAAAATTATAACACCAGCAAAATTTCAGCATTCTGCACAACATTTGCCTTCAGCTACAGTAATCTGCTCTGCTCATTAGGAACTTTGCCAGCAGAGTCCGACGCTCATTTACACATCTGGTACCGCCAGTGGCTGATAAACCTAAATATACATCTTTCCTGTCCGCCATACGTCTTTGGCTTCCCAAGCTGTGCTTTCCTCTTTTCCGCACGTCCTTTCCTTCCAGTGGCGGTTGCCCATTTTCTGTCTGCCATCAAAACGGAGGCAAACCGTTTTTTTCTCTATGGCTCGTATGTGCGGCATTTGTATTCCCTATCTGTAATAATGTATGTTGGTGCCAATACTGCCTTATCCTCAGGCTGCAGGAAAGTAGATTCACTCTGACTGCAGACAGGATTGACAGGGGTGCTGCTAAGATTTTTGTGGCCCCAAGGGCCACATCATTCGTGCCCCCCCCCCCCCTCAACAGTAATAGACCCCTTTTCCCATAATAATAGGTAGCCAAAGGTTTACTACCCCCCCCCCCACACACACACAAAAATAGGTAACCATTCAGTATGGGTAGGTAGCCAAAGGTGCACCCACCCCAGTACTGTATATGTCGCAAAGCTGTCCCCCCCAGTATAAGTGGCCAAGCTGTCTCCCTAGTATAGGCAGCCAAGCTGTTCCCCCAGTCTAGGTAGCCAAGTTGTCTCCCCAGTATAGGTAGCCTAGGTGCCCCCCCCCCCACCCCAGTATAGGTAGCCAAGCTGTATCCCCAGTATAGGTAGCCAAGCTGTATCCCCAGTATAGGTAGCCAAGCTGTCCCCCCAATATAGGGAGTAAAGCTGTCTCCCCAGTATAGGGAGCAAAGCCGTCTCCTCAGTATACGTAGCCAAGCTGTCCCCTCCGTATAGGTAGCCAAGCTGTCTCCCCAGTATAGGTAGCTTAGGTGCTCCCCCTCAGTATAGGTAGCCAAGCTGTATCCCCAGTATAGGTAGCCAAGTTGTCCCCCCAGTATGGGGAGTAAAGCTGTCTCCCCAGTATAGGCAGCCAAGCTGTCTCCCCAGTATAGGGAGCAAAGCTGTCGTCTCCTCAGTATAGGTAGCCAAGCTGTTCCCCCCCCCCCCCATATAGGTAGCCAAGCTGTCTCCCAAGTATAGGTAGCCTAGGTGCCTCCCTCCAGTATAGGTAGCCAAGCTGACCCCGGAGTATAGGTAGCCTAGTTGTCCCCCCATTATAGATGGCCATCCCCAATATATGTAGCTAAAGGTGCCCAACTGCCCGACCCTTACTTCTAAAGCAAGAAATGACCAATGACATCACTTACGCATCTGAAGTGTACTCTGTGGTCACTGCACCACTCCCCCATCTGTTCTCTGTTCACAATGCCGCTAATCTGAGGTCTGTGTGTGAGTGACGGGGAGGCAGCGGTGGGCGGTGGCCATACAAGTCACAGATAGGGCAGCCTGGCAGCACGGGATGCCCCTGCTGTGAGTGAGGTCCCAAGCTGCTGCTTGGTTTGCCTGGAATTAGCTGCACCCCTGAGGGTTGGCTGACCTATAGAGCTTCTCTGCAACAAATAACTGTACTGCATTGTGTCTGTAATGATAGGAAGGCAATGTAAAAAATGCATATGCGTTTTAGATGCGTTTTTACATTAAGCGTTCCGCAAACGCTGGCAGTGTTGCATACTACTGTATGCAGGATGGCTGCCAAAACGCACATGATAAAGGTCAACAGGAACGCAATGGTATGCATTTTTATGCATTTTTTAATGCATTTTTGCTTAAAAAATTGTTTAGTGATGCATTTTCTCTTCCTATCGTCTTCCTAGTTATTGGCATAAAATGCAATAGAAAAAAGCATGAAAAATGCATACAAAACGCATTCGCATTTTCTATTAGCGAACCACAAATGCGTAAAAAGGCATCAAAAACGCAAATGCAAACGCACAAAAACAAATGCCCCAAAAAATGCAACGCACATGCCAAAAAACGCTACATTTCACGCTATGTCATATGTGAACCCAGCCTCAATTTGTTCATTTTATGAGATCAGCAGAGAATACATTATGTTCCATTCTGCTTGATTGATGGAAATTGACAAATATCTGTGCAAATTGGCAAATGAGCAGGATGGAAAATAAAGGAATCAACTAATATTCACATGATTTTGATTGACACAGAATCCGTTTTTGGTTTCAGAGCATGAAGGCCGACATCGTTCAGATGGATTAGTGACGGAGAATTGCCAGGATCTCGCCTGCAGTCACTGTTTACAATCACCTGATAAAATTGATTGCGTAATCTCTCGATGGAAAAATGGAGTATTGTACGGGCACCTAAAGGCTACTTTCACACTGTAAACCAGCATTGGCGATCCATTGTTCCCTGTATGGCCACCGGCCAAGTAGGCTGTGACACGCATGTGACTTCCGCTTGCCGTTACTACCTGCTTCAGGTATGTGGAAGCGTATTGTTAAAATACGCTTCGACGCATATGCGCCGTGATGTCGCATCGGTAATTGTTTTAAAATCCATGTGTCGCCATAGACTAACATGACTTCCGGGTCGATGCAGATCGCCGCAATTTGCTGCATCACTGCAGCGTTAACGTAGTTTTAGACCTGCGTCGGGATGCGGTGAAAACCTTACTTCCGTCGTGTTGGACTGTGGAAGTATGAAAGTCTCCATAGACTTTCATTGCCCGGCAATTGGGTGCGGTAAAATTATAGCCCCGGTCTGAAAGGGCCCTTACGGCTCTTCCACACCAAACCTGAAAAGACTTTACTTTACCTTAGCTGTGTTACCGCCGTGGTGCAACCATACAGTGGGCCAGATTTATCAAGAGTGTCTGAGACAAAATATTAGTAGGTTTTTAGAAATCTGTGCAGAACTGTCTCAGGCATCTTAAGAAATCATTAGATAGTGCAGATTCCTTCTAAAACTGTTGTATAATAGGAGGAGCTAGGAAGGTCTCTCAGACAGTGCAGTGTGTGAGGGGAATTGCTGTTGCTCAGGTAACCAACACACCTGCTGTATTGATAGCAGCAGGCTCTGAGGAGGAATTCAGCAGGGGGAGGGGCACATCACAAATCATGTCTAGCCAGAAGTTCTACATCTGTAGTACTGCTTTCAAGTACTTCTTAATCTGCGCCAGTTTAGGGATGGATTCGCACTTCTCTTAACTGTAGTGCAGCTCTAGATATCCACGCTAAACTGCCACTATTACTAGGATTTAAGAAGGTTCTTATTATCATGCAGAACTGTTCTCCCTGCTGGTTAGAACAGATTAAGAAGATAAAACTGTCGGTAATCCGTTGATAAATCTTCCCCACTGAGGCATACAGAACAGTGAAAGTATGCCACTGTAAATGAACACATTACTCAGTTAAAGTGGACCTGAACTCTTGCACAGGACAGAAGGAAAAAATAAAGAAATGCAGAAAAGATATATACTTAGAGAGTGTAGCCCAGTGATGGCTAACCTTTGCACTCCAGCTGTGACAAAACTACAATCCCATCTTGCCTCTGCCTCCCTGAGTTATGCTTAGAGTATGTCAGAGTACTGAAACGCCTCATGGGACTTGTAGTTCCACCACAGCTGGAGTGCCAAGGTTAACCATCACTGGTGTAGCCTGTTTAATTCCCCCTCATTTGTGTCTAATCACAAGTTGTAATTTGATCTCTCTCCTCGTGTCACCTGACTGCCATGGCAGAGATGGCAGATAAGCTCATTTGAAAGCACAAGCTGTTAGCAATACGTCTGCTTCCATGAAACAGGAAGTAGAAACTGTGCAGATTTATTTTAGGATTTGTATCAGCTGTACAAAGAAATGTTTTTCTTTAAAGGTCATTATGCTGTTGTGCATCTTTTAGAGCAGAGACAACGTTTAGAGTTCAGGTCCACTTTAAAGAGGAACTGTTTTTTTCACAGTATTCAATCATAGATGATTTAGTCGGTGTTTGCCTAAAATTCCTCTCCCTGATTTACATTCTGAAATGTATAATTTATCATTTCTTTAGTTCTGCCAGGTGTTCTTTACAGAATGTTCATTACTGAGAATTCTATGCACGGAGGGAGATATTGCTTGCTTGGCAATTGGAAATTATTTATTTCCCATAATGCAACGAGGTTCACAGACAACAAACTGACCATGGTCATGACATCACACTGTGGGAGGGGTTTCACCACAATATTAGCCCCACAGACTCCCCTGATTAATTATTTGAGAAAAGATAAAGATTTCTTGTGGAAAAGGGGGTATCAGCTACTGATTGGGATGAAGTTCAATTCTCAGTTAAAGTTCGTCTTTTACACAAAGCATGATGTGTGTTACTATGTCGGAATCCGCTGCACCCAGGAATATCATTGCATTGTGTTGCAATGCAGTGATATTGTCTGTAAAAAAACATATAATGTACCTGCAAATGAATATTACATACTTACCTCACTGTCAGTTGCTCTCAGAAGTCCACCATTTTCTTTTAACAATGATTTTTTCCATTTACGACTACATCTAGTAAGACTTGTCTCTCCAGTAGCTAAAAGCCTTAGGGCCCTTTGCCACTATATCAGTTGCTGTCAGTTATAACTGAAAGGACAACTGATGTGCAAGGTAATGTTCAAGGTAAAGTTGCTAGCTTTAGGGCCCTTTTCCACGAGCAGTTGATAGGCAGTGAAAAGACTGTCGAATTCTCGCGACTGCTTGCTGCTGCCTGGAAACTGCTTGCTGCTGCCTGGTAACTGCTCACTGCTGCCTAGTAACTGCTTGCTGCTGCCTGGAAACTGCATTGCTGCTGCCTGGTAAATGCTCACTGCTGCCTAGTAACTGCTTGCTGCTGCCTGGTAAATGCTTGCTGCTGCTTGGTAACTGCTCACTGAGTGCTAAATTCAGCTGCCTCTGGAAAAGGGCCCTTGACTTCCCTGGTGGTATGATTTTTTCCTGATCTTAGAGTCTAAAAGCGGTACCATTTTTTTAATGTGCTCTTTGACCCTGAAAGCAGGAAAAAGACATACCACAGAGAGATCTGCAGCAGCTCCTGCACAGACTCACCTCCCCGATTAGCGATGCCAGCAACTTTTTTCTTTTACTCCGAGTCTGACTCGGGGTTACCGCCAAGGAGGTTAATGACTAGCTGCAGCAACTAGTTGCAAGTGCTGACAACTAGTTATAGCAGCTAGTTGCTCATGTGACATGGCTCTAGAACAGTAACCCACAGCATCAGATTCCATGTTCCACTGCTGATCTGTTTCCATCTTCTTATATGTAAAGGGAAAGTTACAAAAGTTTGAGACAAAATGCTGTACCCTGCCATACATCACTGCCGACACAGTACATAAAATCCACATTACAAGACATCAGCCAGGTCAGGCAAGTGCGGCAAAAACTGCTCCTAACACTGCAGAGAAAAAATGTCATCCTTACTATATCACGTACAACCTGCAGAACATAAACAGTTACAGCAGGAGTTAAAATAGAGTGACAGGCGAGAGACAGCACAACTGGCGTATCACAGTGGCACATGAAATATCGCAAGCCCTTCTGTACCAAACATGCTGGCAGGCATAAGAAATGGAGCTGGACTGAAGTATCAGTCACATTGCTGCCATACAAGGAGCCAGATTCCCTGATCTGCCAGGAACAGTGGTTGGCCAGAGCTGGATGAAGGACAGGAAGTACAGAAATATATACCAAACACCATTGGTGGCGGTAAATAACTTGTTTACAAGTATATACTGCAAAATATATAGATGTTTAAGTAATAACACTGAATGCATACATAACATGCATACATATGCAGCAATGACAAGTGAGTGTTAAAAGAATGAAATATTGTTCATAGCTCCCAACTGTGGCACTTTTGGAGGGACAGTCCCTCTTTGGGAACCCTGTCCGTCTGTCCCTCTTTCTCCCTCATTTGTCCCTCTTTTAGGACTCTTGTACTGACCTATTTAAACATAGGACCCAACTGTCCCGATCTCGTCGGGACCGTCACGATTTGGGGGGGCTCTCCCGCTGTCACGGTATGAGCCCCCCAAGTCCCGGGAGGCAGTGGGCAGCAAGTAAAAAAGAAAAATGATCGAGGCGCCAGCCGCGCCTAAGTGGTATGTGGGATGCGGCAATATCATTACTACCTCCTTCCCTTGAGATCTGCCCCCCTGTGTCCCTCATAGCAGAGTGCGCAGCGAGCGGAGCGGGCTGTCATCTTACCTGCGTCCATGCACGCATACCGATGTCCGGCTTCACTCTGCTTCCTGTGATGTCACAGGAAGCTGGATAAAGACATCGGTATGCGTGCATGGACGCAGGTAAGATGACAGCCCGCTCCACTCGCTGCGCACTCTGCTATGGGGGACACAGGGGGGCAGATCTCAAGGGAAGGAGGGAGGGAGGTAGTAATGATATTGCCGCATCCCGCATACCACTTAGGCGCGGCTGGCGCCTCGATCATTTTTTTTTTTTTTTTTTGCAGTGGCACCCATCCTCACCCTCCTCCCTACCCACGGGCACCCTTACCCTCCTCCCCCCCACCCACGGGCGGGGTGTATGAGGGTATATTTATTAAAAAAAATATATAAGGGCATAAATATTAATAAAATAAAAAAAATCTTCAAAAAACGTTGGTAGGCGTGTTGGGGGTGTGGTTAGGGGTGTGGTTAGGGGTGTGGCCAGTGTCCCGGTTTCTTATTTTAAAATGTTGGGAGGTATGATTTAAATATGTTTTTCCACAGAAAAATGTGTTTAATTGATTTTAAACTTTATTCCCATCATTTAAATTGATATATTTCTTATTTTCAAATAATAATATGAAGGAAAATGAACCAGGATAGAAAAGACCAGTGTGGTTTCCTAGACCCTTTCCAGAAACACAGTGTGACATTTCAAGCCAGAGATTGACACAGTTGGAACAGGATTTTTTTGGTCAGGTACTATTAGCTTTCAAATGCAGGAACTTTATTACACTGCGAGCCTCAATCTTTTCCATCTCACACTTTAGTCTCTTTGGGCACAATCTGTAATATAAATAAAGGATTTTCTTAACATCATGCACTTACGGACCAATGATGACACTTAGAAAATGTAGTCAATATACCATAATAACTTCCGGTTGATAATTAAAACTTTATGATACCCCCTCGTACAGGTAAGGCTTGGTGGACAGGAAACATAGATGATTCAAGAGA
Organism: Hyperolius riggenbachi; assembly: GCF_040937935.1. Classification (NCBI taxonomy): domain Eukaryota; kingdom Metazoa; phylum Chordata; class Amphibia; order Anura; family Hyperoliidae; genus Hyperolius; species Hyperolius riggenbachi. Next base: position 106,140,934 of record NC_090647.1, on the reverse strand, counting down.
TAATTATCACTTATTTTATTTATAAAGCGCCAACATATTACACAGCACTGGACAATAAATACATACAATGGTACAAAAGATAATAGACGTAATGTCACAAGGTTATACAACATAGGACAAAGTTATACCAGGTACACAGGGTACAATATACATAATCATGTGATTTGGGGCTGGTTAGGTAGGTCCAGTATTTCAGGTACAAGGCGGCTGGCGGCAGATCACATTTGTATGAATTAAGAACCTGTAAAATTAGATATGCCTGTTTCGGACTGTTTTTTATCCTATTTGCCGTTCTGTGTTTTATGTTTTCGCATACAATTCTTCTTTTTTTGCTTGTGTTAGTTAAAAATGCATCCATATAGGCCGTTATGTTTTCTGCAGAAAGTACGGTAGCAAAAATTTGCATTAAATTGCGGTGCTTCAGGGCTCGTTTCCACTATCGCGAATCTGCATGCGTCCAACGCATGCAGATCCGCACATGTAATACAAGTGGATGGGCCTGTTTCCACTGTAGCGTTGTTGAGGTGCGTTTTTTCCAGCGTGAAAAAAACGCACAAAAGAGCCAACGATTTCGCCTGCGTCGGGAATCCGTGCGAATCGCCGCTAATGTATTTAATAGTAAAAACGCATGCGTTTGTTACATGCGTTTTTACCCGCGATTTCGCGTGCGATTTCGCACCTTTTTCAATTTTATTTAGCCCTGGCAGTGTCATGGTTAATTTCGCATGGCACCCTGCCATGCGAAATCGCATGCGAAATCACGGGTAAAAACGCATGTGGAAACGCATCCGCATGCGTTTTTACAAGCGTCGGAATGCGGCCGAAATCGCGTCGCAACAGTGGGAACGAGCCCTTAAGTGCGGTGAATGCAAATTTATGCAAATTCTGCCATGTAAGTCAAACCAAATGTGCTGGCTACATATATTGATCGCTGTTCACATTTTTATGACCTTTAGCCATGACCCCTGTCCACCGATGTTGCTGTATGCAAATAAACCCTCACTTACAGCCCCCAAGTGTCCTTACATTGGAATAGCCATTGACCACCTGCCTCCTGTGGTGTTTGGTGAGGTTTGGTAGGGAGATAAGCGGACTTGCTCACAGTATTTCTGCCACAAGGAGAAAAGGCTTGCATCGATTCTCAGAGCACGACCATATTTCCTGCTAACGGAATATAATGTGCTTCAGGAAAGGAATTTGTTTACTTCCCTTCGGTATCTCATTTATGAAGCGAACATTGGGCCAGAAGTTAAAAGCCGGGCTCTCCCGTTCCTGTTGGCTAAATACATACATGCTCATTATGTTTCCATTCATTATTGGACGCGTGTGATGAGAGGACTTTTGTGTTTCGAGCTAGCTGTGCTGCTGAAATTAACGTCTCAATATGTCCTGAGGTAATAAGACCATAAAGGGTTGTAGTAAGCAGTTTTAAGTGCAAATTACACATTGATTAATTGATTTTTTTTTCAAATTCTCTCTCCAGGAACACAATGAAATGTATTTAATGGTTTGAAACTAATTGTAATTTTCCTTATGTGGCAACCTTATCCCCGGAAACTCCATACAGACACCTCTGAGATCTCTCAGTATTGTTTTGTGTTATCTTAAGCGATGATGGGTGTTTTTTTTTATACTACAGAGGACATTAGATGTTTGTCACTCAGGTGATAGGTAGATGGCCATGAATATGTCAATAAAGTACTGTTAATGGCCGCACACACTTGCAATTAATGTTCCCCTTAATGATTGTAAGTCGATCATTAAGGCAGCCATACACTGGTCGATTGCCTCCAGATCGACCAACAGATAAATCCCTGATCTAATCTGATCACAGAGGCATCTATTGGCTGCCCATACACTGCACACAGATTTCGTATTGATTTCAGCATGAAATCGATTCACAATCTGTGGAGCTGCCGCTGCCCGCTGCTAACAGCAATACATTACCTCTCTGCCGGCGCAAGTTCCTGCTGTTCCTTCTGTCCGCGCTGGGCATCTTCTCTTTACTTCTTGTCACATCCAGTGACCAGTGGAAGTTCAAACAGTAGAGGGAGCTCTACTCTTTGAACGTCATCTGACAGATCGGGACAGGAAGTGAAGAGAAGATGGCCAGCCGGAGAAGGGACAGCTGGGACTCGCGCCAGCGGAGAGGTAATGTATTGCTTTGTCGGTCGTTGGCTAATGGAACGCCGCTATCAAAGCGCTCCCGACCTGCCTGCGATCGAGAGAAATGTTCCGCCAGGACAGATCGACAGGATCGATCGATTTCAGATAAAAATCGGTCAACCGGTCAGCGCTTGCGTTATCAATTTCACAGTGATCGAATCTGCTGTATATCGGCGGGATGCAGGCACCTTTAGGGTGATGTTGCAGGGAACAAGCACTGTGCAGACACACTGCTCGGCTAGTAGGATGGGAGGAGGGAAAACAGGGCAGGGCTCGAGCATGAGGCTTCTAGCTGCTTGGTAAGTGAGAGCACACTTGGCTTGTATGTCAAGTGCCTTTTAGTAATCAAGCAGAAAGGATCCCCAAACTTCAGAAGGCAGATGTACACACACACTAGATTCTTGGCCAAGACGTTGCTAAATTATCTAGCATGTGTACAAGGTTTTATAAGGCGATCATAGGAAGGCTACCAACAAGTGTAGCAAATGTATACACCCAGGGAAAAAAATGATTACTGCTTGACAAGAATGTTGCATGTCTATGGCCAAAGGAATATATAGAACCTACTGTATTTGTTTCTGTGATCTGTAAAAGAAGCAACACCAGCTTAACCGGCTCAGTACTGTGGAAGTGAGAATCTATGCCACACCTGCAGCTCTCTATCGCTGATGCGGCATAAATTCTATACTGCAGCTTTCTGCAGTTCCAAGGCCGATTGCTGCGGCCGCAGAGCTTTCTCCAATGGGTAAGGAGCCAGTTTCATTGGCTCCTTATCAGATGATCGCTGTGAGCCAATCACAGTGATAACAAACCGGCAGATTGAAGAAAAGGCTCTGGTGCTTAAAGTGAACCAAGAAGAGCCACATTTTATTTCTGCAGTTTGTGCTGGTCTCTAACAGCTATAGGAGCTGCCATGTTCCCCACTCCCCTTCTAGCTGCCCATTATTTATCCAGGGAAAGGTGTGAAGATAGGGACTTCTCTAACATCTTTGAAACATAGTGCCTCCCTGCTGATGAAAGCTTTTGTTTGCTCCCTGCTAATGCGTGCAATAAAATAATTACATCAGTCCTTATCTGACTGACATTTCTGCAGTGGGGCAAGCCTCAGTAGGGTAATAAAGGCCTTTGTTAAACTTTTAAATGTATAAAGAAGCGGTAAAATCTAATTTGTATTTAATAATGAGCCACGTTGTTGGCATGAATTTTGAATGTGCCATTGAAATGCCCTGGGTGCTAAAAATAATGCTTGGTTCTCTTTAAGGGGCTAGAGCCTGCCAGTGCGAAATCAGTTAAAGGGTACCTGAATTGAGACCCTACAAAAAGTTAGATACTTACTTCAGTAGAGGGAGCACATGGCAATATTACAGTTATTAGCACAGGGGGAGCGCTGGCCATTGACCCAATAGCACCAAGTGCGTTACGGTGGTTACGCACATGCCGCTAATGAATTAACGGCTGGTGCCCCCTCTGTGCAAGTAACAGTAATATTGCTGTGCGCAACTTTACAGTACTGTAGGGCATGAGGCCCACTGTGTTTTGCAAAGGGTTTAACAAAGGTTGTACTGTATAACAAATTTTCATGTCTTGTCCCTCTATAGACACATGGTGGCAGGGACATAACTAGAGGGGAGCAGCGTCTGCAACTGAAGGGGGCTCCAAGCTGTAAGGGAACCCAACTAAAACTTCACTCACTCCAAGAAAGAGGTTCATTCTTCAGATCAGGTGTTTTGTGGACACTCTTGTTATAGGTGTGAAGATTATGATGTCCAGGACAGTTTCTTATGATGTCCAACGCACTTGCTGCTAAATTGCACCCAGGGTGAGGGAGTAAAAATTGCGCCCCCTTCCCCTCACACCCATGGACTTGTGAACCCTTATTCTTTAGGGACAGTCACACAGCCACAGGTCACAAGTAGATCTGCCTACTTACTAGTGACCAGCCAGCAGGAATCATGGACCAGGAAAACACACAGACGAAGAGAGTCCAGAAAGCCGACTCCTCCATGGATGCCGTTCACTGACAGCCTGCAGTACCGCTACAGGACATCAGGTGTCATCACACGGTGGTGACATAATGATGACTTGACACTGGACGCAGGCAGCCCAGGAGGAGTCAAGGAAGGTGATGGTAATCTTCTTTCTTCTTCCATTTGACTGCAACGCACGTCACCAGCTCCGTAACGGTTATGTCCTTCTGCCTGCGCCCCGCTTCTACTTGCCGGTCTGCGGCCATGGCGGTTACCCTGCCTGGACTGCCCAAGAAACGGTGATGATGATGTCCACACTTGTTTCATGGCTCTTGTGAGATGGACCCCCAGGCTGAAAGGGTCACCAGGGGTAGTCAAGGTGAAGGGTATGAACATTGGAGGTCCTCGTCAAAGTATTGCTGGGTGGCCCCATGATTTATAGTTACACCCCTGCGCTGTGGCAAGAGATGTGACTGTTAGTGTACACAACTTGTTTTTCAGTAAGCCTGCTCTCAGTTGACTGGTTTATAGAGCCGGGTGTGAGGAAACGCAGAAAGCCGCCGCGTGTGCCAAGATCTAGGCGGCTGACTCCGTGTCCTACGCGGCGGTTTGCTCGCGTCTGGGTGTGTGGTGGAACGCAGAAAAGCCGCCGCATGTCCTGACAGCAAAGCGGCTGTTTGCATGCAGCAGCGTGTGCTTGGTGTGGCTGGGTCTGTTAGTGCACTTAGGCAGATGGAGAGCTATGCACGCGCGGGCCTGAATCCAGGACCTTTATACTAGCAGGGGAAGTGTCAGCTGATCAGGAAGGTCAGCTGATTCCTGTAGGACCCATGATTGGCTGAATGGTTCGGGCGGGGCGGCAGTGTCCAGCAACTATATATTCTGCTGCTTGGTCAGTTGCTGGTGGCCTGTCGTTGCGATCACAATGTGGGAGCACGCAGACCCTTAGTCAGATCCTTAAGTGTGCCGGGACCAGCTGGAGCTGTAATCCTACACTTAGCTAGATTCTGTTGATAGCTTAAAGTACTAGTTTGATTGTGATTATCTGTTATGACTTCCTGCCTGTCTGACTACTCTCCTGATATCTGACCCTGTACCTTGCCTTTCTGATACTCCGTTGCCAACCTCCGCTTGCCCCTGATTCTGCCTCTGTCTTCTGATCCTGTACTTTGTTTGTCTGTGAGTTGCCGACCTGGCCTTCCCGACCCTGAGAACTATCTCTATCACTAGGAGATAGTTCATGCCTTGTATGTGCTGGGCACCTGCTTCACAGGGCCAGCTCTGTATTCGCTGGGCACCTGCTCCACAGGGCCAGCTCTGTATTCGCTGGGCACCTGCGCCCCAGGGCCATCCCGACCCTGAGAACTATCTCTATCACTAGGAGATAGTTCATGCTTTGTATGTTCTGGGCACCTGCTCCACAGGGCCAGTTCTGTATGTACTGGGCACCTGCTTCACAGGGCCAGCTCTGTATTCGCTGGGCACCTGCTCCACAGGGCCAGCTCTGTATTCGCTGGGCACCTGCGCCCCAGGGCCTTCCTGACCCTGAGAACTATCTCTATCACTAGGAGATAGTTCATGCCTTGTATGTTTTGGGCATCTGCTCCACAGGGCCAGCTTTGTATGTTCTGGGCACCTGCTCCACAGGGCCAGCTCTGTATTTGTTGGGCACCTGCTCCACAGGGCCAGCTCTGTATTTGCTGCCTCGGGGCCCATCCTGTATTCATTGGGAACTCGCTCCTCAGGTTCCCCATGCTTGTTACTATTCTTCTGTATTCTGATCTTGTACCCCGATATTTCTGATACCCTGTTGCCGAACCCTGCCTGTTTATTATACTCCGCCTCTGCTTTCTGTGTCTGTACTGTATCTGTCCGTGTGTTACGACCTGGCTTGCCCGACTTCGAGAACTGACCTTGCTGTTAGAGGCAGTTCCCAGATCTGTTAGTGACGCCCTCTCCTAGGTGTCACTCACGCTCTGTCCTTCCTACGCTCCGCCTGACTCCTCCCCCGGGAGAGTCCAGGCCTTCGGAAGGAATCTGTATTGCTGCAGTACTTCATACAGTACGGCACTTGTTTCTGAGGCTTAGTCCTCACGGTATTACTGTTGCACCAAGCACTCACACTACTCAGGTGTTCAGAGGTTAGCGTTATATCGGGTTATCGGTGATACTGCAGATCATCAATAATCGGATATATATCTGTATTCCCAGTGATACTGCAGATCACCGAGAATCAGACCCTCTCTGCTACACCGATCGTGACACCGGGACAAGGTCCTCCAGCACCCAAGGCTGAGACACCAAAGTGCGCCCCTCCATCCCTCCCACCCCAGCCGTCACACACTGATTGCTATTAGACCAAGAGGCGTCCCAAGGCCTCAACACCCCTAATCTTTAGTTATCTGGCTTGCAGTCACTGCCATGTATTCCATTTTCTTATGCTGGGAAAACACGGTTCGTTGTTTAGGTGATTAGATGGTTCGATAGATAATTTCCAACATGTTTGATCTCCCTTTTGATACTTCCGCCGCTCGATTTCTAATAGAAGTGAATGGAAAAAGATAAGAAAAACGAGTGGAAGATAAGATAATCAACTGCAGAATCAAGCAGCACAAACGATCAACAGGAGAAATGCACAGCAGAAATGAACTGTGTATTCCCAGCATTAGTTCTCTTTGCTTCAAACACAATCAGGGAAGGATAGCTGAGTGAGTTGTGCGCCCCGTCCTACACTGCGCCCTGAGGCTGGTGCCTCTCTCGCCTCTGCCTTGGCCCTGGTCCCGGGCGCTGGAAAATCTTTGTGCAGGGTTGTGAGATGTGTGACAGGGTACTAAGAGGCCAGTGACAACTGCCATTATAGAACAGAAGCAAAATCATAAGTACATACACACTGCATGATTGATCATAGCCTCAATTTAAGTGATTTTAATGACACTTGCGCAGAAGTACACCGACACATTAAGTTGACACTAAAATTGGAAATCTTAAAAGCTATGAGGAAAAGCTGAAGAATTTTAGAGCGGATGTAAAATTCTGGACATAAATAACAATTTCTTTTCCAGGTATTGATTAGTAAAAGTATATTTTCCTGTTAATGACTCACACTATTGATTTATCACATGCTCCAGCCGCTGTTAGGTCACCAACTAAATGGAACGGCTCGCCTCCCTTGTACTCCTGAAGTACAGAAAGAATAATTGCACACATTGATATCATTCTGGATTTTACTGCAACAACTGTTTGTCAGACCCATCAATACTGGAAGGTGTGGAAAGATTTACTGTGTGAACAAAACATTTCTGTGCTGCTGATTTATATTTGCAGTTCATGTGATGAGTTAGGGAGGAAATACACAGGCTGATAACACACAGGATATGTACCGGCTTCAGCATCCTCTGGACTAACTAGAACAAACTCAAATGCAAAAAGGGCTGAAATTGTACACTGGGACCAAGTCGCAGGCCAACCTCAATGTCTAGTGGCCACATCCCTCCCTGATATAGTTCCCAGGTGTCTAATGCCCCCCCTCCAACCCCTATACAGTTCCCCGGTGTCTAGTGGTCCTCCCTCCCCTATACAGTTCACTGGTGTCTAGTGACCCCCCTCCCCATACAGTCCCTGGTGTCTAGAGGCCCCCACCCTCCCCTATACAATTTCCTGTTGTCTAGTGACCCTTCTGCCTCCCCTGTACAGTTCCCTAGTGTTTAGTGCTTCCCCCCACCTCCCCCATATGGCTTTCCTGGTGTTCTAGGGCTTCATCTCCAATTTAGCTCCCTTGGTGGTCTAGAGTGGGCCAAACATAATGCAAAGTGGGGAAACCACTCGAGGGCCACATTTAATGGCTCTGAGGGCCAGATTTGGCCCGCGGGCTGAAGTTTGACACATATGGGCTAGGAGGAATGATTATTTTACCAAGGTATTTCCAATCAGGGAAAGATCCCATTGAGTCCTGATGAGGAGCATTTTGCTGTGAATATGGCTACTGTCTCGCTGACCTCTTTGTAGAATGCTGTCTAATAAGAGCAGAATCATCCACCAGGCAGTCTAGGCAGGTGCCTGGGGCCTAGTGGGCGTCAAGGGGTCCACCAGCCTCCTTCTCTGACCTCTCTCTACTTTAGCTTACCAAAAAGACCACACGGTAGTCCCAAATATACTACCTTGCCAAGGGCCCCATTACATCTTAATCAGAAGCAGCTCCAGCTTCAAATTTTTGGGGAGCACAATGGCTGGCTGGGTGGTGGGGCCAATTTGGGTGATCAAAATCAATGTTTTAGATATTTTTTGCCTAACTCAGGTGATAAAATTAAGGCTAACTAGTTCAGCAATGATAGGAACCAAATGCAAACATCACAAACAGAACTCAGAGGCTTTTGAGCAGAGCAGATTGTCCAAATGATGGTGCTATTATGGAAAAAAAGCAACCTACAGATGTATGTGGCTAGTTGGCTGGCATGCTTTAATCCGTACTTGCTAGCAAGCTGCTCCTATGTGGACAGATCACAGACAAATCATTCCAGTCCCCAGCCGGTGTCTCATGACTCTACAAGCAAGGAGAGGGGGAAGAGGAGGGAGAGAAACCTGTGTGTATAATTCCTTATCTTAGTAGCAAAGCATTGCTGCAGACTAGCGCTGTGTAAAATGTTGGCGCTTTATAAATACAATAAATAAATAATAAATAAAATAGACAGGTTAATAACATGTATTGGCTAATTTAAAAGAAAAACTGTAAGCTTTCAGCTGTAAGCATTCTTAAGACTCTATTCCTGTTGACTGACAATGTAAGAACATACAATCAGGTAGAGCGATTTTTTTTTTGTGCAAATATAAGTTTTATCCATATACATTATTTACAAGGTATTGTAAAGGATTGTGAGGAATTTATGGCAAATAGATAAGACAGGTTATGTTTTCCTAACGCTTACATAGACTCAGGCTGACATGGAGAGTTTTTTTTACAGACCCTATCCTGTTAAGTGTATGCTTCTGTATCCTAGAAACATTTAACTGTATATTACTGGGGGGGGGGGGGGGGGAGTTCAGAGGGGCACAAGGGGGCAGTGGGACAAAGAAACGCAGTGTAGCGCCACCACTGGGAATGATGTGTGCACTATGATTTCTATTTCTGCAAATAATTTGAAAAAAAGAATATTTTTATTTGAAGACTTTTATACATTTTATGGAAACATTTTTATCACTGAATGTAAAAAAATCCACTTTTGAAGTCATCCTGGTGTTCTTTCTGTCCTAGAACTGTCCAGGGCCGGGCCGAGGCAGAGGCGAGAGAGGCTCCAGCCTCAGGGCGCAGTGTATCATTCCCCTATTGTGTTTGAAGCAGAGAGAAATAAGAAGGGGATACATGGCAGTGACTACAAGCCAGATAACTAAAGATTAAGTTGTTAGGGGGGTTGGGGGCCTTGGCAAGCCAATAGCAATCAGTGTGACGGCTGTGGTGGGAGGGATGGAGGGGCGCACTTTGGTGTCTCAGCCTTGGGTGCTGGAGGACCTTGTCCCGGCTCTGGAACTGCCCATACATACAATTCAGAATACAAAAATGCCTTTTGTGTGAGAATTTATAACGCTGTGTTTAAGAAGTGCCCGAGCAGCCCTGAGCAGGTAAAATACACAGCACTATACTGGATGGATGAGGCTGCGGGGCTGAGTGATGACTTTACTCACTTGTATGGCTGCATCGCTCTGTCTCCAGCACATCTCTAGCTAAGCTCTCGCCACCTCAGAACTCTGTCAGTCAGTTGTGGGCAATGTCACGCTTGCTTAATAAATGCAGCAGTAACGCACATTATGCGGGGGCCTCAGAAATAAATTTCACTCAGCTGCACCATGGGTAAAGGATATGCAAATTGGAAAATAATGACCCTATCAAAGAGCACACATTCATATTAACCTGTTGCCCACTGAAACATATACAGTACGCCCAATACAGTGTGTACAACAGCAACAAAAATACTGTTATTGTTTAAAAATTGGAAATCTTAGTTTGCAAAACAATGCAGTCAGCCTCTTTCATATTATTTTCCTTTCACCAATCTCAGCACTTACCCTATACCATGCATAGCAATTTTATGTACCGTATGTAGGTGTAATTTTACTATTTGGCCTCTAGGTGCCCCCGCCACTTTATTTCTGTGTGCTGTGAACAGTACACAGGAAATGTAGCGTGTGTTTTTCACTTTCATTTTCTCAATGACCACCGGCATCTCAATAATGCCGGTGATTACTGATCACAGGTACTTTCATCAGTGAATAGAAACTGTTTTCTGTGTATTAACGGGCGGCGACGAGAACGCACAGTAGTACGCAGGGGCCCATGTGGCAGCCGATCATTGCGCGGTATGTATATCTACACCCCTGGGAGGTTAGATGAAGTCCTGCGGGGCATAGATATACTGCCTCAGTAGGCATAACTAGTTAACCACTTCAGCCTGACTGGACAAAATTTCTCGTCCAGTTAGGCTGCGCGCGCTCCCGCGGGCCCCCCAGTGCGCGCTACCGCTACCGGCCATAAGCCCAGCGAACAGTGAAAGGGATTATAGATCCCTTTCACTGATCGGACCCCCCCCCCCTCGGAGAAAACCGTCAGCGTCTCTCCGTATACCTCCCAACATTTTAAACTAAGAAACCGGGACACTGGCCACACCCCTAACCACACCCCCAACCACACCCCCAAGACACGCCTACCATCGTTTTTTGAAGATTTTTTTTATTATTATTAATATTTATGCCCTTATTCTTTTTTTTACTAAATATACCCTCATACACCCTGCCCGTGGGTGGGGAGGAGGGTAAGGGTGCCCGTGGGTGGGGAGGAGGGTGAGAATGGGTGCCAAAAAAAGATCCAAGTCCCGGCGGCAGTGGGCAGCAGTAAAAAAAAAAAAGATCGAGGCGCCAGCCGCGCGTGGTATGCGGCCATATCATTACTATCTCCCTCCTTCCCTTGAGATCTGCCCCCGCGTCCCCGTTACCAGAGTGCGCAGCGAGCGGAGCGGGCTGTCATCTTACCTGCGTCCATGCACGAATACCGATGTCTTTATCCAGCTTCCTGCTTCCTGTGACGTCACAGGAAGCAGAGTGAAGCCGGACATCGGTATGCGTGCATGGACGCAGGTAATGACAGCCCGCTCCGCTCGCTGCGCACTCTGCTAACGGGGACACGGGGGCAGATCTCAAGGAAGGAGGGAGGGAGGTAGTAATGATATGGCCGCATCCCGCATACCACGCACGGCTGGCGCCTCGATAATTTTTTTTTTACTGCTGCCCACTGCCGCCGGGACTTGGGGGGCTCATACCGTGACAGCGGGAGAGCCCCCCCAAATCGTGACAGTCCCGACGAGATCGGGACGGTTGGGCCCTCTGTCTCCAGACGCTGCAGCTTTTCTGCGTTCCAAAAAGTTCCCCTGCTTCAATCTTCTTCCTGGGAGTGAGCTCGATCGCTCCCAGGACTATTTGACTGTGGCCATCTTGTGGCCAAATAGTAAAACTACACCCACATACATTTTACATTACACAAATACACTTTTTTACATTAAAAAATAACTGTTTACCGCCCACACCAAAAATTACCACCATACAATTTTTAATTAAAAAAAAATAAAAATTTACAATAATAATAATAAAAAAAAACATAAATAGTTACCTAAGGGTCTGAACTTTATAAATATGCATGTCAAAGGAGTGCATTAATATATTTTTTTTAAATTATGGGCTTGTAAATAGTGATGGACGCAAATTGAAAAATTGCACCTTTACTTCCAAATAAAATATCGGCGCCATACATTGTGATAGGGACATAATTTAAATGGTGTGAGAAGCAGGACAAATTGGCAAATAAAGTACATGGGTTTTAATTATGGTAGCATGTATGAATTTCAAACTATAATGGCCAAAAGCTGAGAAATAATGATTTTTTTCCATTTCTTTATTAATATTCCTGTTAAAATTGATTTAGAATAAATTAATTTTCAGCAAAATGTATCACCCACAGAAAGCCTAATTGGTGACGGAAAAAACAAGATATAGATCCATCCATTGTGCCGAGTAGTGATAAAGTTATTGGCAAATGAATGGGAGGTGAAAGTTGCTCAGATGCAAAAAAATTTCAACCCTGTGGGCTGAAGTGGTTAAAGAGAGTCTGAAGCGAGAATAAATCTCGCTTCAGACCTCATAAATAGCAGGGGCACGTGTGCCCCTGCTAAAACGCCGCTATAGCGCGGCTTAACGGGGGTCCCTTCACCCCCAAATCCCCCTCGATACACCCGGGGAGCGCTTCCTGGTTGGGGCAGGGCTAACCGCCGCAGCCCTGCCCCACGCGCGTCTGTCAGCGGCGCATCGCCGCCTCTCCCCCGCCCCTCTCAGTCTTCCTTCACTGAGAGGGGCGGGGGAGAGGCGGCGATGCGCCGCTGACAGACGCGACTGGAGGCAGGGCAGCGACCTTTTTACGACACACTTTTGCGGGGGGTGGGTTGGGGGTGAAGGGACCCCCGTTTAGCCGCGGGATAGCGGCGTTTTAGCAGGGGCACACGTGCCCCTGCTATTTATGAGCTCTGAAGCGAGATTTATTCTCGCTTCAGAGTCTCTTTAAAGAAGCACCATAGTGACATATATTAGAATGCAGTAAATTATTTAGGATAACCACTTTTATGTTACTTTATCTGGTTTCAGCATCAGAAACACTTTCTATATTGAGGAAAGATTTTACAATTTGTATTCATTGTGTCATTTTCGTTACAGTTTCTCTTTAAGCATGTCTGCGTTAGGCACTGGAGGACCTGATTCCAGCCCTGGCTGAGCCTGTACATTCTTTTATCCATTACTGAGTTTCAGTATGTACAGCAGGAGGGACATAATCCAGCAAAGGTATACTGAATCAGAGCAGGATCATCAACAAGGCAATGTAGGCAGGTGCCTGGGGCCCAGTGGGGGTCAGGAGGTCCAACTGCCACATTTATGAGCCTTCCCCCGTATCAGATTACCAAAAGGACCATGGGGGGAGGACCATGCCTAGGGACCCTTTTCATCTTCATCCATCTCTGTACCGAATACTCTGAGGCCTTGTTCACATCTAAAATCAAAATCGCTGACGCCAGCGGTTTTCGATTTTTTGCGCGATTTTTTTAGCGGCTTACCTGCGCACTGTGATTTTTTTATGAAGCGCTTTTCTAAGCGCTTTTGCAGAGCGATTCTGTTTTTTCACTTCTGAATTTCAGTTCCCCCGGAAATTAATAAATACAATGTATTTATTCATGAAAGCGCTGGGAAAATCGCTATACAAAGCGTTTTTTCAAGCGCTTTGCGATAACCCTATAGCTTCCATTGAGGCAAATCACCTCACAAATGGTACAGGCAGCGCTTTGGGGAGCGTATTGCAATCGAGATGTGAACACTCTCATACGGAATCATTGCACAAGCGCTTTTCGGGCGATTTGGAAAATCGCCGGCGCTTAAAAAAAAAGGCTAAAACATCCTATGTGTGAATGAGCCCTAACTCCAGCTTTTTTTCTCCCAGCAACATGATTGAATTATATGATCACAGCGACTTTACTTGAGTCTTTCTAACACCCAAAAGCAATTGTAGAGCTTGATGAAAAGACGTATGAGAAATAGATCAGTCATCTGTGAGAGTTTTGTCTTACTACAGCGTAGCTACAGAGTTACCATTTAATTCAGCATGACCAAGTGATGTATGTTGGCGGCTCCCATTCACCCGGCACTGGGATTCCTGAGGCGTAGTGACCCTGCCTTTAGATGGCTAACCTGCTACTTGCCCTGCATTACAATACAATGTTTCACCAGCCAATAAGAATGAACTCACGGTACACAGAACCGCATCCATGAGACAGGAACCAGCACTGCAAGCCTTGATGGTAAATCTATAAGCAGATAAATGCGGCGTTTCCTCTCTTGCAGCGCATTGATCTTCCTTGGTGATGTCAGTACATAGAATATAATGCCAGAAAAGCAGCTAGAAAGTACAAACATTACAATCCTCTGTAGGGTTCACAGCAAGAAACAATAATTATGTGTTGTGCCTCTACATAAATTCAGCTAACATAGATGCCAACTCACCTGCTTCTGAAATATTCTCTCCTAAACATTTTTAGCTTCTGGCTGCTCCAATGTGCTGTGTGCTGATAAAGTGTGCGCTCTGCTGATCCGCTGATCCTTCTGTTCTCTCTATATAACTTATTGTTATCATCAAATATGGAACTATAAATCAGGAGGCCACATACATTATCTGTGTGAAGCCCCAGGTCTAAGGCATACTCCCCCCGTTTTATCCTATGCATAAGTGGCAACATATAGTTAAAGGGAACATGAACCAAGTCAAATTATTTAAAATAAACCTCTCCATCAGTTCCTCTCAGAAACTCATCATTTGCTTCTAACAATGATTCGTTCCTGTTCTGACAAGATTTTGTCAGAACTGAACTATATCAGTTGCTGTCAGTTACAACTGACAGGACAACTGATGTGCAAGGTAGTGTCCATGCTTCCCTGTGACTCATGTGGGCGATATTACAGTTTAACAGTGTGCTTACCCGGAAGCTGTTACAGGGTCAATGCTATTTTTAAAATGGAGGATGGAGAATTCCGTCGATCACAGTGGACAAACAGAACAGGGAGGTGAAAGAGATTTAATTATAAGTAGACTGCACGGGAGGTAAGTATGACATGTATATATTTATTTTGATTTTTAATTTTCACTTCAGGTTTTACCCCCCTCCCCAAATGATAGCAGCTCTTACACATGAAAATTATTATTATTATTATAATTTATGATTTATATAGCACCGTGATCTTCTATGATACTGTACAGGGTACAATAAAAGCAATGTTGGGGATCATAAATATATAATAATGTATGGAATCCATGTCTAAAAATATTAATGGCTGCGATACACAAATAACAACAATGACATTCTAAATAATAACTGTGTCGGTAGTGTCCTGACACAGTATGGTGCGATCTAAATATCGTAGGTAGAGGAAACTCTCCTATAGAAGATGTCCATAATGTGGTTCGCAGAAGGGTAGATATATATATTGTATAATCGAGAGATCCAAGCTCTTAGTACCCCCCACCTATGTAGGTGGCTACAGATAGGAGATTCCTCTATAGCTCACACCTGCTCAGACTTCTATACATCCCCCAATACACAACAACTCAACATGTTTCACCCTTATGGGCTTTGTCAGGAGTGACAATAATATACAGTGAGAGTGCAAGAAAAATAACAAAAAGCCCTCACCAAAAATATAACAAAACAACTGTCAGCATTTTAGCCCCTGAGGAAGCCCGTAGAGGTGAAACATGTATACTTGTCATGTATTGTCATGTATTGGGAGGTGTATAGAAGTCTCACCATGCTGTCTGCATAGGTGTGAGCTATCTATGTAAGTTTGCATTGGCACCAAAACTCAATACTGATTGTATAGTTGGAAAATGTGCTGTTTGAGCTCAGAGGGCCTTTTGGATATTTATAGTTGGATGCAGCCCAAAATGGAAAGATCATTTTTAATAGCAGTAAACTACAAAATCACCTGCGTAGCACTGATATGTCATGCCAATTTTTCTTGTTAAAGAAGGTGGAATTTCTCTTAAGGCTACTTTCCCACCAAGACGTTGCGTTTTAGGGGACGTTATGGTCGCATAACGGGCCCCTAACGCAACGCATGGTGGTGTTGAAGTTATTATTATTATTATTTATTGTATTTATAAAGCGCTAACATATTACGCAGCGCTGGACATTAATTTAGGTTACAGACAATATTTAGGGGTGACAAACAGCAATATGACAATACAGGAATACAAGAAAACCAGATCACGCAGCACAGTATGAGTACAAGGTAATGCCTAGTCAGTCACTGGATGGAGCATGGAGATTAGGCAAGTTAGGTTCACTCAAATGCATAGCATGGGTTCACAGTAATGGAGGTGCATGATCAGGTAGGACACAAAAGGAGGAGGACCCTGCCCAAAGGCTTACAATCTAGAGGGAGAGGTAAGGACACCAGAGGTAGGGGACCAGAGTTCAGCTGTGGGTTTAGAGCAATTGTGAGGGGTGGTAGGCCAGAGTGAAAAGGTGAGTTTTAAGGGCCTTCTTGAAGGTGTTGAAGGAGGGGGCTGCCCTAATAGGTGGAGGTAGGGAGTTCCATAGTGTTGGAGCGGCTCTTGAGAAGTCTAGGAGGCGTGCATGGGACTGGGTGATGCGGGCACGGTCAGGCGAAGTTCATTGGAGGAGCGAAGTGAGCGGCTTGGTGTGTATCTCTGAGTAAGATCAGAAATGTAGGTTGGACAGGTTTTGTGGATGGATTTGTAGGTCAGACACAATATCTTGAATCTGATTCTGGACTGGATAGGAAGCCAGTGGAGGGATTCACGGAGGGGAGCCGCCCTGGTGGAGCGATGGGAGGGGTGGATAATTCTGGCTACTGCATTCATGATGGACTGCAGTGGGGCTATTCAGGTCTTAGGGAGACCAGACAGAAGGGCATTGCAGTAGTCGAGGCGGGAAATTATGAGGGCATGGATGAGGAGTTTGGTGGTGGCAGGGGTCAGGAAAGGGCGACTCTTACAGATGTTACGAAGGTGCAAGTTGCAGGACTTTGTGAGGTTTTGTGATGTGGGGAGTGAAGGAGAGTGCGGAGTCCAGGGTGACCCCCAGACAGCGGGCTTAAGAGGTAGGGTGAATGGTAGTGTGGTTAACAGTGTCCTGCACATCTGGGAGGTCCAGGGATGACCAGGGTGGGAAGATCATAAATTCCATTTTGTCTAGATTTAATTTCAGGAACCTAGCGAACATCCAGGAGGAGATGGCAGATAGGCAGGAGGAGACCTTGTCCATGGTAGTGGTGGATATGTCAGGGGTGTGGAGGTAGATTTGGGTGACATCTGCATACAGATGATAGTTAAAACCCATGGAGGAGATAACCTTGCCAATGGAGGATGTGTATAGGGAGAACAGTAGGGGGCCAAGGACCGAGCCTTGGGGGACTCCCACTGAGAGGTGGTTGGGGGTGGACAAGGACTCATTGAAGGCGGTCGTGAAGGAGCGGTTGGAGAGGTAGGATGAAAGCCAGGTCAGGGCGAGATCGTGAATGCCCATGGATTGGAGGGACTGGAGGAGTAGGGGATGATCTACTGTATCAAAAGCTGCTGAAAGGTCAAGGAGGAGGAGAATGGAGTATTTACCTTCAGCTTTAGCTAAGGCAAGGTCATTGACCACTTTGGTAAGAGCAGTTTCGGTTGAGTGGGCAGGTCGAAATCCAGATTGCAGTGGGTCTAGTAGTGAGTTGGCATTGAGGTACTGGGTCAGGCGTTTGTGAAATTGCGAACCAGACGCTCAAGGAGTTTTGAGGCGAAGGGGAGGAGGGAGATCGGGCGGTAGTTGGAGGGTAGCGAGGGGTCGAGGGAGGGTTTCTTGAGCAAGGGCAGTACTGTGGCCTGCTTGAAGTCTGAGGGGAAGGTGCCTGTGGATAGGGAGAGGTTAAACAGGGTAGTGAGGACTGGGGCCAGATCCGAGAAGTGAGGCTGAAGTAGATTAGAAGGGATAGGGTCAAGGGGGGAGGTAGTGGTATGGGAAGTCTGCAGTAGGTGGTTGACTTCCTCAGTGGTAGTAGGAGTGAAGAAGGTGAGGGGAGCATAGGGTGGAGGAGGAGTTGGTTGTGAAGATTGAAGATTGGTTATTTCCTGACGGATGGAGACTATTTTGTTGGTGAAGTGGGTGGCTAAATCTGTGGCAGAGAGGGAGGAAACAGAAGGTGGGGGGTGGGTTTAAGCAGGGAGTTGAAGGTGCCAAAAAGACGCCGGGGATTGGAAGCTTGTGCTCCGATGAGCTTGGTAAAGTTGGACGTCAGATTGAGCTGCGTTATGCAGCCGCTCTAGGTTAGTGATAGGAAGTCCGGATCTTTTTAAGGATTTGGATCATTTGAATCGGATCATTGAAAAGATCCGGATCTTTGAACCAAATCATTTGAATCATTTTACTAGGGAAGCAGACTGGGTGAAATGACTAGCAGGACAGGACTTTTCCTGCACTGTACATTCTTTATGTTCCTGTTTCTTCCAGACAGACATCCACTGTGAACCGAATCTTTCATTGTGATGATCCGGATGATTCGACTCACAAAAAAGATCCGGATCAAATTAACGATTCGTTCATGATCCGGACAACACTACAGTCCCACCATGAGTCACCAAGGTGCAGTGAATATTAATTAGCTACGTGGCTGACCGCGGAGGAGGAGGGGAGACCTCCTCCTCCAACATTACTGAGCATGTGCAAACAGTCTAACGTGGCTTAGCCCAGTATAGCCTACAGCATGCAGCACTTTGTTTAAACGTGCTGCGTTACTATGTAACGCAACGTGTGCACTGTGAAAAGTACATTGATTTTACAGTGTTGTGAGTTGCGTTACTTGCTGCTGTAACGTGGGACTTTAACGTCCCACTGTGAAACCAGCCTAAATGTTCAGTTCCCTTTAAAGTCAATAGTCCTATTTCACTATACAGTTCAGAAAAATCTGTATTTAGTAATTACTGGATGAATGGTTTTTTTTTCAAGAGCCTTGGAGAGAGGTCATTCTAATATTTCCCATACATGTTTATTACAAATGTATATTCTAGTAACCATAATGTTTTAGCTGCAGTTCATCTTCTGTTTTCTGGAAACCCGTAATGAGCGAATAACAAGATGGAAAGGAAAATAGCTTCTTTGGTAATGAGGATGAGCAAGGAACGGAAATCGTTCTTATATAGACAGTGCATTTAAACATGGTTTTAATAACTGTATTTAATTACACTAATGTTGGCCACTTGAAGGAGTTCAGCGATGTCCTTTCTGGATTTATAAGGCTGTTCAAATAACTTATGTACTTTAGACAACATATTGGAATCAAGCGAGAAAAAAGAGTAGGACCTCAGCTGGTGTGGTGTAATTCATTTCTTTACTGCAGGCTATCGCAAATATTAGCTGTCCGATATTTAAAAATTACTGGTAAGGGTACTTATACAAATATAATACCCAATCCAGCCTCCAATTACCCCCTGATCAGTGCTGCAAACAAGATGCACTACTGAATTTGCTCCCCAAAGAGATCTGAGAACTCTCAGGCTATCTATTGTCTACAAACATGTTTTGGGTTACAGAGGAAATACAAATGAAACAGGATCACATAACCACATTGGGTGCATGAAATAGGGGCACGGGGAACAATGGGCGCCCCTTTTCGTTAATAAAATTATCGGTAATATCTACAGATATTCTTCGTTTTTAGAGTCTAAATAGTGTATCGGTATATATTAACAATATTTTGCTACAACTTAACCTAACCCTGCTCTCACACAGAACTCTCTTCCCTCTGTTGCCTAACCCTAAAACCTTCTTCCTGACGCCTAAGTGTTGGGCGAACATCTAGATGTTCGGGTTCGGGCCGAACAGGCCGAACATGGCCGCGATGTTCGGGTGTTCGACCCGAACTCCGAACATAATGGAAGTCAATGGGGACCCGAACTTTTGTGGTTTGTAAAGCCTCCTTACATGCTACATACCCCAAATTTGCAGGGTATGTGCACCTTGGGAGTGGGTACAAGAGGAAAAAAAAATTAGCAAAAAGAGCTTATAGTTTTTGAGAAAATCGATTTTAAAGTTTCAAAGGGAAAACTGTCTTTTAAATGCGGGAAATGTCTGTTTTCTTTGCACAGGTAACATGTTTTTTGTCGGCATGCAGTCATAAATGTAATACATATAAGAGGTTCCAGGAAAAGGGACCGGTAACGCTAACCCAGCAGCAGCACACGTGATGGAACAGGAGGAGGGTGGCGCAGGAGGAGAAGAAGGCCACGCTTTGTGAGACACAACAACCCCGGCCTTGCATGAGGGCAAGAAGCGTGCGGATAGCAGGCTTTGTACCGCCATGCAGTCATAAATGTAATAAAGATAAGTGGTTCAATAAACAGGGACCACGCGGCAACGCTAACCCAGCAGCAGCAGACGTGATGGAACAGGAGCAGGCGCAGGAGGAGAAGGCCACGCTTTGTGAGACACAACAACCCAGGCCTTGCATGAGGGCAAGAAGCGTGCGGATAGCAGGCTTTGTACCGCCATGCAGTCATAAATGTAATAAAGATAAGTGGTTCAATAAACAGGGACCACGCGGCAACGCTAACCCAGCAGCAGCAGACGTGATGGAACAGGAGCAGGCGCAGGAGGAGAAGGCCACGCTTTGTGAGACACAACAACCCAGGCCTTGCATGAGGGCAAGAAGCGTGCGGATAGCAGGCTTTGTACGGCCATGCAGTCATAAATGTAATAAAGATAAGTGGTTCAATAAACAGGGACCACGCGGCAACGCTAACCCAGCAGCAGCAGACGTGATGGAACAGGAGGAGGCGCAGGAGGAGAAGGCCACGCTTTGTGAGACACAACAACCCAGGCCTTGCATGAGGGCAAGAAGCGTGCGGATAGCATGCTTTGTACCGCCATGCAGTCATAAATGTAATAAAGATAAGTGGTTCAATAAACAGGGACCACGCGGCAACGCTAACCCAGCAGCAGCAGACGTGATGGAACAGGAGCAGGCGCAGGAGGAGAAGGCCACGCTTTGTGAGACACAACAACCCAGGCCTTGCATGTGGACAAAAAGCGTGCGGATATAGCAGCAATGCTTTTTGCCGCCATGCAGTCATAAATGTAATACAGATGAGAGGTTCAATAAACAGGGCCCGGAAACGCAACACCATCCCAGATGTTCATTGGTCATGTTACTTGGTTGGGGTCCTGGAGTGTTGCGTAGTCATTTCCAATCCAGGATTGATTCATTTTAATTTGAGTCAGACGGTCTGCATTGTCTGTAGAGAGGCGGATACGCCGATCTGTGACGATGCCTCCGGCAGCACTGAAACAGCGTTCCGACATAACGCTGGCTGCCGGGCAAGCCAGCACCTCTATTGCGTACATTGCCAGTTCGTGCCAGGTGTCTAGCTTCGATACCCAATAGTTGAAGGGTGCAGATGGATGGTTCGACACAGCTACGCCATCTGACATGTAGTCCTTGACCATCTTCTCCAGGCGATCGGTGTTGGAGGTGGATCTGCACGCTTGCTGTTCAGTGGGCTGCGGCTGCATGGGTGTCAGAAAATTTTCCCACTCCAAGGACACTGCCGATACCATTCCCTTTTGGGTACTAGCTGCGGCTTGCGTTGTTTGCTGCCCTCCTGGTCGTCCTGGGTTTGCGGAAGTCAGTCTGTCTGCGTACAACTGGCTAGAGGAGGGGGAGGATGTCAATCTCCTCTCTAAAGTCTCCACAAGGGCCTGCTGGTATTCTTCCATTTTGACCTGTCTGACTCTTTCTTCAAGCAGTTTTGGAACATTGTGTTTGTACCGTGGATCCAGAAGGGTATAAACCCAGTAATTGGTGTTGTCCAGAATGCGCACAATGCGTGGGTCACGTTCAATGCAGTCTAGCATGAATTGAGCCATGTGTGCCAGAGTCCTACCAGAATCCTCATCATCCTCTTGTGAGCGTTGTGATAGTTGTTGTGATGCATCATAGTCGTCACCTTCCTCCTGGTCTGCTTCTGCTGACCATTCGCGTTGAATTGTGGAAGTCCAACGTGCACCGCTCTGGCCCTCGTCAGTGGTGGCATGAAATTCCTGCTCCAACTCCAGCTGTTCCTCCTCCTCTTCTTCGTCATAGCTGCTGGGGCCAGCGTTCCCTGAGGCGGATGGCCTGATGTTGGTACCATCACGCTGATCGTTTTCTCCTTCAGATTCCCCCAGTTGCATCATGACAGCTGTTTCCTTGATTTTTAACATCGACCTCTTCAGTAAACACAGCAGTGGTATGGTAATGCTGACTGAAGAGTTGTCACTGCTCACAAGCAACGTGGATTGCTCAAAATTTTGGAGGACTTGGCAGAGGTCCAACATGTTGGCCCAATCGGATCCACAGAAGCTTGGCAGCTGGCCGGATGCGCCTCGGTACTGCGCCGTCATGTACTGGACCACTGCACTCTTCTGCTCGCAAAAGCGGGCTAGCATGTGCAGCGTAGAATTCCAGCGCGTAGGGACATCACACAGCAAGCGATGGTGGGGGAGATTGAAGCGCTCCTGCATCTTGGCGAGTGCCCCCGAAGCAGTACTGGAATTTCTACAATGTTTGGACACTCGACGCACCTTCAACAGCAGATCGGGCACGCCTGGGTATGTCCTCAGGAACCGCTGAACTACTAGGTTCATCACGTGCGCCAGGCAAGGGATGTGTGTCAGCTTAGCCAACCTTAAAGCGCGAATGAGATTACTCCCATTATCACACACAACCATGCCCGGTTTCAGGTCCAGCGGTGCCAGCCACAAATCCGTCTGTTCCTTTATTCCCCTCCAAATTTCCTCCCCTGTGTGCTGCTTATCCCCAAGGCAGATTAGCTTCAGCAACGCTTGCTGACGCATGCCAACAGCTGTGCTGCACTGCTTCCACGATCCTACTGCTGCTGGGTTAGCGTTTCCGGATGAGGTACAGCTTTGAGATGCGTTGGAGGAGAAGGAGTCAGAGAGGTAGGTGCTGCTGTTATCCAGTGGGAGGGACGGCGGTGCAGCTGTTTGTGGCGTGGGCAACACCCGTGCCGTAGCAGGTGAGGAATCGCTGCCAGGCTCCACAAAGTTCACCCAGTGCGCGGTAAGGGAGATGTATCGACCCTGGCCGAACGCACTCGTCCAGGTGTCAGTGGTGAGGTGAACCTTGCAGGCAACGGCATTCTTCAAGCTTCGGGTTATTTTGCTGACCACGTGCTCATGCAACTCAGGCACTGCAGAGCGTGCAAAGTGGTAGCGGCTGGGAACCACGTAACGTGGGATGGCCACTGACATCATGCCCTTGAAGCTGTTTGTCTCCACCAATCGATATGGCAGCATTTCGCAGGCCAGAAGCTTGGCTATGCTGGCTGTTACTGCCACGGCCCGGGGGTCATTTGCTGGCAATTTCCTCTTGCGCTCAAACATCTCCGACACAGACAACTGAACCGTAGCGCTGCACACGGAAGGGCTGTTGGTTGTTGTGTTTGATGAACACTGGGAGACCTCAAGAGCACTACTCCGGAAAGTGACAGTGTCAGCGTCGTCTGATGTTTGTGAATGTTGTGAACCACGCAATGGCTGGGCTACTGCTGCTGCTGAGGCGGGTCTGGTGAACCCAAGGGAGGCAGTGTTGTTTCTGGTACCCTGTCCTGACGCGTTTGCCCAAAGAGTGGGATGTTTGGATAGCATGTGACGGCTCATGCTGGTGGTGGAGAGGTTGTTAATATTTTTCCCCCTGCTCAGGCGGGTCTTGCACACCTTGCAAATCGCCATGGTAACATCCTCAGTGCAGTCTTCAAAGAAAGCCCAGACTTTGGAGCACCTGCCTCCTTGCTGGCGATTTCTGTTTGCTCCTCTTTTGCCTCTCACTTGAACTTCCACGCTTGTGGTGCCTGAAATTGCGCGCCGCCTACCTTGTGGCACAAGGCGAACTCGTGCAGCAGTGTGTTCTTCAACAGACTCATCTGTGCTGCTGCTACGACGGCGATGTTCTCGTTCACAAACAAAATCTGGGTCTCTGTCCACATTGTCCATACCCTCCTCTTCCATCTCCTCAAACTCGTCATATGTCATTGTGGGCCACCGCCGTGGAGTAGAGCTCCCCACAACAACCTCTGCGCAGCACACTCCAACGTCGTCTTCCAGATCTTGTCGGCCGACCTCCTGCAATTGCAACCCCTCCTGCCCAAATTGCTCTGGGATTTGGGTTTCCGAGTCCTCTTCGGACTCGCCTCGTATTTCAGTGCGCGGTACATTTCCCACAGTTAACGGTTGTGAATCCAGGCACAACATTTCTGGCTGTTCCTCCATTGACCTTTGAAAGGTGGAAGTTTGTTGGGCTGGGAATAGCTCCTGCGAATACCCCATTGTGTCCTGAGGTAATTCATCGGACTGGTTATCTGGCAGTTGTGTGCGTGGTGTCGCTGCCGGTTGTGTCAGCTTTGTGCCCACTGGCTCCTTGTAACTGGCTGAGGACTCGGACCTCGTGCGTGATGTGCTGGTGCTGCTTAACCCACTGCTGGACGCTTGAGAGGTCATCCAAGTAATTATCTGGTCCTGTTCTTTTGGATTTGTGAGGGTTGTTGTCCTGGACAACATGGGTGGTATTGAGTGGGTTTTCTTGGGTGCTCCCCTGTGGCCTGTACGTGAACCGTCAGGGGAAACACCTCTTCCCTTGCCCCTCCCTCTTTCACCAGATTTCTTCCTCATTTCACTTATCCTTACAGTACACGCTGACTGGCAGCAGTACAGTGGCAGTACAGAAATGCTATACAGTACCACTATTCCCAGCAGCGACACAGAGCACAATGCTATACAGTGACGGGTGAGCGGTGTACCACTATTCCCAGCAGACACAGAACAGTGAACAGAATGCTATATAGTGTGGCTGAGCGAGCGGTGTACCACTATTCCCAGCAGACACAGAACAGTGAACAGAATGCTATATAGTGTGGCTGAACGAGCGGTGTACTACTGTTCCCAGCAGACACAGAACAGTACACAGAATGCTATATAGTGTGGCTGAACGAGCGGTGTACTACTGTTCCCAGCAGACACAGAACAGTACACAGAATGCTATATAGTGTGGCTGAACGAGCGGTGTACTACTGTTCCCAGCAGACACAGAACAGTGAACAGAATGCTATATAGTGTGGCTGAGCGAGCGGTGTACCACTATTCCCAGCAGACACAGAACAGTGAACAGAATGCTATATAGTGTGGCTGAGCGAGCGGTGTACCACTATTCCCAGCAGACACAGAACAGTAAACAGAATGCTATATAGTGTGGCTGAGCGAGCGGTGTACCACTATTCCCAGCAGACACAGAACAGTGAACAGAATGCTATATAGTGTGGCTGAGCGAGCGGTGTACCACTATTCCCAGCAGACACAGAACAGTGAACAGAATGCTATATAGTGTGGCTGAGCGAGCGGTGTACCACTATTCCCAGCAGACACAGAACAGTGAACAGAATGCTATATAGTGTGGCTGAGCGAGCGGTGTACCACTATTCCCAGCAGACACAGAACAGTGAACAGAATGCTATATAGTGTGGCTGAGCGAGCGGTGTACTACTGTTCCCAGCAGACACAGAACAGTACACAGAATGCTATATAGTGTGGCTGAACGAGCGGTGTACTACTGTTCCCAGCAGACACAGAACAGTACACAGAATGCTATATAGTGTGGCTGAACGAGCGGTGTACCACTATTCCAAGCAGACACAGAACAGTGAACAGAATGCTATATAGTGTGGCTGAGCGAGCGGTGTACCACTATTCCCAGCAGACACAGAGTGGCAGTAAACAGAATGCTATATAGTGTGGCTGAGCGAGGTACACAGAGTGGCAGTAAACAGAATGCTATATAGTGTGGCTGTGCAAGCGGTGTACTACTATTCCCAGCAGACACAGAGTGGCAGTAAACAGAATGCTATATAGTGTGGCTGAGCGAGGTACACAGAGTGGCAGTAAACAGAATGCTGAGCGAGCGGTGTACTACTATTCCCAGCAGCGACACACAATGACTGGGGGGGACCCTGGCTAGCGTGGCTGGAGCGCGAACTACCCTGCCTGCCTACCCAAAGCTAAACCCACAGACAAATGGCGGAGATATGACGTGGTTCGGGTATTTATTTACCCGAACCACGTGACAGTTCGGCCAATCAGAGCGCGTTCGGGTCCGAACCACGTGACCCGTTCGGCCAATCACAGCGCTAGCCGAACGTTCGGGGAACGTTCGGCCATGCGCTCTTAGTTCGGCCATATGGCCGAACGGTTTGGCCGAGCACCGTCAGGTGTTCGGCCGAACTCGAACATCACCCGAACAGGGTGATGTTCTGCAGAACCCGAACAGTGGCGAACACTGTTCGCCCAACACTACGCCTAACCCTAAAACCCCCCTTCTTGATCCCTAACCCTAAAACCCCGCTTTCTGTTGCCTAACGCTAAAACCTCCCTTCTTGATCCCTAACCCTAAACCCCCCCTTTCTGACGCCTAACCCTAAAATGGTCCTTCCTGATGCCTAACCCTAAACCCCGTCTTCCTGATGCCTAACCCTAAAATGCCCCTTCCTGGTGACCTAACTATAAAACCCTCCCTTCTTGATGCCTAACCCTAAACCCCTTCTCTCCTGATGCCCTCCTGATGCCTAACCCTAAACCCCCCCTTCTTGACGCCTAACCCTAAAACCCTCCTTCATAATCTTATAATGTTCAAAACAATACATTTCAAAACAATCATTTTCAAAAATGAATAATTTGTAAATACAAATCATTAAACATGTCAAAAACTATAATGTTCTGATTTTCTAAACAATAAAAAAAGTCATAAACTATATACGGTAGTTATAACTTTCAAAGCGATAATTATCATAAACCCAAATTTCTGCTTTGGGCACCTAATAGCTGATATTTGCATTAGAGACTATGGGGTGCCCAAATTGTCAATTAGCTACAGGGCGCCCAAATTTGTCTGTGCCAAAATCAATTCCGGGTACAACTCAAGTTGTACTTGGCGAAATAAATGATTCTGATTCAGATTACAGCATAAAACTGGCTTCCCCTGCCTCCCTTCGGCAGTTTAACCTCTTAAATTCCTGTTTGAAAATGCGGAGGAGCTAGTGGGGGAAATAAGGAGCTAGTGGGGAAATAACCTAAGCAGGGCATGTGTAAAGTCTCTTGGAGTTCTAACCTGTGGCAAATAAATAAAATGTTAAGAAAGATTAATGGAGACTAGATTCAGAGGCAAAACATGCATGTCTAAAGGGATGTCAGGATGCCTCTAAGGCCCCGTTCACATCACAAACGCGGATGGCCATGCGTGCGGAACGCGTGCGGACCGCAACGCGTACGAACGCACGCCATCCGGGTTTGTGTGCGTTGCGTGGCTGATCCCATCACTGAAAAGTGAATGGGACAGCCATGCGTTTTTACAAAAAATGCGTGCAGCATGCGTTCCCGGACCGCACAGGTCCGGAACGCATGCAGTGTGAACATCAGACATTGCACTCTATGCAATGTCTGATGTCGTGCGTGTCGGCCACCTGCACGCGTTTCCAAAACGCGGCTGGAAACGCGTGCAGTGTGAACGGGGCCTTACTATTGTAATGCTGTCACTGCACAGAGAACAATACAGACTCTGCTGTTACCGACGACTGGGCTTTGGTAAATTACCAAACTTCTACCGAACCTGTGAAATTATTGGGGAATTAGCACACACAAGTCTAAAATACTGAATGTTGGACTTTGATTTGTTCTAAGGATAGTGGTGGTCTGGGACTTCCTGATATGAGGATGTATTATAGAGCCTGCATATTAGTTAGGCTTTTGATTGGACATATGGGGGGAATGTGAATAGTGGGGAAGGAATTGGCAGATGCTTTCTGCCTCCCTGGGAATTTTAGAGGGCTACTGAAGTGGAATCCATCTTGGGTGAAGAATGTATTCAAGATCTGGAATCGCGTTAGTAAAGAATGTGGATGGCAGATGGGATTCAGGGGGGTGGGGGGGGGGGTTCTCTTTTTTTCAGCCTGGTTTGGAGTGAGGGTTCTCTGGATTGTGGGATAGGGGAGGTAAAATTAGTTTAAAGGATATTTTGGTTAATGGTAAGTTGAAATCTTTGGCTAGATTCTGCAAGGAATATGGTCAGTTTGCGTTTGATGATTTCTGGAGGCATTTCTGTGGGAATATGGAATTGACAGTTTATGAAAAACTTTTTGTGCAGGAGGGTACTCCTCCCGTTCATCTGATATCTTTTTTATATTTATAGATCTTGACATCTCTTTTAGTGATATCCAGAATAAAAAAAGTTTGTGTTCTAGCGCATGCTAGGTCTATAAGTTGCTAACAAGATGGTACAAAACGCCCGATAGAATGGCATATATATGCCTTGGAATGAGTGATAGGTGCTGGAGGGGTTGCAGGGCAAAAGGCACATTGTTGCATTTAGTTTGGGAGTGTCAAATAATTGCGAGTTTTTGGAAAATGTTTTAGAGTGTATTAATAAGATTATTGATGCTAATATTATTTGGGATCCTTCCATAGTGTTAGCTAGGGAGCTTTGGGCCCCGGTGCAAGTTTTACAATGCCCCCCCCCCAAGCACTTTTTACATAACAATTGATACGGCGCACCAAAATCTTCAAAGGACAACCACAGTGTCAGAGGTGCAAGAAGTTTGTTAATAATTACTACTATTCGAAGCATATATAGAAGTTATTATTACCAGCACAGGACCAATAGAGAGCTAATACTGCAGTTGAGGGAAGGCCCCTCAGGGCCCCTCTGGCCCAAGGGCCCCGATGCGGTCTCTACCTCTGCACCACCTATTGCTACGCCCCTCATAGTGTTATTACATGATACGTCAAAGTCTATTAGTAGTTATAAGAGGTCGTCGGTTCCCCAATTACTGATCGAAAGTGAACTTATTGAAAGATGCGGAGAACCAGATTGTGCTTCAGCAGGATAGACTGGAAATGTTTAATGAAAAATTGGATAGATAGTTTTTGTTTCAGATATCGTCGGATTATGAGACTTTGATGAAGGTGTAGGGGAGGAGCCTCTTTGGGGAAAATCTGGATTTTTTTAGGGCGGAATGATTGCTCAGTTGAGTTGAAAAGTTTTGTGAGATTCTTTTTTTTTTTTTTTCTCAAATTAGATGTTGGGAGGGGGAGGAGTGATGGGGAGGTTTTTGTGTTTAGTTTATTGTTTGGTTTGTAAGGAATGTGGGAGAAAAATGGAGAGAAGGGTGCTCTGTGGTTTTATTGATGATGGTATTTTTTTTAATTTTGTGGATGCAATCACTTTTCTTCCAATAAACTAAAATTGTATGAAATCGAACAGCCTTTGGTGAATTGACGCCAATGTGACAGGCAAAGGCCCCGTTTACACTTAATCAGTTGGTACACATTTTTTTCTTCTTCTCCATAGCAGTGCTTTGTGAAAAAGATTTCAGTTAAAATGCGTTTAAGTGTATGATTTAGTCAGTGTTTGCCCATTGTAAAAGCTTTTAAATCCCTGATTTACATTCTGACATTTATTACATGGTGACATTTTTACTGTTGGCAGGTGATGTAGCTGCTGCATGCTTTTTTGGCAGTTGGAAACAGCTGTAAACAGCTATTTCCCACAATGCAGCAAGGTTCACAGACAGGAAACTGCCAGGAGTACATACTCAGAGTTTCTTGTGGGAGGGGTTTCACCACAATATCAGTTATACAGCGCCCCTGTTTGTGAAAAGGAATAGATTTCTCATGCAAAATGGAGTATCAGCTACTGATTGGGATAAAGTTAAATTCTTGGTAACTCCTACCAAGAATTTAACTTTATCCCAATCAGTAGCTGATACTCCCTTTTGCATGAGAAATCTTTTGACTCTGTAACAAAAATTACAATGTTCTTTCTACCATCCTACACATTCCTAAACCTATTCTAATCTGTTCTGGCTCACTGCAGCACTTTGTACTATCACGGTCTCTGTAATAAATCAATGTATCTTTCTCCTGTCAGACTTGTCGGTCTGTGTCTGGAAGGCTGCCAACTCTTCCGTGCTGGTCTGTTCCTCTATGCACACTTCAGTGTGTGTTTTATTTACATAAGCCAGCAGCTTCTCTGCTATCTTATCAGTGATAGAAGAGAGCTGAATAAAAATCCTCCTCTGTAAGGCTGTGAAAGTAGCTGGCTGACACATACTGAGGGATTACAAACACAGGCACAGGCAGAGCTGTCTGCAGGAAGCCTGTAATGTTCAGTGCATGAGAGAAGAAGGGGACAGAAGGTAAACACACAAATGATCTTTTGAGATTCAAAAGGAAGGGTGTATACAGCCTGCTTGTGTATGGATGTATTTTCTATGTGTGGACATATTGTACATCAACCTACTTCCTGTTTTGGTGGCCATTTTGTTTGTTTATAAACAAACTTTTTAAAACAGTTTTTGACTACTTTTAATGCGGCGGGGAGCGGCGAAATTGTGACAGAGGGTAATAGGAGATGTCTCCTAACGCACTGGTATGTTTACTTTTGTGCGATTTTAACAATACAGATTCTCTTTAAGTGTGAAAGGTGCCATAGGAAAACATACTTTGAAAATCAGTTGTCCTTTCAGTTATAACTGAGAGCAACTGATTAAGTGTAAATGAGGCCTAAAAGGTTTCTTGTTTTTTTTTTTATAGATATACATATACACAGAGATAGATACTGCTTGCTTGAGAGTTGGAAACAGCCGTTATTTCCCACAATGCAACAAAGTTCACAGACAGGAAAAAGTCATGACCATGCAAGTAGGTTGAGTTGTCAGCTCCGTCTGAAATGTGCTGAAGTGTTTGCTGAGTTAAGTGGTAATATGTAAACACAGGAGGTAAACTCTGTGTTCCCATGAAACCAGGAAGTAGACACTACAGATTTATTGTAGGAGTTCTGTAAGCTGTAACAAATAAATGTTTTTTTAAAGGTTATTATGCTGTTGCGTACCTATTAGAAGCAGAGAGGAAGTTCTGGGTTTAGGTCTGGTTTAAGTGACCTTTATATTTTCTTCCTCCCCTTTGTTATAATTACATAACTGTGACCAAAAAGTCTGAGACCTACGAATTAATCACCTGATCAATTTGATCACACTTCTCCATGAACTCTCTCTGAGGAGAATTTGTGTAGAATTAATCTATTATTTCTATACCCCAGCACTGCCATGGGTCTGCCTGCTTGACTGACTGTTTCCCCTGCCATTTATTTATTTATTTTAAGTATTTATATAGTGCCGACATATTACGCAGCGCTATATAGAGTATATTGTCTTGTCACTAACTGTCCCTCAGAGGGGCTCACAATCTAATCCTTTCCATAGTCATATGTATGTATCGTGTAGTGCATGTATCATAGTCTATGGCCAGTTTTAGGTGGAAGCCAATTAACTTATCGGTATGTTTTTGGGATGTTGGAGGAAACCAGAGTGCCTGGGGGATACCCACACAGACAGGGGGAGAACATACAAACTCATTGCAGATGTTGACCTGGCTGGGATTCGCACCAGGGACCCAGCTCTACAAGGTGAGAGTGCTAACCACTACGCCACCGTGCTGCCATTCCTTCAAAACCCTGGAGCTGCCCATGTACATGCGCGTTCATCAGAAATTCTCAGCTTAGCAAATCAGAGAAAGGAAATTCATGTGTTATCTCGTGGCTGGACTAGAGAATGATCATTAGAAAAAACAAGAACTAAGGTCCGTACACACGCCGGACAGCAGGAAACGACGGGTCCGTCGTCACCTCCTGCTGGGCGTGTTTTCAGCAGACAGTCCGGCGTGTGTACAGTCTGTCGGCAGACAGATACGGCTGTCTCTGAGCGATCCGCCGGGCGGTGTCGCTGGAACGCCCGCCCAGCGGGAGGTGACGACAGACCCGTCGTTTCCTGCAGTACGGCATGTGTACGGACCTTAATATTGACTGGAACTTCAATTTGCTCTCCTTTCCCCCCCACTGATCAATCACACCATCAAAAATTAGCAATGTGTTTGGGTTTCCTTGGTCCAGTGAGAGATACAAAATAACATTTAACATTGCGTTTTAATATAGGGCTTTTTGGTCTATTAAAGCCTTTTATACCTTCTGGGTGGTTCTGGGGTCACTATGAGCTATCTGGGTATTCCTTGGTACTGGTGCAATCCCCTATCCCATACAGCCCTATCAATCCCTGCCATGCACTGATGAGGACCAAACAATCTGAAGCAGGCTGTATTGGATTGGTGTGGCTCTGTAAAATGTATTAGCCATTGGCTCATTATACACCAGCTGTTTTGCATGTGTGCCTGGCTTTCATGGGCAAAAGGAGAAGATTTGTAAAATTCAGTAGTGAGACATCATGGGAAACCACAACTACTTACAGTTGAATTATTGCAAATACCTTCTGTTTTAAATAGAAGGCCAGATGAGAGGGATATGGAGGCTGCCATATGTATTTCCTTGTAAAAAATGCCAGTTGCCTGGCAGCCCTGTTGATTTTCTGGCATATGTAGTGTCTGAGACAAAAACCCTGGAACAAGCATATGGCTAATTTAGTAAAACCTTAGTCAGCTGAGCCAAAGTACCTGATCTGCTGCATGCTTGTTCAGGGTCTGTGGCTAAAAGTTTTAGAGGCAGAGGATCAGCAGGGTTGCCAAGGCAACTAGTATTGTTTTAAAGGAAAGAAATATGGCAGCCTGCATATTTCACTCACCTCAAGGGGTACCTTTAAGAAGGCACAATTAGAATGTAAGCCTGGTGCACAAGGTGTGTCGCTTTCTCAGCCTCACCTTTATAGAGCTACTGAAAACACAACATAAATTAGTGACACGCTCACCCGAGCAATGACAGACAGGAACCGCTGGCACTAATTGTTCTGCCCATTGGATTTAGGTGACAAGGTTAACAAGTTATTAGTGTTCAGAAGTCCGTGACTCGGGCAGCCACATCAGAGGGAAATAATCACAAGTTCATTAAAGAACGTTTATACATCCTTCTAATCTCATTATATAGGAAGACAAATGCTTTGTGACAACTGAATGCAAACATCAAGAGGTGTGTACACTGCCCCACCCAACAGTAACAAACACTCTGTAAGCAGCTAAACTGCCCATAATTGCATAAATGTCCTAATACAGAATATATATGGGCCCAGGGCTGTGCAGAGGGTCCTTAAGTGGGGGGTGCTCAAATTTAAAAAAGGGGCCTCGCAACGCCCAACTCCCCCCACATGCCCTCCTCATTTCTGGCTAGGGGGTATTGGTTGTCATGTGGGTGCTGAATGCAGATGGTGGGTGCCATGTGGGCTCCGGGTGTGAGTACAGAGTGTCATGTGGGTTCTGGCTATGGGTGGGTATCGCATGTCATGCGGGTGTTGATTGCAAGTACTTAGTGCCATGTGAGATCTGGGTGCATGTACTGGATGTCATGTGGGTGATGGGTGCAAATACTTGGCGCCATGCCTGTACTGGGTGCTGGCTATGGGTGGGCTTTGGGCGTCACATGGGTTTTGAATGCAGATACTTTGGGTGCGGGTAATGGTTAAGATAGAGTGACCAGATGTCCCGGATTGCCCGGGACGCGTCCCAGATTCGGGGTCCGCTGTCCCAGGCTGCATGAGGTCCCGGGAAATGTCCCGCTTTTAGCTACGGGACGTCCCGGCCTCAGGACTCTGGCCACTGTTTCTGCATGAACTGGCAGCGGCGTCTATAGACGCCATGCCAGTTCATTGCCCGCAGCCCCGCTCCAGCCACCTTACTATCTTCCGGTGTTCCGACACCGGCAGGCGAGCAGGTCTACGGCAAGATGGCTGCCAAAGCCTTGTACTGGAGACTATTTGTGTCTCCAGTACAGGGCTTCGGGCACCATCTTGGCGTAGACCTGCTCTGCCTGTCAGCGCGGGAGACCTCAGGAGGATCGTCCGGGGAAGATGCGCGCCAGAGGAGTCTTCTGCCAGGTGAGTAAATGCTTTTTTTCCAGGTGAACTTTGAGTTTATTTTCTGGTGACATGTGTGCCCGCAGTGAGTTTATTTTCTGGTGACATGTGTGCCCGCAGTGAGTTTATTTTCTGGTGACGTGTGCCCGCAGTGCTTTTATTTTCTGGTGACATGTTTGCCCGCAGTATGTTCATTTTCTGGTGACATGTGTGCCCGCAGTGCGTTTATTTTCTGGTGACGTGTGCCCGCAGTGCGTTTATTTTCTGGTGACGTGTGCCTGCAGTGCGTTTATTTTCTGGTGACATGTTTGCCCACAATGCGTTTATTTTCTGGTGACATGTGTGCCCGCAGTGAGTTTATTTTCTGGTGACATGTGTGCCCGCAGTGCGTTTATTTTCTGGTGACATGTGTGCCCGCAGTGAGTTTATTTTCTGGTGACGTGTGCCCGCAGTGCGTTTATTTTCTGGTGACATGTTTGCCCGCAGTGCGTTTTTTTTCTGGTGACATGTGTGCCCACAATGCGTTTATTTTCTGGTGACATGTGTGCCCGCAGTGAGTTTATTTTCTGGTGATGTGTGCCTGCAGTACGTTTATTTTCTGATGACATATGTGCCCATAGTGCGTTTATTTTCTGGTGACATGTTTGCCCGCAGCGCGTTTATTTTCTGGTGAAATGTTGGCCCGCAGTACGTTTATTTTCTGGTGGCGTGTGCCCGCAGTGCGTTTATTTTCTGGTGATGTGTGCCTGCAGTACGTTTTTTTTCTGATGACATATGTGCCCACAGTGCGTTTATTTTCTGGTGACATGTTTGCCCGCAGTGCTTTTATTTTCTGGTGAAATGTTTGCCCGCAGTTCGTTTATTTTCTGGTGACATGTTTGCCCGCAGTGCGTTTATTTTCTGGTGAAATGTTTGCCCGCTGTGCGTTTATTTTCTGGTGAAATGTTTGCCCGCAGTGCGTTTATTTTCTGCTGACATGTTTGCCCGCAGTGCGTTTATTTTGTGCTGACATGTTTGCCCGCAGTGCGTTTATTTTCTGCTGACATTTTTGCCCGCAGTGCGTTTATTTTGTGCTGACATGTTTGCCCGCAGTGCGTTTATTTTGTACTGACGTTGCCCACAGTGTGTTTATTTTGTGCTGACATGTTGCCCACAGTGCGTTTATTTTGTGCTGACATGTTGCCCGCATTGCGTTTATTTTGTACTGACATGTTGCCCGCATTGCGTTTATTTTGTACTGACATGTTTGCCCACATTGCATTTATTTTGTACTGACGTTGCCCACAGTGCGTTTATTTTGTGCTGACATGTTTGCCTGCAGTGCGTTTATTTTGTGCCCACAATGCGTTTATTTTGTGCTGACATGTTGCCCACAATGCGTTTATTTTGTGCTGACATGTTGCCCATTGCATTTATTTTGTGCTGAAATGTTGCCCACATTGCATTTATTTTCTGGTGTCTGGGGTAACTGTTGCTGTATTTATTATTTAATGGTCATAGTTGGCTATGCTTGCTGCTTTGGGGTTACGGTATACTATTAAATAGCATCACACAGTTTCTGCACACCCATGATGCGAAACCTCATCTGACCACATCATGGCGTAAACAC
Source organism: Hyperolius riggenbachi (assembly GCF_040937935.1). NCBI lineage: Eukaryota > Metazoa > Chordata > Amphibia > Anura > Hyperoliidae > Hyperolius > Hyperolius riggenbachi. Next base: position 106,105,674 of record NC_090647.1, on the reverse strand, counting down.
TGCTTTCTTATGCCTCACTGTTACATCATTATGTTAGTTCCGCCCATACAGTGTCATGGCCACACCCATTTTTCACCCCCCCCCCCCCCCTCTTCCGTCCCAGGTTGAACCAACAAAAATCTGGTCACTCTAGTTAAGTGAGTGCTTGGTGCAGATAGTTGGGCCTGGGTGCAGGAACTTGAAGTCATGTGAGCGTGAGTACTGGGTGCCAGCTGTTGAAGATAGGGGTGGATGTTGGGAGAAGTAGAGGTCAGTGTGGTTGCTGCAGGAAGGGGAAGTCATTGGGAGTGCTGGGGAGGGAGAGGTCAGCTTAGGTGCTGAGGCAGGTCACTATGGATGCTGTTGGGGACAGGAAGGGTGCTGCTGGGGGAGGGAAAAGTCAATGTAGGTGCTGGGGGAGGGAGGGGTTAGTGTGGGTGCTGGGGGAGGGAGGGGTCAGTGTGGGTGCTGGGGAGGCAGGATCACTGCAGTACTAATGCTGGTGAGGGAGAGGTCAGTATGGGTCCTAGGTGGAGGGAGAAGTTCTTGTGGGTGCCAGGTTGAGGGAGAGGTCACTGTGGATGCTGGGGGAGGGAGCGGTCACTGTTGTCAGAGAGACACTATCTAACCTACTTCCGTACAGCTGTGGGGATGGACACACTAGGATTCCTGTATGGCACCTCTTTACTACAAAGTTTCCCAGATGGGGAGGAGCTTCCTGCAGTTGTGGGTAGGCTTCCTGCAGAAGGGGTGAAGCTTATCCCGACCGAGGCGGAGCTTCCTTTTTACAGCCAAAGGGTCCTTTTTATGGGGATTTAAAGAGGGGGTTGCTTGGGCAGCCAGAGCACCCCCCCTCCCCCGCACGTATTCAACTCCCCTTTTCTCTTAAAGGGAAGTGTGCACCTGGAAGTGTTACATTGGGGGGTGGGGTGAGCCTCACTACCTACCCATACCTCCCAACTTTTTGATATACACACCTTAAGTAACGTACCCACTACGCAATTTTTTCCGACTAGTTTTCTGACGATCTGCAATTTTTTTGAGCACTGAGCGATTGTTCCTGCGATATCACAACGTAGGTAAAGAGCGCAATTATGTGAAAGATGCTTAGTGACGTGTGTGATAACAGTGGTCACGATGGATCAGATCTTTAAGATCCCCAGAAGACTCCCGCGCAAAGTATTGCAATCACTTGAACTCCTGTTTGTGCTCATTGTTTGGCGTTGCTTATACCAGCTACCAAGAAGATGAATAATGGAGCGCTCCTCATCGTGGGTGTCGCTGGGATCCATCTTCCTGGGTCGCAAGGTAAGTATTCTGCTTAAGTGCCAGGCATACAGCATACATTGGGCTTGATTCACTAAAGCGTATATAGCGGATAACACAGTTGAGCTGAGTTGGTGACATCATAAATCACATGACAAGTAGTCCTGCACTTCTGCAGGACTGTGATATTAGTCTGGCATTCTTTGAATACTAAACCGATTCTGCAGCATGGATTCAGCACTTGGTAGATTACCCACACCTACCAACTTTTTGATATCAGAAAGAAGGATGCCTTAAGACTCACCCCCTGCCACACCCCTAATCACACCCCACCACAACCCTAATCAAGGTCCCGCCACGCTCCTAGTCAGTGATATCAGAAAAAATTTAGAAGCAAAAGAAAGTTTTATCATTCAGACCACACTGGTCCTCTCTATCATCATTAGTATTCCTTTATTTTAACATCTAGAAATAAGAAATATATCAATTTAAATGATAGAAATAATATTTAGAGTCTAGTAAACACATTTTTCTGCAGAAAAATACATACTCGTTTATCCTCGAATATAAGTCGACCCTATGTATAAGTCTATCCAGAAGAGTTAATGGCTGCAGTTGGGGACCAGGAGGGGTTAATGACTGCACTGCATACAGTATTGCAGCCATCAGTCCCTTTAGTGCATCCAATAACTCTTGCAGGCCCCCAAGTGCAGCAATTATTCACTCCCCTTCTTGCAGCCCAGTATTTCCCCCTGCCCCTTTCCTTGTTAATTGCTGTGGCCAGGACTTTCAGACCTGTTTATTTGGCATTTCCTTTATCAAGAACGTGTCACTTACCACTGGATACATTGCTGCAAATGGGAATGCCATGCCACTAATAGTACACACATTACTCACTGTTGCTAGTGACTCATATATAAGTCTACCCCTATACTTTTATTTAGTGAGTCAAACCTACATTTCTAGACGTATAGTGAGTATATACAGTACTTATATTTACACAGATCTGTATATCAGTCCTGAAAGAGGTACATATGAGGAAGAAAGAAGGACAGAGGGATTTACTTCCCAAAGTGGGACTGTCCCTCTGAAAAAGGGACAATCGGGAGCTATGCAATTACCCTCCTAAACAAAATATATAAAGAATGTTTTTATTGCACACATTTGAATTACTTCAGAAAGCTGAACTAGACGCAGATTATGGTGTAAGAATATAATATTCGATGCAGCATCTCCTCTATGGGAAATCAGCTGCCCCTTCTAACAATTGCAGTGCATCCTAATTGCCATTAGTAGTTCACTGATTAATATTACTTGTGGCCTAGACCTGCCCTTTGATGACTGGAGCGATTTATCATGCATGCCAACCTTAGAGGACACATCGCTGAGATCTGACCTTGTATTTTCCTAATCAAGAGAAAATGAGCAGGTTTGCTTGAGCTTTTCATGTGTTTGCTTTTACTGTATGTCATTTTAAAGCAGACTGGAACTCGGAACTTCCTCTCTGCTGTAAAAGATAAGCAACAGCATAATAACCTTTAACCTCCCTGGTGATACAATAAAATCACCAGGGAGGTGGCGCAGCACTTTAATTTTTTTTTTTTTTATCATGTAGCTAGCCTAGCGCTAGCTACATGATAGCCACTGTGCAGCGGCATTCCCCCCACCCCTTCCGATCGCTTCCGGCGATCAGAGCAAACAGGAAATCCCATTCAGAACGGGATTTCCTGTTTGGCTTCCCCCGTTGCCATGGTGACGATCGGGATAACGTCATTCACGTCATGGCATCTGGGGGAGTCCCGATCCACCCCTTAGCGCAGCTGATTTGCCAGGCTGCGCACGGGGTCTCGGGGGGCTCTAACGCGGCAGGTAGCTGCGAATCGGCGCGAAGCAAAGTGCTAGCTGCGTGTAACAAAGCAAAAAGTTTCGGAGGCAAACTCCTTCCTCAAGCTGTATAGGCTCATTAGGAGTATAGGAGTGAGCCTATACAGCTTGAGGAAGGAGTTTGCCTCCGAAACAGCGTCTGTCGCTGTCCCTGGGCTTTATCTTTATGCAATAAAGAGCTTAAATACATCTACGTGGTGCTGCTGATCTCTTCTACTTACCCTTATACCTCATGTCTCCCTTGTACCTCTCATGTCCCCTCTGTGTCTTCATCTGTCCCCGTCGCCCGTCTTCTGTCCCCCTCCTGTGTCGTCTTCTGCCCCCGTTTCCTCTGTCCCCACTGTGTTCTTCTCTGTCCCTCTGTGTCCCCTTCTGTCCCTCTGTGTCCCCTTCTGTCCCTCTGTGTCCCCTTCTGTCCCTCTGTGTCCTCTTCCATCCCCATGTGTCCTCCCTCCTGTGTCCCCGGATATGCAGAAGCTGCATACCTGCAGAGCTCTTCTGCCACCAATCACTGCTATTGTGACTTGGCAGCTGACCAGGCTGAGGGCGGTATTGGGCAGGCACTGGACAGGCTGTTACTGGTGCCGATGGCCTTGTGGTCAGGACCACGATGCTGAGATTTGGCCAGTCACTGAACTTAGTAGCTTAGTAGTAACTAATGCACGCAAGTCAGCAGCGCCAGTAACTTAGTGGGCAACCGGGATTGACAGAGCTGCAAACCAGCTCTTCTTGGGATTCATTCTTGCATAAGCCACAGCCTGTCCGATGGTGCCCTCAGCCTGGTCAGCAGCCAAGTCACAATAGCAGTGACTAGTGGCAGAAGACCTCTGCAGGAATACGGCTTTGCATATCTGGGGACACAGGAGGAGCAGGTATGCATGGCTTGTGATCACGGTATGCGCGATTATGTTGTGTGAGGACAGTGCTACCAGTTGTTGTATTCGGACCATAAGACGCACTGACTCCCCCCCCCCCCCCCCCCCCACACACACACACACACTTTTGGGAGAGAAAAAGTACATCTTATAGTCCAGAAAATACGGTAGCTGAACTTTGTGTTGAGTCACAGTATCGGCTATATGTGCAGCTGAGTAACGCTTTTGGCTGCGGCGAAATGCAGCTTCGTTGTATCATATTTTTATTTGCCAAATACAAACCCTAGATGTACAAAGTACTAGGTAGTCAGGCACTGCTGACTCCCATAAACGAGGCATTGTCTGCAAATGCAATAACTTCATTTATGCTTTTTCTGGGGTGACCTGAAATGCAACCCGCTCCAGTTTTGTTTGGACATATGAGAAAATCAGGGAACTAATTATACAAGGTATGAGAACAGTGTGTGCTCAAAGTTCAAGGATTCAAAAAGATACATTTTTTATAAGATTTCTGCTACGGACTAAAATAAAACTATAAACCAACTTGTGAAATTAATGTACTTACAGAATCCTGAATAAGTATTGAAACAGCCCCCCCCCCCCCCCCCCCATTTCTCCCTTTTGATTTTGCTTTGTCCTTAGTGTTCTTCTCTGGTGATTTGGGCTCTGACAGCTCAGCACTGTATATTCTCAGTTTCAGCTGCCAATGTGTTTCTCTGCAGCAGACATTTTGGCTTTGCCAGCAATCCATGTTTTGCTGTTCCTAATCCCATCCAAATTCCCTTTATACAATAAGGCCAAAAATGGACTAAAATGTCAGTATCAAGACAATGAGGCACCCCAAGTATGAAAAGCCCTGAAGACTTGCTGCAATGATTGCATGCAAAGGCGGCTGGAGCAAATATTGATACGGGAGGATGAATGTCTGGGATTTTTCTGTTGCTATTACAAAAAAAATTTTTTTGTTTTTTACTGTGTTAAATTCGTAGTTTACCCTCAGTTTTTACAATTGTATTTCATAGGAATGCAACAAGGCAATGCATTAAAAATATAAATCAAATATTAAAATGTAAAGTTATGGGTGCAGCTGATTATGGCTGACCAGCTCATCACTGCCAACAGCAGGCAAAGTCCCCACCTCTCTTCCACCCTTTCTCCCTCCCTTCCCCTGGCAGTTGGTCTGGTCATTCAGCACAAGTGTCAGTATTCCTGGCTTTGGAAATGGGGGAGGGGCCGAAAGCGTCGTAATAGCTGCTGCAGCCACTCCGAGTCCTGAGTGACCGACAGCCAATGGACAGGGATTCAAAAATTTCTCCCCCCCACACAATTTATTCTTTTTTCAGCCTGGATATCCTTTAAAGAGAACCCGAGGTGGGTTTGAAGAATATTATCTGCATACAGAGGCTGGATCTGCCTATACAACCCAGCCTCTGTTGCTATCCCAAACAACCCTAAGGTCCCCCTGCACTCTGAAATCCCTCATAAATCACAGCCGTGCTGCTGACCAACAGCTTGTCAGAGCTGGCTGTGTTTATCTCTATAGTGTCAGTCTGCTGCTCTCCCCGCCTCCTGCAGAACTCCAGTCCCCGCCTGCATCCCTTCCCTCCCTGCTGATTAGAGGGAAGGGACGGGGCAGGGGCCGGAGCTATGCAGGAGACGGGGGAGCAGCTGAGACTGACACTACAGATGTAAACACAGCCTCACAGCACGGCTGTGATTTATGAGGGATTACCGAGTGCAGGGGGACCTTAGTGGGGTTTGGGATAGCAACAGAGGCTGGGCTGTATAGGCAGATCCAGCCTCTGTATGCAGATAACATTCTTTAAACACACCTCGGGTTCTCTTTAAGGCGGATGACTTTGGAGCCTATACAGCCAGCTTTGGAGTCTTGGGCTATTTTCCAGTTTGGCCAAGTATGTTGCGGATTGCCTTTCCACGTGCAGCCCCTTTTCTATGAGTATCATCCATTACTTGTAGCCATCTCTTTCATGATCAGCTTCCCTGGGCATCAGTTTCCCCTTTTCATGTGTTGCTCCCCATTTTCAGCCTCCTCTTTCATATGTAGCAGCCCCTCTTTCAGGTCCAGGTGCCGCCCAGGGCTGCAGCCGCCGAAGGCCCGGCCTTTGTGGCCGTTCCAGAAATCTGGCCCTACAGTTGACCCCTATGGAATCACCAGCCCTGGGGTTGCTTAAAAGCTTTTTCGCACTTAAAAGCGATTTTAAATCTATTTTAACAGTGGTTTTGCTTTTCAATACTTTTTACAAAATCACATTCGCTGCAAAATTCCTACATGCAGCACTTTTGCAATTTTAATAAAAGCTATTCAGTCTGGTCTGAAACCACTCAAAAAAAAATGCTGCTAGTTTTGATTTTACATAACTTTATTGGATCCCTCCTAACACCATTTATGAAAGGGGAGTTTTCTTTTGAAGCCTCACCAGGCCGTGTTGCAGGTGACTGGCAGGTATTTGGCTTGCATTGCGGGAAAAGCTACTTGTTTGGCACTTAACAGGATTTACACCTCTTACTAAAAATACAGTGTTAACGGCTAAATTAAAAATAAGAAAAATAAAAGCCTAAACTGAAGAAATAAACCAGGTCTTAAATTACCATCGCTCCTTCGCCCAGATATAGTAGATTTATGAAGGCTTTTGTTGTTTAATTAAGCATGGCCCCAGTGGCTGGGGGTGGAGGTGAATAGCCATGTATTTCTATTTTAATTTGTAACCATCATTCTACAGAGGCTGCTGGACTCGCGACTCATGCTTATTAAAGGAGACCTGCCTCCATTAGAATTAATTACCGCAGTGTAACCACTTACAGTCGCACCTATCAAGCTTTCCCCCTTATCCATCGACTGCAGCAGAATGTCATGTGATGCGATGAGCAGGTAACTAACCTCCCTGATCAGTCCACCAGGCAAAGTCATGTCTAATGAAGATTTACATTTTCTGTTGTACGCTGCGGAAAATCAATGTGTAATGATATCCAGCTACTTTATTAGATAAAATATATTCACGACTTCATTAAGAGTGATTAGTGTAATGGTAGGTGGAATGCGCGGTGGAATATGCAGTTCACATGGAATACAATGGGGTAATGGTCTGATAGAAGACTTCTATGAATTGTTATTGTTCTAGGCATGCATTATGCAGGTTACGTGAAATGCTACTTGGACACACGTAGCTATTAGATTTACAACAAGCCACAATTTAAAGCTCAACTACACTTTACATTGAACAGTTCTATTAGCGGTAACGATGATGAGTGAACATAAGCAGTGTATGGATGCAATGGGATGGACAGATAAAAAACCTTTTAAGGTGCCAGATGTGCTGCCACTGCACTACATCTTGCTTCCTGTCTTCTTTGAATGCAGCTGCTGGGTGGGTTAATCAGGTGTAATCATTAAAGTGATATCTAATTTTTGTTGAGAGGTAAGCTGTCCCTTGAGTTTAGCTCCATACATTGCAAGAATTAAAGGCAAACTTTATTTTGGCCTGCTTAAAGGGAACCTGAGACAGGGAGGGAGAGAAAAATTATACATACCTAGGGCCTAATCCAGCCCCCCCCAGGCTGATTGCTCCTTGCCATCCTCCTCCGCTGCCTAGTTCATCTAGAATTTGGACCCAAAATTCCTTTGGTCTGGGGCGTTCTGCGCATTGCACAACCCAGCTGTTTGCGCTCCCATCGCTAGGATCTTCCCGCACTCCCGTGGATGGGAGCCTGACGGGAGAGCTCGCAGCTGGACTGCGCCGCCTGGACCCGACTGAAGGAATTTTGGGGTCCAAATTCCAGACAATCCAAGGAGCAGAGGAGGATGGCCTGGAGAGGGCTGGAGGATGCCCCAGGAATGTATAATTGTTCCTGTGGCATATCGAATCCAATTGTAACAGTGCCGATTGCATTGGTTGCTGGTATCCTGTTTGCTGGTTTAATCATGTTTGTGCTCCCAATACTCTATTTATACGGGATGTGTGTATGCAGACATTGTGATATGTTTAACCTCCTGTGGAGGCAGGCCACGTTTGCATTAGCATTTGAGCATGTGTGTATCTCCCCATGTCTGGACATGCTTCATTGCCAAGGACTTATTTTGGCCTCCGCTCAGAGCAGCTACTTCCTGACGGTTTTGACCATGCCCAACCGCCTGCGGTGTATACTGATCGCAACTAGTGTTGGGCGAACAGTGTTCGCCACTGTTCGGGTTCTGCAGAACATCACCCTGTTCGGGTGATGTTCGAGTTCGGCCGAACACCTGACGGTGCTCGGCCAAACCGTTCGGCCACATGGCCGAACTAAGAGCGCATGGCCGAACGTTCCCCGAACGTTCGGCTAGCGCTGTGATTGGCCGAACGGGTCACGTGGTTCGGGCCCGAACGCGCTCTGATTGGCCGAACGGTCACGTGGTTCGGGTAAATAAATACCCGAACCACGTCATATCTCCGCCATTTGTCTGTGGGTTTAGCTTTGGGTAGGCAGGCAGGGTAGTTCGCTCTCCAGCCACGCTAGCCAGGGTCCCCCCCAGTCATTGTGTGTCGCTGCTGGGAACAGTAGTACACCGCTCGCTCAGCCACACTATATATAGCATTGTTTACTGCCACTGTGTACCTCGCTCAGCCACGCTATATATATAGCATTGTGTTTTCTGACACTCTGTGTACACGGCTTAGCCTGACTAATATAGCATTGTGTGTACTGCCACTGTGCACCTCGCTCAGCCACGCTATATATAGCATTGTGTGTACTGCCACTGTGCACCTCGCTCAGCCACGCTATATATAGCATTGTGTGTACTGCCACTGTGCACCTCGCTTAGCCACGCTATATATATAGCATTGTGTTTTCTGACACTCTGTGTACACGGCTTAGCCTGACTAATATAGCATTGTGTGTACTGCCACTGTGCACCTCGCTCAGCCACGCTATATATAGCATTGTGTGTACTGCCACTGTGCACCTCGCTCAGCCACGCTATATATAGCATTGTGTGTACTGCCACTGTGCACCTCGCTCAGCCACGCTATATATAGCATTGTGTGTACTGCCACTGTGCACCTCGCTCAGCCACGCTATATATATAGCATTGTGTTTTCTGACACTCTGTGTACACGGCTTAGCCTGACTAATATAGCATTGTGTGTACTGCCACTGTGCACCTCGCTCAGCCACGCTATATATAGCATTGTGTGTACTGCCACTGTGCACCTCGCTCAGCCACGCTATATATAGCATTGTGTTTTCTGACACTCTGTGTACACGGCTTAGCCTGACTAATATAGCATTGTGTGTACTGCCACTGTGCACCTCGCTCAGCCACGCTATATATAGCATTGTGTTTACTGCCACTCTGTGTACACCGCTCAGCCAGACTATATACCGTTGTTTACTGACACTCTGTGTACACCGCTCAGCCAGACTATATACCATTGTTTACTGACACTCTGTGTACACCGCTCAGCCAGACTATATACCATTGTTTACTGACACTCTGTGTACACCGCTCAGCCAGACTATATACCATTGTTTACTGACACTCTGTGTACACCGCTCAGCCAGACTATATACCATTGTTTACTGACACTCTGTGTACACCGCTCAGCCAGACTATATACCCTTGTTTACTGACACTCTGTGTACACCGCTCAGCCAGACTATATACCATTGTTTACTGACACTCTGTGTACACCTCTCAGCCAGACTATATTGCATTGTTTACTGACACTCTGTGTACACCGCTCAGCCAGACTATATACCATTGTTTACTGACACTCTGTGTACACCGCTCAGCCAGACTATATACCATTGTTTACTGACACTCTGTGTACACCGCTCAGCCAGACTATATACCATTGTTTACTGACACTCTGTGTACACCGCTCAGCCAGACTATATACCATTGTTTACTGACACTCTGTGTACACCGCTCAGCCAGACTATATACCATTGTTTACTGACACTCTGTGTACACCGCTCAGCCAGACTATATACCATTGTTTACTGACACTCTGTGTACACCGCTCAGCCAGACTATATACCATTGTTTACTGACACTCTGTGTACACCTCTCAGCCAGACTATATTGCATTGTTTACTGACACTCTGTGTACACCGCTCAGCCAGACTATATACCATTGTTTACTGACACTCTGTGTACACCGCTCAGCCAGACTATATACCATTGTTTACTGACACTCTGTGTACACCGCTCAGCCAGACTATATACCATTGTTTACTGACACTCTGTGTACACCGCTCAGCCAGACTATATACCATTGTTTACTGACACTCTGTGTACACCGCTCAGCCAGACTATATACCATTGTTTACTGACACTCTGTGTACACTGCTCAGCCAGACTATATACCATTGTTTACTGCCACTCTGATTCTGCTGGGAACAGTAGTACACCGCTCGCTCAGCCAGACTATATGGCATTGTGTTTACTGCCACTCTGTGTACACCGCTCAGCCACACTATATAGCATTGCGTACTCTGCCAGTCAGTGTGTATATTGCTGGGATCAGTAATACTCCACTCACCGTCAACCACTATATGAGCTCAACATGAGTTCCCCAGAGACCTCCGCTGTGAGCAGCACTCCCAACAACAGCAACAGCCAACGCCCCACGCAAGCTATAACATCCACCCCAGCAGCCAGTGGTCAGCAGCAGCCCTCCCCGGAGGAGAACGTTGTGTCCATCGGTCCGGCGCCAGAGCGATTAATGAGGGCTGCCATTGAGGAGATGATGGGGCCTGATGTGGAGGAGGAGGTCTGGCTCAGGCCAGCATCCCAAGTTAATGTTGAGGACGATGAGGGGTCTGTGTCTGGGGATGTTGGGGTGGCAGAGGTGGTGGGTGGGTCAGACTCAGGAGAAGAGTTGTATGATGAGGATGATGATCGGGACCATCTGTATGTGCCTCAGAGTCTGACCCCGGAAAACATGTTGTATCGTGTGTGTTTTTTTTTTTTTTTTTTTTTTTTTCAAACTCAGATGCATTTTTGATATGGGAAGTTTATCAGCTTATGGTCTAGTCGCTTGGACGCCCAAACCAGCGCTGAAAAATGCTTTCATCATTGTTTGAGCCATACATAGTTGAAACTTTATTTCACTATATTTATGTCTATGCGTGCTTCAAAAACCATAAACTCCCCCCTTCCCTTACGCAACCCTCCCCATTCCAGAATTAACCATGTCTTACCATATCCTGTATCCCCTATATCTTAAATGAAAGGGAGGTGTAATAACCTGTTGTTCTTGCAACCGAGTATGTATACACATTCAGAAACTCTTACATTCAACCAAGCATACCCTTCCTTAACCCATAACCCATCCATATTAACCTGTCCCAACCCACCTGACCACCCCACTTGTCCACTCTTACCCCCACTCGTGTTATACAGCGTAGCCCCTAACCCATCTTATTATATGTATACTTATTGCTTATCCATATATTTTTTTGTAATTGACAGCCAGGTATCCCTATAGGGTCTGACCCACTGAGTACAATCTAAGTCGGGTGTGTGATCTGCTGTGTCGCCGTTGATTTCACTGCCACACAACCGATCCATTCTGCTCAACCAGTCATCGAGATGGGGGGGAGTCGAGTCTTTCCATTTTTCTACTATCATTCTTTTTGCGACTTTTGTTCCTAGCTCTTTAATTAGAGCACTTTCTTTACTATCGCCTGCTTCAGATATGCCAAAAATAGCTTCACTTGGAGAAAGTTTAAAGCCCCCTTCTAGCAGGTTTTTACAAAAGCTTATTATACTATCCCAAAAGGTCTTTGATATGGGACATGCCCACCACATGTGCAATTCGGACCCGTCCTCCTGCCCACACCTCCAGCACAATTCTCTTTGTTTGGAAAATTTTTGTATACGTTCCGGGGTAATGTACCATCTAGCAATGGTCTTGTACTGGGTAAGCTGGAGATCAATATCCGGGATCATCCAATTTTTATGCCAAATCGTGAGCCATTTACTTTTAAGCGAAGGGCCGAGGTCTCTTTCCCATTTTGTACAATAGTGTGGAGTAAAATTTTGCCTTTCTCCTTGGCAAATAAGTCTATTAAGTTTGGATAAAGCTTTGTCCATTTTTTTATTAAGGAGAATATGTTTTTCAAAAATATTTGGGTCGTTCCTTAATCTGACAAACTTGAATTTTAATTTATGTATAAAACTTCTCGCTTGCATTGTACCCCAAGTCTCCTTTTGCCTACGATTGTTTAATATGCCAGGTATCCCCAATGCAGGGTTTCCTCAGAGATTGATAATGCGCGTATCAGGGCTTATCGTGTTTCTGGAAAACCAGGACCTCACCAAGCCAGGCATGAAATCTGGATTCTCCCTTAAAGTGGTAAGTGTGTATATTGCTGGGATCAGTAATACTCCACTCACCGTCAACCACAATATGAGCTCAACATGAGTTCCCCAGAGACCTCCGCTGTGAGCAGCACTCCCAACAACAGCAACAGCCAACGCCCCACGCAAGCTATAACATCCACCCCAGCAGCCAGTGGTCAGCAGCAGCCCTCCCCGGAGGAGAACGTTGTGTCCATCGGTCCGGCGCCAGAGCGATTAATGAGGGCTGCCATTGAGGAGATGATGGGGCCTGATGTGGAGGAGGAGGTCTGGCTCAGGCCAGCATCCCAAGTTAATGTTGAGGACGATGAGGGGTCTGTGTCTGGGGATGTTGGGGTGGCAGAGGTGGTGGGTGGGTCAGACTCAGGAGAAGAGTTGTATGATGAGGATGATGATCGGGACCATCTGTATGTGCCTCAGAGTCTGACCCCGGAAAACATGTTGTATCGTGTGTTTAGGTACTAAAATCTGCGTTCCCTCCCAGTAGTGTTGGGCGAACAGTGTTTGCCACTGTTCGGGTTCTGCAGAACATCACCCTGTTCGGGGTGACTATATAGCAGACTATATAGCATTGTGTTTAATGCCACTCTGTGTACACGGCTCAGCCACACTATATAGCATTGTGTTTACTTCCACTCTGTGTCTGCTGGGAACAGTAGTACACCGCTCACCCGCCACTGTATAGCATTGTGCTCTGTGTCGCTGCTGACAAAAGTGGTACACCGCTCACCCACCACTGTATAGCATTTCTGTACTGCCACTGTACTGCTGCCAGTCAGCGTGTACTTTAAGGATAAGTGAAATGAGGAAGAAATCCGGTGAAAGAGGGAGGGGCAAGGGAAGAGGTGTTTCCCCTGACGGTTCACGTACAGGCCACAGGGGAGCACCCAAGAAAACCCACTCAATACCGCCCATGTTGTCCAGGACAACAACCCTCACAGATCCAAAAGAACAGGACCAGATAATTACTTGGATGACCTCTCAAGCGTCCAGCAGTGGGTTAAGCAGCACCAGCACATCACGCACGAGGTCCGAGTCCTCAGCCAGTTACAAGGAGCCAGTGGGCACAAAGCTGACACAACCGGCAGCGACACCACGCACACAACTGCCAGATAACCAGACGACGTTGGAGTGAGCTGCGCAGAGGTTGTTCTGGGGAGCTCTACTCCACGGCGGCGGCCCCCCACAATGACATATGACGAGTTTGAGGAGATGGAAGAGGAGGGTATGGACAATGTGGACATAGACCCAGATTTTGTTTGTGAACGAGAACATCGCCGTCGTAGCAGCAGCACAGATGAGTCTGTTGAGGAACCCACTGCTGCACGAGTTCGCCTTGTGCCACAAGGTAGGCGGCGCGCAATTTCAGGCACCGCAAGCATGGTTCAAGTGAGAGGCAAAAGAGGCGCAAACAGAAATCGCCAGCAAGGCAGGTGCTCCAAAGTCTGGGCTTTCTTTGAAGACTGCACTGAGGATGTTACCATGGCGATTTGCAAGGTGTGCAAGACCCGCCTGAGCAGGGGGAAAAGTATTAACAACCTCTCCACCACCAGCATGAGCCGCCACATTCTATCCAAACATCCCACACTGTGGGCAAACGCGGCAGGACAGGGTACCACCAGCAACACTGCCTCCCTTGGGTTCACCAGACTCACCACCAGACCCGCCTCAGCAGCAGCAGTAGTCCAGCCATTGCGTGGTTCACAACATTCACAAACATCAGACGATGCTGACACTGTCACTTTCCGGACTAGTGCTCTTGAGGTCTCCCAGTGTTCATCAAACACAACAACCAACAGCCCTTCGGTGTGCAGCCCTACGGTTGAGTTGTCTGTCTCTGAGATGTTTGAGCGCAAGAGGAAATTGCCAGCAAATGACCCCCGGGCCGTGGCAGTAACAGCCAGCCAGCATAGCCAAGGTTCTGGCCTGTGAAATGCTGCCATATCGAGTGGTGGAGACAAACAGCTTCAAGGGCATGATGTCAGTGGCCATCCCACGTTACGTGGTTCCCAGCCGCTACCACTTTGCGCGCTCTGCAGTGCCTGAGTTGCATGAGCACGTGGTCAGCTAAATAACCCGAAGCTTGAAGAATGCCGTTGCCTGCAAGGTTCACCTCACCACTGACACCTGGACGAGTGCGTTCGGCCAGGGTCGATACATCTCCCTTACCGCGCACTGGGTGAACCTTGTGGAGCCTGGCAGCGATTCCTCACCTGCTACGGCGCGGGTGTTGCCCACGCCGCAAACAGCTGCACCGCCGTCCCTCCCACTGGATAACAACAGCAGCACCTACCTCTCTGACTCCTTCTCCTCCAACGCATCTCAAAGCTGTACCTCATCCGGAAACGCTAACCCAGCACCAGCAGCAGTAGGATCGTGGAAGCAGTGCAGCACAGCTGTTGGCATGCGTCAGCAAGCGTTGCTGAAGCTGATCTGCCTTGGGGATAAGCAGAACACAGGGGAGGAAATTTGGAGGGGAATAAAGGAACAGACAGATTTGTGGCTGGCACCGCTGGACCTGAAACCGGGCATGAAGCTAGACACCTGGCACGAACTGGCAATGTACGCAATAGAGGTGCTGGCTTGCCCGGCAGCCAGCGTTATGTCGGAACGCTGTTTCAGTGCTGCCGGAGGCATCGTCACAGATCGGCGTATCCGCCTCTCCACAGAAAATGCAGACCGTCTGACTCAAATTAAAATGAATCAATCCTGGATTGGAAACGACTACGCAACACTCCAGGACCCCAACCAAGTAACATGACCAATGAACATCTGGGATGGTTTAGCCTTTCCGGTCCCTGTTTATTGAACCTCTCATCTGTATTACATTTATGACTGCATGGCGGTACAAAGCATGCTATCCGCACGCTTCTTGTCCTCATGCAAGGCCTGGGTTGTTGTGTCTCACAAAGCGTGGCCTTCTCCTCCTGCGCCTCCTCCTGTTCCATCACGTGTGCTGCTGCTGCTGGGTTAGCGTTGCCGGTCCCTGTTTATAGAACCTCTTATCTTTATTACATTTATGACTGCATGCATGGCGGTAAAAAGCATGCTATCCGCACGCTTTTTGTCCTCATGCAAGGCCTGGGTTGTTGTGTCTCACAAAGCGTGGCCTTCTCCTCCTGCGCCTCCTCCTGTTCCATCACGTGTGCTGCTGCTGCTGCTGCTGGGTTAGCGTTGCCGGTCCCTGTTTATGGAACCTCTTATCTTTATTACATTTATGACTGCATGGCGGTACAAAGCATGCTATCCGCACGCTTCTTGCCCTCATGCAAGGCCGGGGTTGTTGTGTCTCACAAAGCGTGGCCTTCTCCTCCTGCGCCTCCTCCTGTTCCATCACGTGTGCTGCTGCTGGGTTAGCGTTACCGGTCCCTTTTCCTGGAACCTCTTATATGTATTACATTTATGACTGCATGCCGACAAAAAACATGTTACCTGTGCAAAGAAAACAGACATTTCCCGCATTTAAAAGACAGTTTTCCCTTTGAAACTTTAAAATCGATTTTCTCAAAAACTATAAGCTCTTTTTGCTAATTTTTTTTTCCTCTTGTACCCACTCCCAAGGTGCACATACCCTGTAAATTTGGGGTATGTAGCATGTAAGGAGGCTTTACAAACCACAAAAGTTCGGGTCCCCATTGACTTCCATTATGTTCGGAGTTCGGGTCGAACACCCGAACATCGCGGCCATGTTCGGCCTGTTCGGCCCGAACCCGAACATCTAGATGTTCGCCCAACACTAATCGCAACCCAGAAATCTTGATGTTGGCTTTTCTTTTGGCTCTGTTGCTGACCCCTGCAAGCTATGTGAGCTATTTTGTAGTTAAACATTATTAAAGTCCTCTGTTTTTAAATTTCATTCAGAAGACCACCCTGAAATGGAAAATGAATAGATATCTTTCTCATTACCATGGTAACAGTGCTCTTTAGGCATGGTTTTCATTCATCCCACTTCTAAAGTAACTGGCTCATTATACGCTGGTCCTGTATAAATCTATAATAATAATAATAACAATGATTAATAATGGTTACTTACAGGCTTCTCTAGGCAAAGCAGGAAAAAAGGGCGCAGGAGCGCTTTCAGTGAAAGCGGCGCCCCCATCGGCTCCTATAATAAAAACTGCATTTTGTGGCATGACAAGGAAATTTGGATGCACAGCGGCGGCCACTAGCAGAATTTTACCTTCTTTGCTGCGAATCTCGTTTTCTAGAATAGCCGCAATATGCTGCGATATGCGGAGCGCAATCCCGCAGTTTAGCCATTTTTTTCCGCAAGCCTGTCTGCTGAAATTGCCTGCTCTTGCCACCAATAGGGTGCCTAAATTTACCTTCATAGCCGCAGATCGCGACTTTGGGAAAGAGGGTGTTTAGCTTTAGGAGGGGGATTTAGTGTTAAGTGCCACCGGGGGGTTGTCTTAGCATTAGGCACCACCAGCAGGGGCTTTAGGGTTAGGCACCACCAGGGGAGTCTCAAGGTTAGGCACCACCATGGGGGTCTCAGGGTTAGGCACCACCAGGGGGGGCCTTAGGGTTAGGCACCACCAGGGGGGCCTTAGGCTTAGACACCACCAGGGAAGGGTTCTGTGTGAGAGTAGGGATAGGATTAGCCATAGTAAAATATTGGTGAATATTACTGCAACAGTAGAATATCGCTAAGTTTAGCGATATTTTACTAGCGGCAATCCCCCGCATCCTTTTTTCCAGGCGCCTTTTTTACATGTATCCATTTGTAAGAACAGGAAATTCACCTTTGATGTGAGAACTGGACATCCTAGCACTCGAAAATTAATGCAAGAGCTGCTAAGCCTAGTTCACACGAGTGTTACTGTAAAACGCCAAAAAAGTGACCATTGTTTCCTTGGCATTTAAAATAATATTGTATGGCGTTTTCCTAGCATTTGCTGCAGACTGTCAAACACAAGAGGAGTATTAAAAAATGCGTATGGAAGTTTTCTTTATTTCATTGCATTCATTTTCTTCCAGGGCTGGATTTACCATAAGGCACTATAGGCACGTGCCTACAGGCGCCTGATGACGAAAAGGCGGCTCAATCACCTCCTCAAGTGCCTCCCTCCTGCCTTACCTATGCAGAGTCCCGAGTAGACTAAATGAGAGGTTACTCACCGCTGACCAGATCTCCCTTCAGTCAGTGCCACCTCTTGCTGCTTAATACTGAGGATAACTCCGGCTACCTAATACTAAGGGGCACCTGTAGCTACCTGTGATGGGCAAGGGAAGTAAGGGAGAAGTGACAGGTGGGACAGCCAGCATTTCGCAGTGCGGTTTGTTGGGGGTCTGTAGGTTCATGGAGGGCCAAGTCTAGGGGGCCAAAACATCTGTGTCTATAGACTCCTGTGATCCGGGCACCAACAATTTTTTTTTACTAACCTAATGTCTCCCTCCCCCTCCTAGAAGTAGTTATAATTTATGTCAAAGTGTAAAAAATGCCCCTGAATACCTTGTTTCTGAAAACAGCAGCGGTCATGTGACTTCTGCTACTTTGTATCCTCTTTTGCCAACAGCAATTCCGTCACAGTGTTTTGTAGGAAGGATGGCCGAGCCATTGCCCTCCACACCTGCCAATCAGGATGCAAGGGGGGGTGTGTGTGTGTGTGTTCGATAGTGATGAGCACAATCGTAATTTGCGATTAGGATGCAAAATTGTAGTGCAAAATTTGGGGTAAAATAGTGATTAATTTTGTTTGTAAATATAATCAGAAACCCTAATTTTGCAGTTACACGTAATTTTGTACCAAGTTTAGTGGTTAATAGCAATGCCCCCATACCTGCTGTCACTGTGAATTAAAAAAAAAAAGACTGTAGTTTGATTGTAAATATGCAAAGGAAAATGTTTTTTAAACTGTAATTCTTCTGAGTTTTTTTGCACTGTGAATGCCCATGGAGTCAGAAATATGGTAATGTGTGAAAATAGTGGCGCTTTTCCTGCTTTTTCCACGCAGTCAAGTGTAAGTCCAGCTCACGGTCATTGGCTTACGTGCCGTGCACATCTGCAAAATGCATAAGATGTTATGTCAAATGAGGATATACTGTATACTAATATGCAATACGCATTGAAAACCACAAGCCTCAACCAGGCTGCTAAGATAGACTTCTGCAATGAGGTTTTCTAAATTCTTTGTAATGTACCTGGAGAGCTTTCTATTATAACCAGTGGCATAGCAATAGGGGGTGCAGAGGTTGCGACTGCATCGGGGCCCTTGGGCCAGAGGGGCCCCGAAGGGTCCACCCTCTATCACAGTATTAGCTCTCTATTGGTCCTGTGTTGGTAATAATCACTTCTATAGATGCTTTGAATAGTAGTAATCCTTAACACACTGTTCCCCATCCCCTTCTTGCACCTCTGACACTGTAGTTGCCATTGGCAGGTTTCGGTGCACCATATCAATTGTTATGTATGTAGTGCTTGGGGGGCCCCATGTAAAACTTGCACCGGGGTCCACAGCTCCTTAGCTACGCCACTGATTATAACAGAACTTAGACTTTTCTTTCAAGGTACTTTGAGGCCTGGAACCCACTAGAGCGTTTTTTTGAGCGTTTAGGGAGTGCTTTCAATTGCTAGCAATGCCCCTAAACGCTCTGCCAATATAAATGGATGGGACAGATTCCACTACAGCGATTGTGATTAACCTCCTTGGCAGTAACCCCGTGTGTGATACGGGGTAAGCCGCCGGAGGGTGCCGCTCAGGCCCTGCTGGGCCGATTTTCATAATTTTTTTTTTTGCTGGACGCAGCTAGCACTTTGCTAGCTGCGCCAGCACTCTGATCGCCGCCGGCCCCTGCCCGATCGCCGCTATCTGCTGCGGCGCGGCCCCCCCCCCTCCCCAGACCCCAGCGCTGCCTGGCCAATCAGTGCCAGGCAGCGCCGAGGGGTGGCCCGGGACTCCCAATGACGTCCCGACGTCAGTGACGTCGGTGACGTCATCCCGCCCCGTCGCCATGGCGACGGGGGAAGCCCTCCAGGAAATCCCGTTCTATGAACGGGATTTCCTGATCGGAGATCGCCGAAGGCGATCGAAGCGGGCGGGGGGATGCCGCTCAGCAGCGGCTATCATGTAGCGAGCCCTCGGCTCGCTACATGATTAAAAAAAAATTTTAAAAAAAAAAAACTGCTGCGCTCCCTCCTGGCGGTATTTTTCATACCGCCAAGGAGGTTAAGCAAATCACAATCACAGGACATGCAGCATTTTGGGAGCGTTTCCATTCTAATGAATTGTATAGGATCAAGGAAATCTCTTCCAAAATTGAATGCAAAACGCAATCACAAATAGCTAGCGATTGTGATAGCGCTTTGAGCTTTTTAGTGGGTTCCAGGCCTGATACTGACATGCTGGGGTGTGTTGCATTGCACAATATATAATCACATAGCTAGCGCGATGCAGTTATACTGTAATGGTAAGTTCACATCGGCGTGTTGGCAGGAAGGTGCAGGGGAATCCATCGGAGTAAGGCGGGGCATGCTGTGTAGCACTGGACAATGAGCCTGATGCACTATACTGCTGTAAAGTTGCCATGCACAGGAAGCGCATGGCAATTTTACCATTACCAATGCTGGGACAGCACTCAAGGGCGGATTTATACTATTAACCACTTGAGGACCGTGGTCTTAAACCCCCCTAGTGACCAGGACATTTTTTACTAAAATGGCCACTGCAGCTTTAAGGCCTCGCTGCAGGGCCGCACAACTCAGCACACAAGTGATCCCCCCCCCCCATTTTCTCCCCACCAACAGAGCTCTCTGTTGGTGGGGTCTGATCGCTCCCCCATGTTTAATATTTCTTTTGTAAATATTTGTATTTATTTTTTAATAAAAATGCATTTTTTTTTACAACCCTCCCTTTCTCCCCTGGCCAGCCAATCACTGTGATCGGCTGTGATGGGCTTAAGCCTATCACCGCCGATTGCTTCTTTGTCCCCCAGGGGGACAGCCATGTCACACGGCTGTCCCCAGTACAGCGCTGCCTTAGATCGCAGCGCTGTACATGTATATTAGACGGAGGTTTCGCCGTCTAACAGTCCCTGCCTTCCAAGCGGAGATGCACGCGATCTCCTGCTAGCCCCATAGAAGGCCGTTCATGCCAATCGGCGTGGAGCTTTCCTGGGGCTGCCGCCGTGTTCACCCAACCGGTGCGGAGCGGTCGGCAAGCAGTTAAGCCCCTAGGCAAAGTATGTTGTGGTCCCCCTTCCATTCCATTTGCGGCCCCCTCTTCCATGTGTATCATCCCTGTACAGCAGCCCCTCTCTTTAATGTACAGCTCCCTTGAGCATCTGTTTCCTTTTTCATGTGTTCCTCCCCATTTTTACCCTTATTTTTCATATGTAGTAACCACTCTTTCATGTCCAGGTGCCCCTTGGCCCGCAGCCGCCCAAGGCCCGGGCCTTTCCAGAAATCCAGTCCTGGGAGCATTGGACTGAGCGTTACCGTGGTAACGCAATAATGTGTGTTGCTATAGTGACACATGTTTCAACACAAGATACCATAGCAAGGCACGTGTTAACCTGGTAACGGCCGCAATGCTAAAGGCTTAATGTGCGGTGCTCCCCCCGGCATGAGTATTGATAAAATTGCCCGCTTTCTGCGCATGGCACCATTACCGCAGTATAGTGCATCAAGGTAGATGTGCGCATTTACCATTGTGGTGCTGCATACATTTTACCCTCCATTACATTGTATTCCTGTTAGTACATGGTACGCAACACAACGGCACGCAACTGCAGAATTTTGATCACATTTTAATGCATAGCTGAGATAAACGCAATATTTAAAACAGCGAATAAGCCCCTCAAGCGACCTGCGTCTCTCTCTCCATGAGCAGTAACAGAAATAACGGGTCGGTAAGGGAACAGTGACCAATCTCTGAACTATCACTGTGAAATATGACAGAATTCTCCAAATTCATTAAAAACCTCCTAAATCAAAGGTCTTTGTGTGAGCAGTGTAATACTGGTATGAATGTTTTATCATAATGAATATTGTATACCCCCCGTCCCCTATAATAACCCCTCGCACTCCTGTATGCATCATACACTTTGTATTCCAGACATGTGACCTTCACACTTGTCATCCTTCATGTACACATCCCAGAGCTGCTGCAGATATCGCCATCCCTCATTACGGCTTCCGCAGGAATCTTAAGCACACAAGTTTAATAAACTATAGTGGGTGGGATGCTGGAAATGTCACCATGAACTTCACGCGGTGTCACAATGATAAAGTAAGCAATCGCTGAGTAGGGTTATCGGCATGTGCGCTGAGCGATGTTAAAGCACGCCATTTCCACTGCTTTTATTGCATTTGTGAGGATGGGCTGTCAAGGCAACGCGTGATTTCCATATTGTTGTTGTGACAATATGTCATTAAAGGGATAATGCCGGTGATGGCTCTTCATGCACGCCTAGAGACGGATTTGTGAGCTTCTGATATAGCTGTAGACTTCATGTGTAGGACATAATCACAGCAGAAGGATTCTCAGTTAGTTCAGTTAGTGGATTTATGAAATGAGGGTAAGTTAAAGAGGAACTTCAGCCTAAACAAACATACTGTCATTAAGTTACATTAGTTATGTTAATTAAAATAGATAGGTAATATAATCTCTTACCCACCCGGTTTTAAAAGAACAGGCAAATGTTTGATTTCATGATGGCAGCCATTTTTTTGGTTGAAAGGAGGTGACAGGGAGCATGATACACAGTTCCAACTGTCCTGTGTCCTGAGCACCTCTTACAGTTGCTAGACAACGTGAATAACAACATAGGAAATCCCATCATGCTCTGCACAGCATCAAGGAAAAAAAGCCCGGGCTTTTTTTCTTTGATGGGTGGAGCTTGTCTAAAAATGCAGCTAAAAATGATGCTTTGGTAAGAAAAACAAAGTTCTGGTGCTGTGAAACTGATAGGGCTCGTTTCCACTATAGCGAATCCGCATGCGGGCACTGCATGCGGATTCGCATACTTAATGTTAGTGGATGGGGCTGTTTCCACGTGTGCGGCGGCGGCGGCGTTTTTCAGTGCGGTGAAAATCTGCACGACAGGGTCGTGCAGATTTGCGTGCGGCAGGAATGCGGGCGAATCGCCGCTAATGTATTCAATAGGGAAATCGCAAGCGGCTTTGTCATGCGGATTTCCCCGCAATTTCGCATGCGATTTCGCATGAAAGCCAATGGAACTTTACACAGACAGTGACATGGTTAAATTCGCATGGCTCCTTGCCATGCGAAATCGCATGCGAAATCGCGGGTAAATCTGCATGCGGAAACGCAGCCGCATGCGATTTCTTCAGCGGTAGAATCCAGGCGATTCCGCACTGCTACAGTGGAAACGAGCCCTTAAAGAAACACCAAGCCTTTTCAGTTCTGCTGAGTAGATTTTTAGTCCGGAGGTTCACTTTAAGGCCCTTACCTACTGCATACCCACTACGCTATTTTTCCAATGACCGGTGATTTTTTTTGAGAAACAAGTGATCATTTCAGGCAATCTCGCGGTGTGGGTACAGGCGCGTGATTGATCATCGCGGCTGAGATCCCCGACAACTCTGCACAAAGTACTGTGATCGCTTGACTTCGCAGTCGTACCCGTCATGTGACGTCATATGTTACCCTGCCCGCAGGAAGATGGACCAGGGAGCGATCGTCATCGAGGGACATCGCTGAGATCCATCTTCCTGAGTTGTCAACATTTAGCCTAAGTCATGGGTTGCAAACCCAAATACAAAGTGGGCCAAAATTGAACACTGGGCTCTATTCGCGGGCCAATCTCAATGTCTACTGGCCACCTTCATCCCTTATAAAGCACCCTGGTGGTGTCAAATGGCTCCCCTCCAACCCCTTTACAATTCCCAGGTGTATAGTAGTCCTCCTCTCTCCCCTATACAGATCCCCAGTGTCTAGTGGTCCTCCCTCCCCTATACAGCTCCCTTGTGCCTAGTTGCCCCCAACCTCCCTTATACAGTTCCCTAGTGTTCAGTGCTTGCCTCCTACCTCCCCCATATGGCTTCACCTCCAATATAGCTTCCCTGGTGGTCTAGAGAGGGACAAACATAATGCAAAGTGGTGAACCACTTGGGGGCCAAATTGAATGGCTCCTAGGGCCAGATTTGGCCCACGGGCCAGAGTTTGACATGTATGGTCTAAGTTCAGCAGTTGCCATTCGGTGTGGTCACATGAAGCCACTGGACCTTTTGGCTTTAGGACATATGGCATGTACTTCTGACCACCACTTAGAAGCTGTATGCAGAGTCCCTCTACTACTCGCTAACTTCACTGTGTGTCAGACACTGATAAAAAGTGCAGTTAGGGCCAGTGGTGCTCAGCAGAGCTCGAATATTCGAGTAGCTCGAATATTCGAGCTCTTTTTCAGCTATTCGAGCTCGGTATTCGAGCTCCGAATAGCTGCAGCTATTCGAATGGGCTATCCGAGTACACTCGAATAGCCCATTCACTATTCGAGCTATTCGAGCAACCCGGCGCTATTCGAGCTCGGTACCGAGCTCGAATAGCGTCATAGCCCAGATTGATGTCCTTAGAGCCAATCAGAGGGCTCCCAGGCCCTCTGACGGCAGCCAATCACAGAGGGGGACCCTGGCCAGCCCCTACCCTATAAATAGCGGCCGCCATGTTCCGTTTCTCCATGCTTGCCTGAGACTTGTACAGAGAGAGAGTTGCTCCTTTGTGCTTTGGCTTAGCAAGTGCTCTATTGTGATCATTTACCTAGCGTTTTTGCTCACCTACACCTGCCATATACACCTATATTGTTGTTAGTTAGATAGACATTGTATTTTAGTTAGTAGCTTGTGTGTTACATTAGAGACAGGCAGCTGCTGCAAGCTTACAGGTTTAGGCCTCAGGGGGGCCTTGCCTCTGTGGGCAGCTGTCCTCTGTTTATTTCTCTCATCTATACCAGTATTTCTGCTGTCCTTTACTAATAGTATTGTAGTTATACTGTACTAGGAGTAGGACACTCACTGACTGTCACTGTTTATAGGCTACTAGCTAGCTCCTGCGTGTGTGCACTCACTCACTGTCTGTGTGTACACACACTCTATTTCCTTCTGATTACTGATAGATTATTGTTAGTTAGTTGTACTTACTTACTACTTACTCTTACTGTACCCGTAGGGACACTCACTGTCACTGTTCATATAGGCTACTAGCTCCTGCGTGTGCGCACTGCACTCACTGTCTGAGTGTACACACACAACACACACTCTATTTCCTTCTGATCGCTGATTGATTATCGTAATTAGTTAGTTCTACTTACTGTTACTACTTACTCTTACTGTACTAGGAGTCTAGGACACTCAGTCACTGTCCATAGGCTACTAGCTCCTGCGTGCGTGCACTCACTGTCTGAGTGTACACACACCCACACTCCATTTCCTTCTGATCGCTGATTGATTATTGTAATTAGTTAGTTCTACTTAGTGTTACTACTTACTCTTACTGTACTAGGAGTCTAGGACACTCAGTCACTGTGTTCATAGGCTACTAGCTCCTGCGTGCGTGCACTCACTGTCTGAGTGTACACACACCCACACTCCATTTCCTTCTGATCGCTGATTGATTATTGTAATTAGTTAGTTCTACTTACTGTTACTACTTACTCTTACTGTACTAGGAGTCTAGGACACTCAGTCACTGTCCATAGGCTACTAGCTCCTGCGTGCGGTCACTCACTGTCTGAGTGTACACACACCACCCACACTCTATTTCCTTCTGATCGCTGATTGATTATTGTAATTAGTTAGTTCTACTTACTGTTACTACTTACTCTTACTGTACTAGGAGTCTAGGACACTCAGTCACTGTGTTCATAGGCTACTAGCTCCTGCGTGCGTGCACTCACTGTCTGAGTGTACACACACCCACACTCCATTTCCTTCTGATCGCTGATTGATTATTGTAATTAGTTAGTTCTACTTACTGTTACTACTTACTCTTACTGTACTAGGAGTCTAGGACACTCAGTCACTGTGTTCATAGGCTACTAGCTCCTGCGTGCGTGCACTCACTGTCTGAGTGTACACACACCCACACTCCATTTCCTTCTGATCGCTGATTGATTATTGTAATTAGTTAGTTCTACTTACTGTTACTACTTACTCTTACTGTACTAGGAGTCTAGGACACTCAGTCACTGTGTTCATAGGCTACTAGCTCCTGCGTGCGTGCACTCACTGTCTGAGTGTACACACACCCACACTCCATTTCCTTCTGATCGCTGATTGATTATTGTAATTAGTTAGTTCTACTTACTGTTACTACTTACTCTTACTGTACTAGGAGTCTAGGACACTCAGTCACTGTGTTCATAGGCTACTAGCTCCTGCGTGCGTGCACTCACTGTCTGAGTGTACACACACCCACACTCCATTTCCTTCTGATCGCTGATTGATTATTGTAATTAGTTAGTTCTACTTACTGTTACTACTTACTCTTACTGTACTAGGAGTCTAGGACACTCAGTCACTGTGTTCATAGGCTACTAGCTCCTGCGTGCGTGCACTCACTGTCTGAGTGTACACACACTAAATTTACTTGTGATTACTACTGATTATTGTAACTGCTAGTTGTACTTCCTGACTGTTACTACTTACTTACTGTACTAGGGGACACTCACTCAGTCACCTCACCAACCAACCCACTCCATTAAAGTACCCCACTTTTCACCCGCCCTTTTACAAAACTTTTGTCTATACGCCCAAAACATTTAAGATGTCTGGAAGTGGCAGCCAGCGCGGTTTGGGCAAGGGGAAGGGCAGCAAGGGAATCAGGAGGAGAGGGAGCAGCATTGTGGCAAGCCGCGGCCGCGGGCGCGCCACCATGCACTTTTCCGCAGCAGCAGCAGCAGCGTCAGTGGCTAACATTCCTCCCATAGCCACTGGCCGTGGACGCCTTGGGCGCCGCCCAGCAGGAGCATCTGCAACTCACGCTGCAGAGACACAGCAGCAGCAGCGTGTAGCACCTGCTCCCATTTTCCTCCAGCCGGGTCGGAAACGTCCCATTGAGGAAAAGGATGCAGACACTGTGGTGCAACTCATGACGGAGGATGAGCAGCCCGCCATCAGCTCTGCATCCGAGGCCTCCACCCTCACCACCACCACCACCCCTGTTCGCAGCAGCCGCCCAGCAGGGTCTGGGGAGGAGGCCAGTTCACCGTCACTCGCCGACCTGTCATTCAGCAGTCTTTTGACCCCAGGCATCATGAGTAAATTGTCTGCTGTTGTTGGCGATCTTGAGGAGGAGATGCTGATGGGCACTTTGGGGGATGAGGGATTGGACAGCAAGACTGTGGCGACAGTCAAGCAGCCCATCCATGCATCAGGAGAGGAGTTTGGGGGGTCCTCATCCCAGCAGGACATGTTTCAGGAGGGGGAGGATGATGATGACCCGGTGACAGACAGAGACTGGGTGCCACCACCTCCAGGGGATGTCGTCCTCAGCAGCTCTGAGGAGGAGGAGGAGGATGCGCTTGTGGGCCTTGCAAGGAGGCGCATCATTGCAAGCATTGGCAGCGTCCCACAGCCTGCTGGTGTCTCAGGCTCAGCAGCAGCAGCAGCAGCATCAGCCAGTACCACCCCCAGCCGCACCCAAGCCCCCCCCCCAACCACCACAGGGAGACAGGCAGCAGCGCTTCCATGCCGTAGGGGGAAGTTTCTGTCACCAATCTGGCGGTTTTTCACCATGCCCACTGTGTACAGCAAGTACGCCACTTGCAACCACTGTCAGCGGAAGTTGAGCAGAGGTGCAGACCCCTTAAAGTTCAGCACCAGCTCGCTCATCAACCACCTTGCGGCTAAACATTTCCACCAGCATGAGGAGTTCCAGAGGCTGAAGGCATCTGCTGCTGGCAGTGGCACCACACCCATCACTGCACAGCCTTCAGCAGCAGCAGCAGCAACAGCAGCCACCCGCCCTCCTGCTCCTCCAGCAGCACCAGCAGGAGTGCGGAAACGCACTGCTCCTCCCCCCTCTGCAACTCCTGCCGCCGACACTGAGGCCTGTTCTGGCAGCCAGTCCTCTGCTGTGTCTGCTGATTCCCGTGTCAGCAAAAGGCCACGCCAGAGCCTTTTGAGCGAGTCCTTCCAGGGGGTGGTTAGGGCTCTGCCTCCCAGCAGCCGTCGCGTGCGGCAGCTGAACGGCTTGCTGGCACGGGCCATGTGCTCCCAACTCCTGCCGTACACGCTCGTGCAGGAGGGGAGCGACATTCGTGCGCTGCTTGCTTGCGCAGCCCCAGACTGGCAGCTCCCCAGCAGACACTTCTTTGCCCGCAAGGCCATTCCTGCACTGCACCGCTTTGTGATGGCCAATGTGGAGCGAGGGCTGGAGCACGCGGTTGGTGAAAGGGTCCACGTCACCATGGACTCCTGGAGCAGCCGCTTCGGGACAGGCCGCTACCTGTCCTTCACTGTCCACTGGGTCAGCTTGGTGGAAGGGGGTGAGGATGGGAGAGCAGCAGCGGGCACAGCAGCAGCAGCAACACAGTGGGTGGTGCCACCCCGCAGGCTCAGGGGAACTGCAGCAGGTTCCTCCGATCCTCTGCCATCCTCCGGCACACCTGGCCAAACCCCCCGCCTCAGCAGCAGCGTGAAGGCCCGCCACTGCCAAGCGCTGCTGCACTTGGTCAGCCTTGGGAAGACCAAGCTGACGGCAACCCATGTGTTGGCCAAACTCCAGGAGCAGGAGAGGATTTGGCTGACCCCCAGAGGCCTCAGAGTCGGAGAGGTGGTGGCCGACAATGGGGCCAATCTGGTTGCCGCAATAGACAGGGGAAACCTGACCCACATCCCCTGTCTTGCCCACGTGCTGAACCTGGTGGTGCAGAAGTTCCTGCGCACCTACCAGGGGATGGGCGAACTGCTGGAAACGGCAAGGAATGTTGTGCGTCACTTCCGGCGCTCGGCTGCAGCCTGTGCAAGCCTGGAAGACGTGCAAAAGGAGCTGGATCTGCCACGCCATCGGCTGATCCTTGACGTTCCGACTCGCTGGAACTCCACCCTGGCGATGTTGGAGCGTCTGGTTGAACAGAGGCGCGCTGTCAAACAGTACCTTGCCCTGGCCACTGTTTCCGCAGCTCAGAGAAGGGACAAGACCAGCAACATCCCGTCCATCGTCCCCGATGATGACTGGAGGCACATGCAGCAGGTGTGCTTAGTGCTGGCTCCCTTCCTGCAGGCCACAAACATGGTGAGCAGGGACCATGCTATGGTCTGCGAGTGGGTGCCCCTGGTTTCTCTGCTGAACAGGGCCCTCGATGCTTTGCTGGAACAGGGAGCGGCAGCCTTGGACCAGCAGGAGCGGCAACCAGCTGCGCAGTCCACCTCTGAGGGGGAGGAGGAGGAGGACTTGGTGGAGGTCCCTGACCTGGCAGCTGATGAGGGGGATCAGCACAGCGCAGCTGAGTTGGTGCGGGGGTGGAGAGAGGATGAGGCGGCAGAGGAGGAGGATGAGGACAGCACTGACGTCGATGTGCCAGCAGACGTGGCCCGCCTCTTCCCAATGGCAGCGCACATGCTGACGTGCCTGCGCAGGGACCCCAGGGTGATCCAGATGAAGCAGAGGGAGGACATCTGGATCAGCATGATGTTGCACCCACGCCTCAAGGGGAAGTTGAGCCAGTTCCTGCCGCCTGCAGGAGGAGACCCAGCGCAACAAATAAGGAGCTTGCAGCAGGCCCTTGTTGAGCGCTTGGAGGAAGCCTTCCCCCAGCCTTCCACCCCCACTGTCCAGCAGCCAGCACAGAGGCAGCAGCAGGTGCCTGCATCCAGCAGCAGCAAGCGCCCCACAGACCTGCTGTCTCTCAGCCACGAGCTCTACAGGACTGTAGAGGCTCCGGCAGCAGTGACTAGAGAGGAGATGCATGCAGCAGCATCCTCCTCCGGTCACAGCCAGCGCCTGACCCGCATGGTGGCTGACTACATGGGGTCGTACAGCGGGCTTGACAGCGATGCCCCTGTTGATCCCATGGAGTATTGGGTCAAGCGCATGGAGATCTGGAGCGAGCTGGCGCAGTACGCCCTGGAAGTGCTGTCCTGCCCCCCTTCCAGCGTGCTGTCCGAGCGCTGCTTCAGTGCAGCTGGTGGCGTGGTCACCGAGAAACGCTCACGTCTGTCTCACAAGTCTGTGGACAGACTGACGTTTCTCAAGATGAACCAGGCGTGGGTGGAAGGCGAGTTCCTGGCCCCTGTTGTCGGCGAGAGGGGGACATGAACTGGCTGCCGGAACCATCGTTAATGTGCCTTACCACCCTTTACCACCTCCTGGCTCCTGCTCACTAAGCCAGCCTGGTTCACTTTGACTATTACGTCACCTGCAGCCACACATTTTACACCTACAGTGGGCTGCTGTGTACTGCCCTTCTGCTGTCTGTCTGTGTTTCCCACTGCCAGGGTACACAGATGATTTACCTTCTGCTGCCACTCTGCCACCAGCTATTACGTCAAACAATAGCTATATTGGTTGCAAAACCAAAAACCAAAAAACCATAAAAAAAAAAAAAAGGTTTAATTTTTCTGAGGTGCCCGGGTTGAAAACTGTGTTGTCCCAGTTGTGTATTGGACACAATGTGGGCTGCACGACCGCTGTCTGGGACCTCCTGTTGTGTTTATTTACAGCCCTGGTATCACCGCTAGGTACCAGGGCTATTATGTCACGCTGCCTACCTGCTGCCACACTCACACTGCTCCTCCATACCTCCTCCTGCTGCTGCTGCTGCTGTCTGTCTGTGTTTCCCACTGCCAGGGTACACAGATGATTTACCTTCTGCTGCCACTCTGCCACCAGCTATTACGTCAAACAATAGCTGCTCGCCTACTCCTCCATTCCTCCTCCTGCTGCTGCTGTCTGTCTGTGTTTCCCACTGCCAGGGTACACAGATGATTTACCTTCTGCTGCCACTCTGCCACCAGCTATTACGTCAAACAATAGCTATATTGGTTGCAAAACCAAAAACCAAAAAACCATAAAAAAAAAAAAAGGTTTAATTTTTCTGAGGTGCCCGGGTTGAAAACTGTGTTGTCCCAGTTGTGTATTGGACACAATGTGGGCTGCACGACCGCTGTCTGGGACCTCCTGTTGTGTTTATTTACAGCCCTGGTATCACCGCTAGGTACCAGGGCTATTATGTCACGCTGCCTACCTGCTGCCACACTCACACTGCTCCTCCATACCTCCTCCTGCTGCTGCTGCTGCTGTCTGTCTGTGTTTCCCACTGCCAGGGTACACAGATGATTTACCTTCTGCTGCCACTCTGCCACCAGCTATTACGTCAAACAATAGCTGCTCGCCTACTCCTCCATTCCTCCTCCTGCTGCTGCTGTCTGTCTGTGTTTCCCACTGCCAGGGTACACAGATGATTTACCTTCTGCTGCCACTCTGCCACCAGCTATTACGTCAAACAATAGCTATATTGGTTGCAAAACCAAAAACCAAAAAACCATAAAAAAAAAAAAAAGGTTTAATTTTTCTGAGGTGCCCGGGTTGAAAACTGTGTTGTCCCAGTTGTGTATTGGACACAATGTGGGCTGCACGACCGCTGTCTGGGACCTCCTGTTGTGTTTATTTACAGCCCTGGTATCACCGCTAGGTACCAGGGCTATTATGTCACGCTGCCTACCTGCTGCCACACTCACACTGCTCCTCCATACCTCCTCCTGCTGCTGCTGCTGCTGTCTGTCTGTGTTTCCCACTGCCAGGGTACACAGATGATTTACCTTCTGCTGCCACTCTGCCACCAGCTATTACGTCAAACAATAGCTATATTGGTTGCAAAACCAAAAACCAAAAAACCATAAAAAATAAAAAAGGTTTAATTTTTCTGAGGTGCCCGGGTTGAAAACTGTGTTGTCCCAGTTGTGTATTGGACACAATGTGGGCTGCACGACCGCTGTCTGGGACCTCCTGTTGTGTTTATTTACAGCCCTGGTATCACCGCTAGGTACCAGGGCTATTATGTCACGCTGCCTACCTGCTGCCACACTCACACTGCTCCTCCATACCTCCTCCTGCTGCTGCTGCTGCTGTCTGTCTGTGTTTCCCACTGCCAGGGTACACAGATGATTTACCTTCTGCTGCCACTCTGCCACCAGCTATTACGTCAAACAATAGCTGCTCGCCTACTCCTCCATTCCTCCTCCTGCTGCTGCTGTCTGTCTGTGTTTCCCACTGCCAGGGTACACAGATGATTTACCTTCTGCTGCCACTCTGCCACCAGCTATTACGTCAAACAATAGCTATATTGGTTGCAAAACCAAAAACCAAAAAACCATAAAAAAAAAAAAAAGGTTTAATTTTTCTGAGGTGCCCGGGTTGAAAACTGTGTTGTCCCAGTTGTGTATTGGACACAATGTGGGCTGCACGACCGCTGTCTGGGACCTCCTGTTGTGTTTATTTACAGCCCTGGTATCACCGCTAGGTACCAGGGCTATTATGTCACGCTGCCTACCTGCTGCCACACTCACACTGCTCCTCCATACCTCCTCCTGCTGCTGCTGCTGCTGTCTGTCTGTGTTTCCCACTGCCAGGGTACACAGATGATTTACCTTCTGCTGCCACTCTGCCACCAGCTATTACGTCAAACAATAGCTGCTCGCCTACTCCTCCATTCCTCCTCCTGCTGCTGCTGTCTGTCTGTGTTTCCCACTGCCAGGGTACACAGATGATTTACCTTCTGCTGCCACTCTGCCACCAGCTATTACGTCAAACAATAGCTATATTGGTTGCAAAACCAAAAACCAAAAAACCATAAAAAAAAAAAAAGGTTTAATTTTTCTGAGGTGCCCGGGTTGAAAACTGTGTTGTCCCAGTTGTGTATTGGACACAATGTGGGCTGCACGACCGCTGTCTGGGACCTCCTGTTGTGTTTATTTACAGCCCTGGTATCACCGCTAGGTACCAGGGCTATTATGTCACGGCGAGCTGCCTGCCTCATTGACTGCCTGCTGCCACACACTCATCCTCCTCCTCCTGCTGCTGAATTTACCTCCTGCTGTCTTTGTGTTTCCACTGCCAGGGAGCACATACAATGGCGCTTCCAACATGCGTGCGCCCACCAGCTATTTGTTACGCTCAAAAATAGCTGCATTCCTTTAAAAAAAAATTGAAAAGAGAAATACGTGAAGAAGAAGAAGACGATATTGAAAAGGAAGGAGAAGATGAAGATGAAGAAGAAGAAGAAGATGAAGAAGAAGATGAAGAAGATGATGAAGAAGAAGATGAAAAAGAAGAAGAAGATGAAGAAGATGAAGAAGAAGAAGATGAAGAAGAAGAAGAAGATGAAGAAGAAGAAGAAGAAGATGAAGAAGATGATGAAGAAGATGAAGAAGAAGAAGAAGAAGAAGAAGAAGAAGAAGAAGAAGAAGATGAAGATGAAGATGAAGATGAAGATGAAGATGAAGAAGAAGAAGAAGAAGAAGAAGAAGAAGAAGAAGAAGAAGAAGAAGAAGAAGAAGATGAAGAAGAAGATGAAGATGAAGATGAAGATGAAGATGAAGATGAAGAAGAAGACAATATAGAAGAAGAAGAAGAAGATATAGAAGAAGAAGAAGAAGATATAGAAGAAGAAGAAGAAGATATAGAAGAAGAAGATCGAGAAGAAGAAGAAGAAAGATAAAGAAGAAGAAGAACAAGTATATACAGTAACACTACTGAACAAAATTAAGGACACAACTTCTCTTTCCACATTTTTTTTTAAAGGAACATCCCCACATAATCACTTGCTGTTGTTACTTGGAAAAAAAGAGGTTTCTTGCATCATTCACCCTCAAAACAAGTGTTGGAAGCTATTTAAGGCCAATTCGAATAGTCAGCTCGAATAGTTAGCTCGAATACCGACTCGAATAGTGAGCTCGAAGTCCGAGGTCGAAACGAATAGTAAAAATTATTCGACTCGAATATTCGACTGACCTCGAATAATTTACTATTCGAATTCGACCAAACTCGAATTTTAAAAAGGGGTATTTGAGCATCACTAGTTAGGGCCCATTTCCACTACGCAGTGGCATAACTACAATTCATGGGGCGTCCCTGCAGAACTTTGATGCCCCCCTCCGCCAATGTTCACACCCTTTCCCTTGCCTTCTGATGCAGGCAGTAGCCCTGCTCAATGCAGAACTGCGCTATTCATCCAGTACAAACAGCAATTCTGGAACTAGTACTACCTGAAAGCTTTAGAGCACAGAACTGGAACTAGAAAATAAATGCTCTCATCCTGTTTCCACTATCTTAGCTCCTATACTATTGTTAATTTGTAATATCCATTCTGTCCGTATCATATTGTCTGTGTCTGTAAAGCAATTGCCAAGTCAAATTCCTTGTATGTAAACTATTTGGCCAAATAAAATGAATCTTATTCTAACTCTACTGGCTGGACCAAATAATTAGGTATCGGTCACATGAGAATGATTATGTCATGTCAGTTATGTGATTATATGTTTGCACCTTTCACTATTTCACTTTAATTTTGTAAACCCCTGACAAAGCCCCACCTTGGGGCAAAACATGTAGAGAGGGAATTGTTTTGTGTGTAAATAGTATAGGTTAGGTCAGCACATACCTATATTATTGATAGCATTGCCAATAATTGAGAATAATCTAGTGCTGTACCCAACCGTTAGTGATTGTAGTCTTGTCATTCTATTTATAAGAAAAGGAAAAGGACACAGTCTTTAAAGCAGATTTATTAAAATGTATATTATGTAAAAAAAGCAATCAGTCCTCTAGCAGGGGAGTAACCCCCTTGTTTGTATAACCTAACCCAAACCATACATTTTTATGACCCATCAAATGAATCTTCTACCCTAACGTATAGAACTGTACTCCCTTTACTCTAACCCCTAGGAGAATCCTGTACTTCATGTGGTGCTCCTGTATGTAATGCAGAAGTGCAGTGCATTATACAGGTTTCTGAGTCCGGGGAACTTCCTGACACTGGGACATTACACGACCTGATGAAGCGGTTTACACCGCGAAACGCGTTGTCATTTTAAGTGCCCCAATAAAGTATTTTTCTTTTGAATCCATGAATGACTACTTACTAAGGTAGGATCTCTTCTTACCTGTATACATATATAATTATTTAACAGCTATACGTGTATATATGTCATTTCCGTAAACCAAGTCACGAGTACCCACCTGGGCGCCTCCTACCTTCCATTTCAGTGCATTATACCTATCATTCTTCCAGCGGTGGGAAGGTGCAGCCAATCATCATGCGGCTTCACTCTCTGCCTGTCATGTGACAGGGATGGAAGCTGCATGGTGATTGGCTGTACAGCACTTGTACGCTGAAGACGAGTGAAGAGGACCTGTCTCTCTGCAGGGAGGAGGTAATGTATAATTCTCCACAGCCACCACTACTCTGCATTACGAACAGGAGTTGTTGCCAATTCCCACCCCCTCGCCTCCAGGCCCCCTCCCCCACAATGACAGGGTTTGTGGGGGCTATTGTTATGCCCCTGATTACTGTTAATTTGTGAACTTACCCAGGCCTGGTCCGCCCATGATGCCAAGTGAGGCGAATTCCTCAGGCGATAGAAGTCTGGGGCAGCACCAAGCAGAAACAGGAAGTGAAGAGAGTGTCTGGCCTACCTCTATTGGGGGCAACTGTACCTGGCTAACCAATACTGGGGGCACCTATAACTGGCTACCTACCTATACTGAGGGTGTTTTTAAGGGGGGCTCACCACAGCTATAGACTGCGGTGCTAATTGTCGGGTGCTGTGCGATCATTCCAATGGGGGGGGGGGGGGGAGCATCCTCACAAGTTTTCCTCAGGCAGCAAAAAGTCTGTTTTAGGAGCTCTAACAGATTAAGAAATTGTCTGAAATGATAAAGAAATATTTCATGGTTAGATAAAGATCAGGGTAACAATTTACCATAATCCTTGGACATTTATCCAGGCACAATTTATTTCAAGTGAAAGATCAGTAAAAAAAAATACATGTCAACAAACCAGCCTAAAATAACAAGTAAGCTTAAATCTCGAATGCTTTGAACTAGGCCAGTTATACATTTCATCTGCCTTCAACACATTCACAGCATGCTGGCGTGCAGGTATTTGCCAGACTCCATCTCTGATGGTGAGAAATGCGCTGGGTAACCTAGTGTTAGCTTAAGGCCATTGGCTCACTGCTAGCTTTATTTAAGTAGCTACTTGACAGCTCTAGTCTGTCGCATACACTGAAGGCTTCACGCCATAAAAGCACAATGTTTTATAGGCTGCCAAGAGCTTCATATCTGTAGTAAGCTAGCGGTGGAAGGTACAGCATGGGGAGGGTTAATGCTGGGAGATACAGCCCAAATGAAAACAGGTGCTGTTGCAGAGGCAGGGAGATTGCCATATAGATGATGTCAGAAGATTTACAGTTAATAGACTCTTGGCAATTACAAGAGGGCCAAGGCTAAGTGCTGTATGTCCCCCCCAGCATTCTTTGGCAGCACTTAAGGGTGTGTGACACCCTGAATCTGCCATTATAACCGGTCATCATCCCATACTCTAAATCTCAGGTGGGAAGACAGAAATCTTTACTGTACTCTGTATATAGGTGTTTTTATCTGCCCCGCCAATTCCATCACATACATCTTACCTCAGTCTCCCTGGAACACGTCCTCACTTCAACTCTACAGCCACGTCATGGCAGCCTGCTTCCTCGTGAATATCACATACATCGCAGCCAGCAAGAAGCCAATTCCATCTTCAAGAAGGGAAATCAGACGCAGATTTGATCTTTTTCTCCCCAGAAAATAGCATACTTGCTCCTCATTAACATTACTTAAAGTGTACTCAAGGCTTGGGTGAAAAATTACATACTTAAAGGACAACTATCAAAGAAACTGACATTCTGTAAACTCCACGTTTCTAAAGAATTTTTAGCCAGTAACAGTAGAAGACTTTCCCTGTGTCATAACAACATGTGTGAAGGAAGGCCTCCTACATCAGGTCCCAGCTTTCTGTGTCTTGCAGGGCTGTACCATGTAGATAGGTGCCACTTCTCTGTCATTATTCAGAGGAATGATTCACTGTTTATTTCTGCCCTGCCCACACACACTGCTTTCTCACAGATTATGTGAGAACAGCTGAAAGATGTTTCAACTACAGAGCAGCTTTTAAAGAGGAGTCTTACTTTATTCCTGTTCTTGGATGCTCACACCCACCACTCAGAATGAGCTCTTCCTGGCTGTAATCTTGACTGTTTACTTTAGAACTGCGTGAAGCAGAGAGTGAGATACAGGAACAAGGCACAGCTGCAACTGACGAGTTATTTATACACTATGTATGTTGCTGCTATTTCTCTGCTTTCTGTCGTTCTGAAGACTTTTCAGTAACAGGATCACAGCCAGTAAGAACTGTTTCTGTATGTTGGATGCTCTGGGTACAGTTCTCCATAGTAATGCCCACAGTGAAAACTGTTCTCTGTAAATGTCATATTTTCTTTACAGAAGTTATGAAAAGGTGAAAAAAGCCTTTTTATTACTATT
The DNA here is from genome assembly GCF_040937935.1 of Hyperolius riggenbachi. Taxonomy (NCBI): domain Eukaryota; kingdom Metazoa; phylum Chordata; class Amphibia; order Anura; family Hyperoliidae; genus Hyperolius; species Hyperolius riggenbachi. The sequence goes on along the minus strand of NC_090647.1, from coordinate 106,068,820 downwards.
TGCTAGTAATTACAAGAAATATATGTGGCATTTAGAATTTCAGTAAACTTTGATAGTTGTCCTTTAAGAAGAGGGAAGCCTTTGAATCCGATAGATGCTTCCCACGGCATCCTCTGTTTCCTCGGTCAATATTATGCTCTTCCGGGATCGACAGGTACAACTTACAGAGGGTCATCAATGCCGTGGAAAGGATTATCGGGACCCCCTCCCACCACTCAACCTTCTCCACTCCTTCAGACTGCATTCCAGGGCCATCAGGATAGCAAGGGACCCCTCTTACCACAGCAACTGGCATCTCAATCGTCTACCATAGGGCCGTCACTATATGTCCATACTCGCAAGGTCTACCAGGCACAGGAACTCCTTCTTCCCCCAACCCGTCCAGCTCCTCAACCTAGGCCCCCATCAGTTCCTCCTTGAACTAGCGTCCCCATTCGCATAGGTGCCTACGCTACACCTTCTCCTAACACTGTATACTTTTTTTTTTGTACTTCTACTGAGCTTGTCTGTGCCAACAATAATGCCATGTACAAACCCTTTGTACTTGGAGAATAAATCTGATTCTGATTTTACAATGTCCAACTTCTACCCTAACCCTAGTCCCACACAGTGTGACACAATTCCATTCCATTACACCAGGTGTAATGGAATGGAATTGTGTCACATTGGCTGAATAAAAGTCTGGAATTTGATTCCTGGAGTGTGCGGACCTTCTTGGATTTTTAGATTGTATCTCTACTGGTTCCAGCACCTCATTGGTGGTGTGCGATCCCACATCTACTTGTGCTAGTCCCACAGAAAACCCTCCTTCTTGTTGCCTAACACTGACCAATACCCCAGGTGGTTCATAACACGTAAACACCCCTGTTGGGAAGCTAACCTTAACCCTAATGCCACACCTATCCAATAAGACCCCCCCAAGCCTTACCCTTAAGATAAGAACCCCCCACGGTCACCGCCATGCGCGCCCATCAAGAGATTGGTTATGAGGGTAAATTTGGGCTATTTATTGAGTCCCGCACCCAAATTTATCCTCATAACCAATGTTTTAATGAGAACCTATGGCGGTAAATGTACCAGCGTGGATCGCGCCTGAATCTACATAAACCCCTGAAAGTGTGTAACCCCTTCTCATCCTATTCAAAATTAAAGTAAAACATTCCTAGAAGTGTTCTTGGATTGCTTACCGCTAAATGTATCTTGATCAAGTCTGATTTATCATATTTATTTATTAAGTATTTATTTGAACTACCGTAACTCTTCATTGAAAAACAGCTTGAAAATGCTGCCCGCTCCTTTCTTTCCTGTCAAGCAAGATCCCAACAGGTATTTCTTTGCAGTGCTGGCCTGTCTTTCCTTAAAGAATAAAAGAGCTCAGCAGGGGATTGGGCTTCATATTCCACTACTGTAACTGATAGTATAAAATAATATAAGGGAAGAGAGAACCTCTGAATTCCGTAGATGGCTTAAGGCAAGTTTCTGGCAGAACTTGAGCTGATTTGTAGAGGATTACAGTGATGAGACGCTGATGGGATCATGGGATGAAATGCCGAAATGCATGTGAGCAGCAGCCCACCCACCAAGCCAAACTCGCTCTGTCCCTGGAGGTCATCGAATCACGTAACTGGTAAATAGAAGATTTGCTAAGTTTAGGGAAAGGAAATCAATAGTCAAAATAGCATGTCAACAATGATAAACAATGCAAACCATGTGCAGCTAAGGGAAAGCAAGAAAACTGTTCCACTGATGTGGCTACTCTCAGCAGAGCATTCAAGCAAGTAGTAGTACTGTAGTAGTATCTGTATGTAGTATCACCTATAATAACTAACTAGTAAAAAAGATTATTTAAAATATAGCTTCAAAGACAATATAATTATATTTAAAGAAAGTGGAATGATTGAGTCCTGATTGAGGAAGAGGTGGTTTTATTCTCACGGTTTAAAGGAAAGAAAAAAAAAGCTTACTGTGTATTTTTTTTTTTAGTTTAGTCTGCTACATAGTTTCTCAGGATCTTATTGGTTTGTACCCCTTTTAAAACCCTGTACTTACCAAGTACACCCTAGCATACTAAACATTGTCACAAGTACCCCTTGACCGATATATATTTACTCGTAGTACATGATAATTGGTTTTAAACAAATTCCAAGCATTTACTATTTCTTTTAATTAGCTAAAACACTAATTTGGTGTTGTTTAAATAAGATGTATCATTTTCTAAAACTCTAAATTTTGTTATTCTTGGTTAAGTATATCAAGCCTGAGTACCCCCTGGAACCATCAGAAGTACGCCCAGGGGTACGCGTACCACACGTTGAGAAGAACCTAGGTGCTAGAGCATCCAGCTGGGGCACCATCACATCCTACCTGGGCAACGATGCGGCTGCAAAGTGTAGAGGAGTGCAGCTCTCTGTTTGTAAATGAGCCAAGATCTACTCTATTGTACTGCACCCATAAACATAGAGGTACTCATGCTCGTGAAAATTTAAACGAAGGCACTTTTGTTGTTGAACTGACATGAGGAAGCAGGCAAGGACCCATGAAACACGTTGTCTTATAATTGTGCTGAATACAATTCTGTTTCCAGTTACATTGGTCTTTTTGTCTTCTGCAGAGGTAAGCTTTGTCTACTACTTCTAAAATTTAGATTATTGTTAGTTTATCACACATACCAGGGGCCTCCACCCTAGTGTTACTACTTCTTCCAACCTCCATAGCAGGTATAGATTTTTTAATTTATAGTTCTCGTAAACTTCAAGATCTCTAGGAAAGCGATCAGCCAGATCCTGTTCCTGTACAGTGGAAAACCGAGCGGGGACAGTTAATTTCCCGCAGACTCAAACAGTGGTTGAAAGTCTTTGCAACCCAGTTTAGTGAGCATATCACTACCATTACCGATACTGTACACCGTGCTCCTGGACTATTTTTGTTTAGATGACCTTGTTTTGTGGTAACCACAAGAATCACCTTCTCCTCATCACATGCAAAGCAGTTCATCTAGCCCCGGTGGCTGTGTAATAGACCAAAATATAAATTGTGGCTATACGGTGCCTAGGAAGTGAGTTGGATGCCGATAGTAACTGATCAACTATTAGTAGCTAGTCAACTACTGCATATCTTAATACTAAATAAATACTGGTTGATTAGCTATTAGTAGCCGAACGATTTTCAGACCGATCCCATCAATCTGATAGGATTGGTTAGGTGATATTAGTCAGTTAGTGGTCCCAAACGAAAGTTTCCGATCGTTCATACAAATAATCGTTTGTATACGATCTTTTGGCAAATTGTATCATTAGTGGCCTCCTTTTAGATGGAAACAGTGTGATGGTCCTGGCTGAGATGGATGGCATGGGCTATATGTAAAGTAGTCTGCTTCTATGCAAAGGTGGCCCTGACTATAGACAAGTAACTGAAGCATAAGCATACTGAAATCAGTACTACAGAGCTTGGCAAGAAGCACCATAAGAGCAAAATGTGGTGAGTAATCTACATACCAACAGATACAGCTCCTGTTCTGAGTCCTTGCTGAGACACTATCTACCTGCAGTTTATATGGTCTCCTCATATCCAAGGATGGATTTATAGTTTTTCTGCCCCTAGTCCAACTTTCTTGTGGTTCCCTTTCCATGTGCAGCACCCCTTCCTGATTCTTATGCAGCCCCTTCTTACATGTCTAACCTTCATGTACAGGTGCCTCTTCAGTTATATACAGATCCCTTAAAGAGAATCTGTATTGTTAAAATCGCACAAAAGTAAACATACCAGTGTGTTAGGGGACATCTCCTATTACCTTCTGTCACAATTTCGCCGCTCCCTGCCGCATTAAAAGTAGTCAAAAACAGTTTTAAAAAGTTTGTTTATAAACAAACAAAATGGCCACCAAAACAGGAAGTAGATTGATGTACAATATGTCCACACATAGAAAATACATCCATACACAAGCAGGCTGTATACAGCTTTCCTTTTGAATCTCAAAAGATCATTTGTGTGTTTACCTTCTGTCCCCTTCTTCTCTCATGCACTGAACATTACAGGCTTCCTGCAGACAGCTCTGCATGTGCCTGTGTTTGTAATTCCTCAGTATGTGTCAGCCAGCTACTTTCACATAACAGAGGAGGATTTTTATCCAGCTCTCTTCTATCACTGATAAGATAGCAGAGAAGCTGCTGGCTTATGTAAATAAAACACACACTGGAGTGTGCATAGAGGAACAGTTCAACACTGAAGAACTTGGCAGCCTTCCAGACACAGGCCGACAAGTCTGACAGGGGAAAGATACATTGATTTATTACAGAGACCGTGATAGTACAAAGTGCTGCAGTGAGCCAGAACAGATTAGAATAGGTTTAGGAACTTGTAGGATGGTAGAAAAAACGTTGTAATTTTTGTTACAGAGTCACTTTAAGCAGCAGCAGCTCCCTATTTTCATGTGTTGCTCCTTATTTGGCTCTTCCATGTACCATTTTCAGCCTCTTTCTTCCATATGCAGCAATCCCTGTTTTATGTCCAAGTGCCCCTTGACCAGCAGCCACCCAATGTCCAAACCTTTTCTGGCCTTTCTAGAAATGCGGACCTGCTCATATCTATACTCTGATTGTCTCACTCATCCCAAAAACATACTGGTATGTTTATTGGCACTTGCGGCCCCCACTCCCCCTCCCCAAAACTGGCCATAGACTACGGTAGGGATATTAGACTACAAGCCACTCTGAGAGGCAGTTAGTGACAGCAGCGTCAGCCTTCACCACAGGTTTCTATGAAGAACTGGGTCATCAGTGCTGAACCTTGGCCTCCCTCTGTCCCCCTCCCCCCACGTTTCCTTAGGGATGACAGACGATTGCCAAGTGCGACTGGAGGCCCCGTAGTATGGCAGCTCCGGGCTCTTGACTTTTCGGATATTATTTCGGACATCCTTCCAGAACGTTTATGAGCCAAAACCAATTCCGGGTACAACCCCTCATTTGTACTTTAAATTATTCTGATTCTGACATGATTGGTTCAGTGTAAGGTACTGTGAAAAAATTGTCACAGCAATATAAATATGCCTAATGTACCAACCATGGGTCATTGGTGATGATTACACAATGTACAGGAGCCAGATAAGATACATCTATTTAGTATTATACTGTCTGCCACTCTATATTCATTACATTGATATGGGAAAATGACAGTGACTAGTGGTAGATCCAGTGATTCTGTTGTAGCGTTTCGGAGCCTCACAGCATGGACAAGTAATATTTTAAGGTTCGTACGGTCAGTGGAAGACGAGTGTGATTCAGGGAAATATGTCCTGTCGGAAGCTTGATAGTCTCTTACATCTCATGTAGAAAGTCATGAGGTAACATAATAAGGTTGAAAATAGATACACAGATCCATCAAGTGCCATTCATTCCATTTATATTGCAGATTGTAAATGTGCTCAAACACAGGGAACTAATTGTTTAGAGAAGGGTGATCAGACCTTCCTTTTATCTTGTACATCCACTGATATGGGCATGTTGAGTTATAGTGGATTAGTGCTGTATGGGGCCATGTATTCATTTGTAATGTCTGATGACTTGATGACTTTCTCAGTGCAGCCTATTAGCACAATCCGACACACTGTACCTTAGTATCTCTCCATCCTGGATCTCTGCTCACTTTAACCTGATATCGTTTTCTATAGCTTTTCTCTATAAAGCCCCATACACATGCTAGATGGAGGTCGCCCGATGGGGATCAGGCAGCATTGCTGTGCCGAGGCTGTACAGATGCATAGTCAGCCTACAGGCTGGTGACATGTTCTGTTGCAATGCGGGGGGCGGAGGGCAGAAGGAGCAGTGCAGATGTGACATTACACAAACCACGAGAACCATCGCTCGGCCAAGTTGATACACACATACTGTATATATATACACACATATTAGTGTATGTGTGTGTGCATGTGTACATCACTTCCTGGTTAGCAGCCATTTTTTTTGTTTGTAAGCATTGCCTAAAACTGCCGATTAAAATCCAGGATCGCCATAGGGAGTGGCGGTAACGGCAAAGAGGGATCCAGGAGATCACAGTGACTCAATTGGTATGCTTTTCATTGTAAAAATCGGACAGTACAGATTCTCTTTAATTTAACATGTAAATGAGCCTTTAAAGGCACTTGCTGTTTACTATATCTGTCAGGCTTTCCTGGTCAATGACTATAGGTCAGGCTGTATGCCCATATGACTGACCTATAGCCCAGCCCATAACACCTGCAGAAAACTCCTACCTAATACAATTCTACAATACCCTGCACACAGATGTAGCATACAGACTGACGGATAGTATTCACCAAACAAAGCAGTATGAGTAATATAAGTACAGTGTACTCAGATATATAGTCACCTGAGGCCTGGGGGTGGAGGCAATCCAGATGATAGCCAGGTGGTGACAGGCAGGGAAGGATAGGTTGTAGGTAGTTCAAACACTTTGCACAGATGTGAGCGCAGTCTCAGGAACAAGCCCAGCAGAGGCTATCACAGGCGATGACAGAGGGCGCTCTCCTTACTTTTATACAAGGACTAACCAATCAAACAAAAAGGAATCCAAAGTGCCCAATCACCTTGCGGCGTGTCAGCAAGTCAGCTGACACGCCATGCACACACGCTGTCACGCTGTCGCTGTTTACAGCAGTGGAGCACGTACTGAGGACGCGTCTGCCACTCAGCCAATGGGAACTGAGCGACGTGTGCTCCACTGACATCAGAGCCCCGCCGAGACCCAGAGGCTTGCGTCTCAGCATGGGTCTCGGCGTTCCGTCACCATGAGGGGCGAAAAGATCTTACAATATCTCAAGATATTACTTGGTACTAACCAGCGGAGCTTGAAGACAAGATTCATCCCTAGGCAAGGTAGCAGTTTTTTCTCCGCCTCCACTAATTGCCAACTGGCTTTTCTGTTATGGAAAGGTGAGGTAAGAGATCACGGTCAATAACAACAAAACAATTGTAAAGTTTACTTTCATCCAGTTGGACCCAAAGCGCAGGGGCATGTCTCAGATCAGTACATAGTTGCGATTTTTGAAGGTTTACAGGGGAAAAAGTTATGTGATCATAAATCCCAAACTAAACAGGTGGCTTTTCAGTTTTTATTTGAATGCCATCGGAGTTGGAATTAGGTGTGGCAAGGCGTTCCAAAGGGTAGGGGAAGCAAGGCAAAAGCCTCGGGTTCCAAAGGTTTTGAGGTGGCCTCTGGGGGTGGTCAAGTTATTAGATTTTGTTGATCTGAGGTTGTAGAAGGTGTGACACAGTTGCAAAAAAATCCTTCAGGTATCATGGGCCTAGGTCTTGTAGAGATTTGAATGTTAGCTTGCCAATGGAGGAGTCTCCATTTTATGGGTAGCTAGTGGAGTGAGCCAAGGGTCGTGTTATGAGGCAATGGCTGGGTTGGCTTGTGAACAGCATTGTGGACGCATTCTGTACTAGCTGCGGGTGGTGAAGGTCTTTATTTGGAAGGCCTGCATGGAGGACATTGCAATAGTCCAGCCATGAAGTGATGAAGTCGTGAACCAGGGTTGGAAGATCCTCTGAAGGAATGAGGTGCTTAAGTTTTTCAATGTTTCACAACAGCTGAAATTTGATTCCTAAACTTGAATTCCCCATCAACCAGTACACCGAGGCTGCGCACAGTGTTGGAGCTAGTAAGGTCTAAGTTCCCTACCCTTAGTGGTGCTGACTGAGTCTGGAGCGGCTTTGCTGCTAAGCGCTGACCTCCATGACAGGAAATTCAGTTTTGTCATTGTTTAGTTTAAGCCAGTTGTCATTCATCCAATTCTGAGTCAACAGGCAGCTAGCAGCTCTCCGGACACCCATCAGGACCTAGGTATTTGCCTTGTTGGCGATCTGGCTCTGGTATTACCATGAGCTATACCCAACAGCGGCAAGACCTTTTTTCCCTTCATTTTACTGTAAAGTGTTGGAAGGTTGCATTAAGTTCTTCCCAGATTCACTCACATTAATAAAGACAGAAAGTGCTCTCTTTGCTACTGTCCTGGCCTTTCACTTTTAACACTGCTACAGTTTGAAATAAAAGAAAAGAAAAAAAGATGGCCAAGTAAAAATCCTTGGTTCATAATGGCATCTGGGTGAGGGGGAATTTATAGCTGATGGTTAGAGAGAGAGGAGAGAGGACAGAGCACAGCGAGCACTGAAAATTGAGATCAGAGTATAATTCTGAGCTAATTACAAGTGGGGGTAAATCTATATTGCTGTGCTATAAATTCACAAGCTTACGTGGGGGGAGCTCGCTGGGTCTGGCTGCAGGAGAAAGAATGGCTCTGTCACCAGAAGAAATATTTGGCTTTTATTTCCCGGAATTTCCAGCATGAACATTTTTAACTTGGCTTAACCCCTCTCGCTACCAGGGACTCTGACATCAGAGCAGTGGCTGCTGGGAGCTCAGTGGTTAGCAATCCCCCTTTGCAGTGATGGGTTCCAGTGTTTGAGTTCCATCAAGAATACTACCTGCAGAGAGTTCATACCCTATCTTGTGTTGGTGCAGCTCCTTTCATAATACTGGTGGCTACTTGACTTTAGGGATGCTCGTTCGGATTTTTCGGAAATTCAATTTCCGCATTTACGATCGGAAATTGCATTTCCGCATCGGAATTCGGTAATAAAAATGCGGTAGGCTTCGCTATTGGCCGCTAAAGTCGGGCCATTAACTGTAATGTGACATGCATTACTGATATGCGGCCTGCCGCCGACTTTAGAGGAGTGGGAACAAGAGGAAAAAAAATCTTTCAGAAAGACCTTGTACTTTTTGAAAAAATCAATGTTAAACTCGGCGGAAATGTCAAATGCAGAAATCCGCATTACAGATTTTTGGTATGCTGCCGACATTAGAGGTTAATTGCAAAGCCCCCATAGGTGCTAAAAACACCAAATTTATATTAAGCAGAAAAGTGGGAACAAGAGGAAAACAAATCTTTAAAAAAGACCTTGTACTTTTTGAGAAAATCAATGTTAAATTTGGCTGAAATTTCTTTGAAAATCCGTGAAAAAAGTACATAAAACGGAGGGGCTGCCTATATGGATATAAAATGGGAGGTTCACTGGTGTACATGGAAGGGGAGCCCCAACATACTTGGCCCAGGTGCAGTAAAAGTATTAATCCAGCTAGGCTTGACTTCCCTGCTTAAAATGAACCTAGAATGTGGTATAGTTTTAAGATTGTGTTTCAGGAAAGGTTCACTTTCATCACGTTAACGATTGAAAGTGAACCTCTGGTCAAAAATCAGATACTTACCTAAGAAGAGGGCAGCGCTCCTCTTCATGCAGAAACATGGCCTGCTGCAACCGTGCAAGTATTTGTGTGCATGGGGTTCGCCGCACAGGTGCAGCCATACTTGCACAGGCGCAGTACGGCTGCGATTGTGCATGAAGAGGGGTGTGGCTTGGAGCTAAAATCCAACAAGCACTTGTTGATTTTCTTTCAGGTGTCAATGGCAAGGTTGGTCCAGAGGATGGCATGGGAAACCTCTACAGCAAGGGTGCACTTAGCATCGATCGCACTCTACCAGTACATTGCGGTTGGACATTTTAACCACTTGAGGACCACAGTGCTAAACCTCCCTAAAGACCAGGCTATTTTTTCAAAATAGCCCACTGCAGCTTTAACCACTTCAGGATTCTGCGTACGCTTAAGTACGCCCCTGAATCCTGAAGTGGATTCCGCGGCCGTTCCATGTCAGCTCACGGAGGGTGTCTCCGTGAACACTCTGCGAGCCGATCGGCGGCTCGCAGGGTAAATGTAAACACACGGGGAAGATCTTCCCCGGTGTTTACATGTATACGGCGCTGCTGCGCAGCAGCGCCGTAGAGGAGATCGGCGATCCCCGGCCTCTGATTGGCCGGGGATCGCCGGCATCTGATAGGCTAAAGCCTATCCCATCAGGCGCAGGACGGAAATCCGTCCTGCACCGCTCACAGAGCAAGGGAGAGGGAGGGAAGGGGAAGGAGGCCAGAAAGCGCTGCGGAGGGGGGCTTTGTGTGCTTTCATAAGTTGTCATAATGTGGCTTCTAAAGGGTTAAAGGCACTTAGGACGTTTAGTGCATCAGTCCCAGTATTCCTGAAAGAGTCCTAGACTTAATCCCAGACAACTATGTACACAAAGGGAGGGAGTTCTCGGCACTTGGCAGGCTGGGGTGAAGACCTTGACTGCACCTTTAAGATATCACAAACACCCCATCACCAGCACTGGTGGCTTTAGGTTTAACAATGAGACGTGCATCTGGTATGTAGTGTTGAAAACATATTAAAGACTACTGGTACGTATAGTCCGGGCACCGTTTCTTTGGTGCTGTATTCCTTTGATGCATATGTATTTGATATGGACATGTCTTTATCTCAAATGTGGCATACGTAAGGAATAGAGCAACTAAAGAAAAGGTGCCAGACTATCTCTATGTACCAGTAGTGTTAATCCCAAACAAATCTAGAGATAGTCTACTGTGGGCCTTGTAACAAAGATGCTCTACAGTCTTCAGCCAATGACACACTGCATACTTTGTATCTATTATAATCTGTAGTTCTGACAGAGATGAAACTGTATTTTGATGACTTCTAGAGCATAGTTTGGAATGTAGTTTGATCGCTTGCTTAAAGCTCAGCTGGGGAAAAAACGGATCTCTTTTCATTCGGAAATTCTCGTATTCCGTGGATAAAATGCATGAACTTCCTTCAGGTTCTCATATGACATGTAAATACCATGAGCTGCATGCACCATGGGAATAGAGGATCATAAATTCAGAGGATGAAGACAGGGAAGGTCTCTCTTCAGACCACCTCTCACCTTGTGGACTCACCGTGCCTTTGTCACTGGTCATCCATATGCCAATAAATTCAAGCCATGTCTAAAGGTCAAAGCTCTTAGGCTCTCTGGTATATTGTACACCATATGGCACATTAACACTTGTACCTCCAAAAACTCTGCAGCGGCTTGATTTGTAAAAGATGTCTATAAGAATGTATGGAAAAATTGTATTCATTGCAACACGCAGCACATCTAACTGGCAAGACTATTGTACAGTAGCAAGAAAAAGTATGCAAACCCTTTAGAATTATATAAGTTTCTGCACAAATTGGTCATAAAATGTGATCTGATCTTCATCTAAGTCACAACAATAGACAAGCACAGTCTGCATAAACTAATACCACACAAATAATTAAATGTTTCCATGTTTTTATTCAACACACTAAGTAAACATTCACAGTGCAGGTTGAAAAAGTATGTGAACCCTTGGATTTAATAACTGGTTGAACCTCCTTTGGCAGGACAGAGCGGTGGGAGGAGTAGATTAGTCTGGCTGCTGCGTTCATGATGGATTGTAGGGAGGCGATGTGGTTCTGAGGGAGCACCGACAGGAGAGTGTTGCAGTAGCCCAGAGGGGAGATGATGAGGGCATGGAGAAGGAGTTTGGCAGTGTCCCGGGTCGGGAAGGACTGGATCTTGGAGATGTTGTGTAAATGGAAATTGCAGGCGAAGTGGTGATGGAGAGTTCTGGAGGTAGTTCTGGGTGTCGTCTGTGTATAGGTGATAGTTGAAGCCTAGCACTACACCCCACCCCCAAAAGCAAATTCCTTCCTAAATACCTAACTCTAATCTCCTCTCCCTGAATATTGCCTCTATCCTCTATCTACCCTGTTCCTTACCCCGACACTAACTGTTTTGCTCTTCTTCCAGGGAACGGCTATATAGCTGAGCCCCAGCGCCGGTATCTGGAGAGCTCATTAATTACCGTGCAGCCGATATCTAAAACTTGGCAAAATAGCAGCTGAGCTCCAGTGCCACATAACCCATAGCCAAAGTCAGATAACCTACCAGCATGTTTTCATATTATGAGAGAAACAAATGCACCCATAGAAAACCCATGCTAATAGCCAGAGATTGTACACAATGCAAACAAGTAGTGTCCTTGGTGGGATTTGAAATCAAGACCTTCGAGCTGCTAACCAGAGGCTGCTCATTTGAGCATTTCCTTCAGGGATGGGCATCTGTTTGGGGCATATGGCCGAGGAATGGGGAATTGTGATGGAAATTTCTATCTTGAACATTAGGTGTCTTGAGGCGAGACTCTTGCAACACAACCCTTTGTGGTTTGGCTACAGGGAGAGCAGGAATATCACATATCATTGTACATTCCTTTCTTTAGGCAAGTAAGAAGTAGCGACAAGAGGAATTGTATTAAAGTTTCAAAATGCTGACTACAGAACATCCTTCCAATTTGCATTTGATAATTTCCCCACATTACTCCTGTGTGTACACGTGTGCTGGTCAACCTGTTCCAGCAACCTATCAGATGCGGCTAGTGGGATAAAGTAACATCCACTCCATCGAATGATCTGGTAAAGATAAAATGACACTAACCCTCTCTAGTTGCACCAGCTGACCCAGGAACTAAAGATATATAGATATATATAATGTCTCAGCCATGGTAGCTTCTGTGGCTCAGTGTCTTAGACCACATGCCCTGGGAAGGAGAAGACCTTTATTCCACATAATGAAATAGCCTCACCTCAGTACAGCCTTGTAAGCCCAGGATTGGATGAGCTTTAGGGATGGTCGGGAAATGCCCATTTCCAATTTTGTGGAAATTCAGATTTTCCGATTTTCTGTTTTTCCAGATTCTTGAGGAGTAATTCATTTGTCATTTTTTTGCATCAGAAAATGCAAAGATTGAAAAAAAAAATCGGAAAAACGGAAAATCAGTCTTGTAATTGGTCTAAAATTTAAATTTTGCAGTAAAATTCTGCATTCTCTGATTGGTCCAATGCTTCCTAGTTCTGTGATTGGTCAAAAGTACAGAGTTGTGGTAAATCGGATTTTCAAGGAATTACGATTTCCACTCTTTGTTTTTCAATTTCCAATAGCAAATGTGAATATTTCAATGCCGCGGAATCCGAATCAGCATCCATAATGAGTTACCTAAAGCTCTATAATGCCTGGTACACACAATGCAATTTCCCATCAGATAGATGGGTCAATAGATAATTTGCGTCAGATCCGATCGGTTTTCGATCATTTTTCTGATCGATTTTCTAATTAATTCTATGCAAATCGATCAGAAAAACAATTGGAAATCAGATTGGACCTGTCGGAAATGATCTATTCGACCCATCTATCTGACGGGAAATTGCATGGTGTATACCAGGCTTAACAGTACTCAGTTTGCAAGTACTTTGTACACAGTCATTTGACTAACTAGAGAGGAGTGAGGATGTCTGCAGAAATGCAAATAGCTGTTTCTTCTAAATCCTACAAAACTCCATACACAATTGAAAGTGGCAAAATATGTTTACATTAAAAATACATACAGATAAAATATATATTTCTCCCAGAGTAACATGCACTATAAATTATTTTTTCTTATGTCACTGTCACATACAGTAGGCAGTGGAATCTGACAGGTTTGACAGGTTTTGGACTAGTCCATCTCCTCAGGACGGGTTCTGAGCTATTTCTTTATTTTACAAAAGCACTTGCTGAATAGCAGTTGCTCAGTGCAATCGCCAGAATAGTGTGCAAACTTGTAGGGAGACTAGCCAACATCTTAGTATAGACTAGATCCTCTCCAGGTTGTAAAGAATAAAAGTAATACTGAGAATCCCCCATGAGGAGATGGGCTAGTCCAAATTCTGTAAGATTTGTCAGCTTTTTATTACTTACTGTAAGTGATGGCAACATAGGAAAAGGCAATTTACAGTGCATTTTACTCTGGGCGAGATTTACATTTTATATGTATGTATGTTAAATTTTAACATTTATTCACAATAGTGGTCCTTTAAAGATCCCATGGCAACCCCAGGGAAGAGAGATGATTAGCAGAGTCATACATCTGATGCAGGATTTGGGCTCCACTTCTACCTTTGCATTACCTCCCAAGATCACCACATTATTTATTGCTATTTTGTGGAATATTTTTGGCACATTTGGGGCAAAGAAGTCTGTAATATTGCATTAGCATAAGCATTTCATTAGTGTGTGCTGACAGAGCTGGTGGCAGCCTCTGGTTCCTTCCCTGAGCAATGTAGCATAAAACTACAGTGTGAACATGAGGCCGTGGACATCTGGAGGAACACAGATACACAGTCGCAAAGTGGAAGAGATTCCGGAAATGTTTCAAACACGCCATTTTCTTTTTAAAGAAAATAGCTCTTACACCCCTTAATGTGGCCATACACGGATACACAGATTGCATTGGTAAAGGCTTCTTCCTGTAAATGTGATTAAAATGGACCTAAACTCTTGCACAGGCCAGAAAAAACAGAGATAAATGCACCCTGTATGTTTAGCCTATCTAATCCCCCTCATCTGTGTCTAATCACAACTGTAATTTGATCTCTCAACTGTGTCAGCTGGCTGCCTCAGCAGAGCAGCTAATTTGTAAACATAGGATGTTAACCCTATGACTGCTTCCATGAAAGCAGGACAGGAAGTAGACACACTACAGATTTATTACAGGATCTGTGTCAGATGTAGCAAAGAAATGTTTTTCTTTAAAGGTTATTATACTGTTGCTTATCTTAGAGCAGAGATGAAGTTTTGAGTTCGGGTCTACTTAAAGCACTCGTAAGAAAGATAGTTTTGTGTACAATTAGGTGTCTCTGAATCCCAATGCTTGGCTAGCATCTACACTGACCTCGTGCCAAACAAGAATAAGGATTCCTGGTCTGTACTTGTAGCCCAGTGCTACATAGTGTATATAGACAATACACAGCCCCCATTACATACTTTCCTCACCGTGATTTACATTCATCACAGATGGGCACATCTTTACTGCTAGCAAAACGCATCACTGCAGAATGTTTGTTTGTCACGTGTTCCGAAGTGAGGAGAAGCAACACCTAGTCTCCCAGAATGCTGTGGGGCAGAAGGCTGCATAACTTAACCTCCCTGGCATTCAATTTTCCCAGGATTTCTGTGCAAAAAGTGATACAATTAATAATTTTCATAACTTTTTTTTACTGTAACTTGCCAAAATGTGTCAAGCAAGAGTCTAGTATACAGTGCAGGGGAGTATTAATTTGTATGCACTTCAATACTGTTCACAGCACGTTTTGTATTGACGTGTATAACCGTCAATACCGCTAGGGAGGTAGCCTAGGCTGGGAGGGTGGGGTTACATACCAATATACAGCAATATATACATATAAGAAGCGTTTCTGATGCTGAAAACAGGATAATTAATGTAAAATTGAGTATCCTGAATAATGTACTAATGTGAATAATGTACTACATTCTACTACCGTATATGTCTTGAAAAAAAACGGACATGTATAAAAAGCAATATATACATTAAATAAAAGCTTTCATACATGCTAAATATTTCCATTGTAGCCCTAATGGGAGCTGGTGATGGGCAGCAGGCCTCTTAATCTCAGCATGGGTAGAGAGAAATAACGTTCCATATTGCTCTACAATCTCATTTCTGCCCCGAGATCATAAACTGCCTCTCTGCTGCTTCTCGGGCGCCTGATCCTTCCCTTCTCTTTTAATGACGGCCAGAAATCTTGCCCATTTATGAAAAGCTCTGAAATGACAAAAGCAGCAGTGCAGAATGCGGCGTGCAGTCACATTCAATCAGCCCTCCTCTCCCCAGAAAGCAGCAGGCGTCTTTTCAGAATCAAAAGTTCATCAAAAATGAATCAGACTCTTAATTAAAACCTGACTCACTATTCAAAGATGTTTATTTTGGCCTGGCGGAGGAAGGCTGCTGGATAGAAACCCTCACAGTGCGAGAGAAGAAACGGGAGACTATAATGCCGTAGAAGGAAAATGATGCCAACACAGCGGACAAAGGGAAGAAAGAGATGCTAAGAGACTGGTCCAGATTTCCCCTGTAAAAAGTGCGATGTAATGTGCTGATGTCATATTCATTTGTAATAATAATAATCATCAGACTAAGAAAGTGAACCAAACGAAGATCAGGCAATATAAAAACCTTGAAAATTAGCTTGAGTGGCTCTGGCAAGATACATCAGCTGTAGAGCATTTTGTAGCCATGCCCCAGCACAATTCCAAAAGACAAGGATTGTCATTGGAACACCAGTGGGTGCTGCCACTGTAAAGCTCAATACTCACCTAAAGATGGATGGGGGAACCTCACAGCGACGCCTCCTGATGAACAAGGTTCCCGGATCCATCCCCCTACCTGCGGGAACACAGGACAGCACACGACGGGTGTGAACGGGAAGTCAAGCAATCATGGCACTTTGCACAAGAGTCATCTAGGAACTTAAAGTGGAGCTGTCAGCCATACAATGTTCGAGTGTCAGAGCCCCCCCCACACACATATATATAAGAAGATAAATAATTGGTGTACTTACATAAGATATATATTGCAGTGTCCATGTTTTGATTTCAGTGAATTTCTTACAGTAAATAAAGAGAATTTTGTTGCTGTTATTTGCTTCGATTCCCTCTGAATGAAACCAATCCTGACGTCATTTCCTCCCACTCTGTTTCTTCTCTCTTCTGTATGCATTGCCTGCCCTCTTCCCAGTCATCAGACACTCCCACTAACTCTTTAGTAGGAAGTGCCTTTTCATACATCTTCATTTTGGCCAATCAGAGAGGAACAGAGACGTGGGAAGGGAAAATGGGAGGTCACTCAAAAATCGCCGGTCATGGGAAAAATCGCCATGAAAATCCAGTAGTGGCCAGTGGGTATGGTACCTTTAAGATCTCCAGCTACAGCAACTCTGTTAGTGCCTGGATCTTCCATCTTCAGGTTCACTTTAAGTCGTAAAAGCTTCTGTTCTTATGTAAGAAATAAAATAGTAGAGTTTTAGCAAACTAAACAACAGACTGGAGTAATGACAGAATCGGTACTCGAAGCCAAACAGATAATTTGGGCACTGGCGCCACTATGCTAAAATGGGTGCCACATAGACAGCAATTTTAAGGGAATAATCTAGCTGCAGCGGGCGTCCAATATATAGCGGAGGGAGTATTTAATGGCCAAGGCGGGGCAGATATTGATGGGATTGTGGCAGAGTGATATGTCAGTGTTAGGCATGAATCGTTTGAGAAAGCCTACGTTTAATTGGGTGAAACATGTCACGTGACACGGCCAGTTATGCCAGCTGAAAGAGGGTAAACCAGGACCACTTAGTGGGGGTTAAGGTGTTTTTATACTTATTTTCTGTTACAATAAAATCTTTATGCTTTTTTAAAGTGTACCAGAGCTTCCTCCCCAAAAAATGTATACAAACCTGGCGCTTCCTCCAGCCCCATCAGCTTGGATCGCTCCCACGCCGCCGTCCTTCGATGTCTGCAGTGCTGGTACCGGGTCCCCGCACTTCCGTCAGTCGGCTCCAGTCTATGCAGGAGAAGTGCGCTCTTTGCGTATCTCTCCAGCAGCTGCTGGAGAGATACGTAGAGGGCACACTTCCCTTACGTCAGACTGGCTTCGACTGACGGAAGTGCGGGGACCCGGTACTGGAGCTGCAGACATCGAAGGACGGCGGCGTGGGAGCAATCCAAGCTAATGGGGCTGGAGGAGGCCCCCGGTATGTATAAATCTTTTTTTTGGGGAGCTCTGAGTCCCTTTAAGAAGATACTTGTGATACTGGTGTTGCTTTCTTGGTGCTAGGATTCGGCATCGGTAAACAGAGGGATCATATGAGAATAGGTGTAGGCTTAGATATGTTAAAATATCAGTAATATTTACTGATATTTTACCATCAGAATTACCACTGCCCAATAGTAGAATATCAGTAACGGGAGGGAGCCACTACCTTCGACACTCAAATATCCGATGTGTCCTTTTTCCATGTATGCACTCAGAGAGCCATTTTGTTTACTAAATTCAAACCCACTTTTTTCTGCAATTGTGAACTTACCGTACGCCTCTTTAATAAATTAGGACCAAAGGATTAGTCAATTGAAGAACACTGACCCCGTATATAATCAGAATGTTATTATCCTTTGTAAAACGTCGAAGCAGGATGTAAAGACAGGCCGGTGTTCATCTGTCCTTTTGGCTTGTAACATTCTAGAATCCAATGACAAAAGATTACAGGGAGGAAGGATTTAGTATATAAGTCCAAAACAAATTAAGACAGATCTGCCAATATGTAATCTAAAAGTGATTTAATTTGTGCAAGGTCCTCATGGTTCACTAATGAATACGCCGCAATAAAATAAGTATGTACACACACTGCCAAGTGTCTAAATCTGGCTGGTCTAAAGATATAAGTACTTTTACAGGTCGAGAGACTTCCCAAAGCGAGCCATCTGCAAAGTGGATTTATTGAGAAATTACGGGGATGTTTTATAGGCGCACAATGTAATATTACATTGAAGATCTCACGCAGTCACATTTCATCACTGAAATGTAATTATGTAATTTTGCCTTCCTGTTATTTAGCCCTAAGTCAGTTTCAATATTAGTAAAAAGATATTTTAATTTAAAGTCTTCAAGGGCCGTCATCTAATAAAGGAATGATTTAAACGGTTAGGGAAGAACTGATGGGACTCTGGACATTAAGTTAGGTAAATAGGAGATTTGCTGTGATTCTTCAAGCCTGGCCCATATTACCACAGTGGCTGGTTTTATACAAGGTTACCAGAGCTTTTCTTCTGGCTTCAGCAGTATATCCAGAAGGTATTCACACCGCATCACTCTTTCCACCTTTTGTAATGTCAACATGCACCTGAGCTCAATTTTGAGCTTCATGGCAAAGGCTGTGAATACTTAAAGGGAACCTTAACTGGTGGGGGGAAAAAAATTCACTTACCTGGGGGCTTTCCCAAGCCTCCTGCAGCTGTCCTGTGCCCGCTCCGGTCCTTCGGTGCCCTCCGGTCTCCCTCCGCGGCTAAGTTTCGTTATCGGCCGACTGCCAGTCGTCCTCGGGCAAAGCGTCACAGGACGGCTGCAGGAGGCTTGGGAAAGCCCCCAGGTAAGTGAATTTTTTTCCCCACCAGTTAAGGTTCCCTTTAAGTTAATGCAATTTCTCTGTTTTTTTTATTTTTAATACATTTGCCAAAAAACCTCAAACTTTGTTCACATCCTTATGGGGTGTTATGTGTAGAATTCTGAGGAAAATTAATTTAATCAATTAATGTACTCAGTAATCCTGTCCCATTGCAAAATTTTGCACCATATTATGTAAATAACATCAATTTATGTAAACACCGGCAGCAGGAAAGCGAAAATAGTGATACAAAAAATAATGCAATCTAATTAAAAAATATTGCAAGAAATGACACTATCAGCAATCAGTGAACTGAGATTGTGATGAAAAAAAGGTATATAACCACTGCAAAATACAAATCTTGTACAGTGATGTTTTTTTTATAAATAAATAAATACAAATGAATAAATAAGTACTGTGCACAAAGCTGCGTGCAAATGCACCTCCGCAGAGAATAATGCGGGATGCACCTGCACACACAATGCGCACAGTCTATGTGCAAAAAATGACAACCCGTATCCACAAAAGCTAGTGCAAATGAATCAATCAAAAAAGTGCTATAGTGCTAAACATTGTATGGCTGCCTTGCCACTGTGAACGGGGCCAGGAGACCAGGAAACCGCCTGACGCGGTCGCAGCTCCGGCTGCTTCTGAAGGAGGCCAGGTGTTAGTGTACTTTTACATAAAGGGGAACTCCATAATGGGCACTCAATAGGAATAAAAGAGACTTCAACCAGTAAGGGGAATCCCTTAAAGCACACCTGACGGAGGCAAAGGTAAGTAAGGTAAGCACAGAGGTATGTTCATGCTGGATCCACATATATCTGTGTGTTGTCGGTTCCACTCCTTGTTTCCCTCCACCTCCATAATCACTCCTTGAAAAATGTGGCTTTGAGTAAAGTCAAATTTTCAGACAGGAAGAGGCAGGCTTGCTGCAATGTTCTCTCTTATCACTCTTCCATTTCCTCCTCTTATGCCTTACTCTAAGGGGAGTGAATGGGGCAGGGGATGGAGAGAATGACAGGCTGAAGGGGACATCCAATCTGCCCACTCTGGCTGACCCTAACATTACCTTAGCTTCCCAGATTCTCTTTTGATCAATAATTGCAGCTGATAAAGATGAGCAAATGTAGCGGAGATGTGTTTTTCAGGGTTCATTGTGACTGTAACCATGGAACAGAAATTTGTCTTAATTAACATGATATAATACATCTATACAATGGAAATTCCCAGCCCTGCATCTACTTTTGTGCTGGGGGACAGATGACATTACTTTGCAACTAAAACAAGTAGGATAACTATGTGGGCAATAAAGAGTAAGGCAACCAATTTTTATTGCCAGTCTATTATTATGCGTTAAACGGTACGCGAACAAAGAATAAATATAAGAGCTGGCCATTTTAGTTGTCAATCGCAATTCTAACTGCATCACAACAGCACTTATAATGGTATATATGATCAGTGTGCTAACATACGCACCTTTTAGCAACTCTCTACACATTTCATGCAATACTCCTTGAATGGTATTATCCTATATTTTCCATGCAATTTATTAATTCAGACAGCAAATACAACTAAAAATAACAAGTGGAGCAGTTTGTGAAATATGGCCCTAGCACTTAAAGGGGAATTTCACATTTGTTGAGAAATAATGGATTCTCTCCAGGTTACCTGGTTACATTATCAGGTTCTCAGCCTCTGTGCTACTGGTGGTAATATCTAGAAATAGGGGCATGTCTTCTTCCATCAACGCCTCAGTGGTTAATGTGTACCTGAGACGGGGTTGGGGGGACAATTCATACATATCTAGGGCTTCCTCTAGGCCCCTTCAGGCCTTTGGCTCCTGGCCGCCATCCTCCCAGTTGCCTTAATGCTCCACTAGGGTCCTATAAAATTTCTCCATTCAGAGCCGGTCAGCACATGCACAGTTTGGCTGTGCGTTCGCCCTCATCAGGTTCCTGTCGCTGGGAGGATTCAGCGAGGGTGCCAAAAGTCTGAAGGGAGCTAGAGGAAGCCCCAGGTATAAATGAATTTTCCCCCCACCCTGTCTCAGGTTTGCTTTAAGTACCCGTACCTATAAAGACAGTTCATCAATTATGAAAGCCATGGCCAGCAGTTTGGTAGAAAAAACAGCAGTCAGTCTCCAAGCCAAGTTTGACAAGGCAAACTTTATTCTTGAACTCAGCAGTTGCAGTCACAAGAAGAGAAAATAAATAAAGCATTATTGCAATGACCACTACCTCAGTTAGCACTGTACCATTTTTTTTTTAAACAATAAAAATAAAAGCACTGTACAATTTACTTCAGGTCAAAAAATAAAATAGCCTATTGCCAGAACCCATAAAACTAAAATCATGAGCCAGGAGAGGATATGAATATGGCATTTTGGTGTAGGTTGTAGGGTTTGGAGATGTGTTTACTGAAACCTTCTAAGTTCTTGTAAAGATGATGATGATTTTGTAGCACTACCCACCAAGTCCTATACCAAGGCAGCCATGGAAATTCTTCATAAATGATGGCTAAACAGCAAAACAGTTGTAAAGGTTGGCTTCCTTGGCCTTGCATGTTTATCCTGTGTCTGTTCTAGAGACCACCAGTTCTGGATGACCAGTTTTGGCACAAAGATGAATGAATGTTTTCCATAGCCATATCCACTATTGACCAACATCCTAAAGTGAAGTTTTAGTGTTTTGTTGTGGAGATGTGTTATAGAACTGATGACCCACTAATGGTTTGTATGTTGAGAAGGCACTGCTTTGCCTTAAGGTGGCCACACACGTTACAATAAAATGATACAATTTTATGGCAATTGGATAAAAGCAATTGGTTGTTCTGAAAAATCTTTTAAAAATAATAATAATTTAAAAAAAAATTATTCAAGCGAGAAATCCAATCAGATTTCCTGTTTTTTTTTTTTTTTTTATTCCATATAAGTCGAATGGGAAGGGTGGATTTTTCTGATCCATTTTTAGGAAAATGAAATCTTTAAAAAAAAACAAAAAAAAACAGGTGACCATCAGCGCTGAGCAAAAACTGCTATAAAATAATAACTTAATAGATATTTTGGTCTGAATCTAAAGCCGGTTACTTCGGCACCCGAGCGCCGAAGCTAGGCATTCGTCATAGCACACTAGGGCTATGCTGCACGGGGCGCAAGAGTAATTCTGGGATCCGGCAATCGCCAGACCCTGAATTACTCCTCCCCCCAAGTTGCTACAACTCGGAGGGGAAATGGTATTTAGCGCCGCCGGGGATTTGAGTGGAATCCGGGTGAGCCGTCATTCGGCATGATTTCAGCATCAATAAGCTCACCCTGCGTCCAGCTCACCGCGGTGCTGTAATACGTATGCGTTCAAATCTACATATTTGATAAGCGACTGTCTGCATCTTCATTACTTGATCATCCATTTGGAATCCAACAAATGACTGTCCTGCGCTCACTGACAGCATCTCATAGAGGAGCTATTAGTTTAGCTATATGTTACATACAGAGGTATGAGTTTTGGTTTCGCTCCCAGAATTCCTCTTTACAGCAGAGGTATGGACTATACGGACAAGCCACATAGTGTGAAATAACTACAAGGAACATAAGGGTGAAGGGATAATTATTTCTCTGCATTCTGTAGCTCGCAATCTGACAGCTCCAGGATGATAAATAATGAGTCTCAGCTAATTAAGGCCCATGAAGATTAATTAGCAGCGCTGCCACATGTACCATTCCAGGTTTCACCTTCCTATTGTAAGAAGGTGAAAAGAAAGACGATGGCGGAAGCAGCAGCGCCCCCTAACCACCAAATGTCATCTATTTTAAACATTGTGAAGCTGTTCCACAGAATATCTATCCCAAATGTTGCGCAAAAACATATTTTATATGTTCCTATAGGATGCTAATTTTAGATTTAGTTACACCTCTGTCATTACAGTTTGCATGTTTTTGTACTATTAGTCAGTTATTAAGCGTACTCAGTGATGTGGCAATGCCCACATACATACAGTAAGGTACTCATGTTTACAGCCAGGCAAGCAAGGCTAAACTTGGCCAAGATGTATCACCCGGAATGTATTAATAGAAAAAAATCACTGGTCTTCTTAGTTGCTAGACATATTTTCATTGTCAAGGACACCTTTGTTAACCTCTTGAAGACTGCAGGGCTAAACCCCCCTAGTGACCAGGCCACTTTTAGTAAAATTGGACACTGCAGCTTTAAGGCCAAGCTGCAGGGCCGCACAACACAGCACACAAGTGTTCCCCCTCCCTTTTCTCCCCACCAACAGAGCTCTCTGTTGGTGAGGTCTGATCGCTCCCCCATGTTTATTTTTGTTTAATAAATGTTATTGTTGGTGCTTTTTTTTTTTTTTTTTTTTTTTAAACAACTGTTTCTTTAATTCCCTTCCCTCCCTCCCTCCCCACAGCCAGCCAATTACGGCGATCGGCTGTCAAAGGCTTCTGCCTATGAGAGCCGATCGCTCTCTTGTCCCCCAGGGGGACAGCCATGTGACACGGCTGTCCCCAGTACAGCGCTGCTGCCGATCGCAGCGCTGTACGTGTAAATAGACGGCGATCACGCCGTCTAACAGTCTCCCAAGCGGCAATAGCCGCTCGGAGACTGAAGGCGGGGCGGAGCTCCGCCGCCAAGCAGGTGATGAGCGCGCAGCCTGCACGCGATCTCCTGCAAAACAGAGCCCCAGGACTTTACGGCAATCTGTGTTAGGCGGTCCTGGGGCTGCCGCCGCGGCCACGCCCGTCGGCATGACGCAGTCGGCAAGAGGTTAAAGTGTACCTGTAGGCGAAAAAAGTGCCCAAAATAGATATTTATCTCAGTAGAGGAAAGCCTCTGGATATTGCAGAGGCTTCCCCTGTCCCCCTACATTTCACTGTTCCAGAGCTGGGACACCATGAACCTCTTTGACAATGAGGAGCGCACCTTCACTGCGCAGGTGCAAGATGGCTAGTGCCCAAGGGCGTAACTAGAGGCGTAGATCGCAGGGGGCCCCAGCTACTAACCCTCCCTTATACAGGGGACTGTACTTCAGATCAGGTGTTTTTGTGGCTACACATGTTATGGGTGTGAACATCATAATGGCCAGACTTGTTTTATGACCCTTGTGAGATGGGGAGACAAAGGAAGGGATGTAAACATTCGGCGGGCCTCATCAAAGTTTCGCTAGGGTTGCCATGAATTGTAGTTAAGCCACTGCTGGTGCCTGCGCAATAGCACAGCGCAGTGCTCGCCTTTTTCTGTCATGTCATCGGCTCCATGCTACTGCACAGTGTGGCCGCGCTTGTACATGAAAGGAAGTGCTGCCGCAAACTTTCAGATGGTCCAAGGCAATGGTGGTGGCTTGAAGGAGGATGTCACTCCTCAGCAAGTGGTTGCCCATGGCAACCCACCAGCTCAGGACTCTGATTGCAGAACTGTTTTCCCTTTTAGGACCCTTAGACGTTCCCGCACCATCTAGTGACTGGAATCTGCTATGCATCCTTGTTTGCAGGTGAGCTCACTTCCTGCATTATGTTTTATAAGGATTTGTTTGTTTGATGGTCGCCGCCTGAGCATCACATCAAGTTCCTCGTGTTTCTTGTGTCCTTGCGTCCTGAAAGACGTATCCCTTTATGAACTGATATCCTGGCTTTGATCCTAGGCAATCCTTTGACTATCTGTTTGTCCTACGTTCCTATACCTCCCCTGATTTGGACTGATTTCCTGTTAACAAACTCCTGGCTTATCCCTGACTACGTCTATTGTCTGTTGTACCTCTCTACCTCACATCTGATATACAGATGCACTCAACAGTCGCCTTCAGGTGCATCCATCTCCACTGACCAACATTGTTACCATCTCATGCACAGCTTTCCTTCATCTATTATCCTATCCCGTAGCCCTTAAGGTGCCCATACACTCGTCAGATTGGCAGCAGATAGATAAGAAATGCATCTGATGATCTATCTGATGCGTTTTTAGAACATTTTTTTACCAGGATAGAATTCCAATAGATTTCAGTTTGAAATCTATTGAAATTCGATCTGATGGCATTTTTTTGCCATCAGATTTCCATTAAGGCCAATGCAAACTGATAAGCAATCTCATCAGATCGACCTAAATTTTCCACCCTGCAAGTTCGATGGAAATCCATCGAAATCGATCGAAATCGGCCGTCGATCGGTCGATTGGCCAACCGATTTGCAATCGATTGATCGATCGATCGATCGGGATCGATCGGTCGGCCACAAAATCGGCTGAGTGTATGGGCTGCTTAAGACTATAAAGGTGGCCATACATCAGACGACCACTTAATTTTATTATTATAATTGAATCGGATGAAAATTGGTGCCACCAAGAGCATGCCCGATTGAGGATGCGACCAATTTCATACCGAAATTGATTACATGTAATGATCGGTCATGCTGCAAGTTGCCGAGCCTACATGCTCGATCGTGTGTGCAGCAGTAATAGCATGCGATATCAGAACGAGTGATCATGACGGAACCCCCGGTGCTGTTCCCCCTAGTGTAAAATATGCCTCCTAGTGCAATACTTTACCTGTCCGTGTCCACCGCTGGCTCCATGCTCCATCCTCCGTCCACATATACACGCCCTACCCAGTTGCCGGCATATACATGGGTGCATGTGTGACACTCACATATACACCGTCAATCGCGTGTGGATGGAGGACAGAGTATGGAGCCAGCAACAAACACCGATAGTATGCACGCACGGGGCACATTTCACACCGGGGTGGCAAGATAACAAGGTGGTGTCACAAGGCCGATTCCGGAAAGATTTTATGCTGAAATTGATCATGAATCGACCTGCGGTTTATTATGACGCCCAACAGATCTCTCTCCGTTCAGATTTGGTCTTGGTCGATTTGCCCATACATCGTCTGATGATGTCTCCAGCTGCCTAGCCCTGATAGCCCCCTCTTCCTGACACCTAACCATAATCTCCTCAATAAGCTTGTCCTGACTACTCCACTTTTCCCTCTTTACACTCATCTTGATAAATTTGCCTCAATGTACTCTAATTAATCACCAGCTAAGGCCCTTGGCTTGTGCTGATTGTAGATGGCCTCTGAGTAATAACCAAATGGCAGTGTACCCCTGTCCATAGCCGATCAACAAAGAAAAGCAATGACAGATGCGAACATCACACTTTCCAGGTTAGAAATGAGAACTATGACTTGATTGGTTGCTATGGGCTACTGGCATATGTTACCTTTGCTCCAGTTTGTATAATTGAGTCCCATAAATTCTGCTGTGTATCCAACCAAGTCATCTCGCTTCCCAATGCTAAATCCTAAGCAAGCAAAACAGCACGACCATTTTAATTAACAGCAAAGGGAGAGAATGACATTACGATATGGCACCGCCTCAGGTACTCAGATTACCTGGTAACATAACTACTGAGCCCCTTATTGTCATTGCCAGTGACATTGCCGGAAGGTATTTTTGTTTGCACTTTTACTAACTGTATGCAATCTTTCCCCAGTGAAACATGTAATGTAACACAGCTTTTTAATTTTATTTTTATCTTTATGGCTGTTCCTGTTTGTTGTCACAGTGTGGAATTACAAGCCATCATCGGTGAATTGCACGCAGGTTTAACAGTCTAAAATTGCAATTGCTTATGAAAAGTTATTTTAGAAGCCGCATGAAATCAAAGAATGCCAGATATATGCGCGGCATTTATTTTGATTTCGTGCCCCGTTATAAGCGGGAGAACGCACGGCGCAGCCGTTACTTGCCTAAGAAAATGCCAAGTTCCACACTGCAGGAATCTAGAACACAAACGGCTACTTCCCATATAAAGATTATAAGACTATAATGTAGCTTTATTAGGCTCTTTTGCTGTGACTTATGTAGCCTTCCTTTCGTTACACAAAGCATGTTTTTACGGGTTTGTTACACTTATTTGATTTTTATTAATTTCTCCATATTGCAGTAGACATTATAGCCTGCTGTAACAAAAACAAGATGTTTACATGAACGATGGAGAAGAATGGTGTACTCTTTGGAAGAATTAAGTTCATTGAGTGTTCCAGTTTTGAAAAAAGTTTTGAAAACAAAATCTCATTATAGTAAACTCTGATATAGAAAACCTTTACATATAGTAAACTCAGTCCTTAGGGGTCCCAGCAAATGCATCTGTATACATATACAATGTATGACCAATTCTGATATAGTGAACCTCTGTTATAGTAAACTACTTTTCCAGGTCCCTTGGAGTTTACTACAAAGGGATTCTTTGGACAACCTTGTTAATCGTCATGATTTTCCTGTATAAATTGTTGGTTGCTAGGATAAAAAATGTTAGTTGAATATATCATATAGGAGACACACACAGTGATATTTGAGAAGTAAGGTGAAGTAAATTGGATTGAATGTGCAATAATTGTTTAAACAAAATTAATCAGGTGCATACATTTGGGCACCACAAAAAAAGAAATGGAATCAATATTAAGTAGATCCTCCTTTTGCAGAAATTACAGCCTCTTATTAACTCTTCCTGTAGGTTCCAATGAGAGTCTGAATTCTGGTTGAAGGTATTTTGGACCATTCCTCTTTACAAAACATCTCTAGTTCATTCAGATTTGATGGCTTCCCAGCATGGACAGCTCTATTTAACTCACACCAGAGATTTTCAATTATATTCAGGTCTGGGGACTGCGATGGCCATTGAAGAACTTTGTACTTGTTCCTCTGCATGAATGCCTTAGTGGATTTTGAGCAGTTTTTAGGGTCGTTGTCTTGTTGAAAGATCCAGCCCTGGTGCACCTTTAGCTTTGTCACTGATCCCTGGACATTGGTCTCCAGGATCTGCTGATACTGAGTGGAATCCAAGAGTCCCTCAACTTTGACAAGATTCCTAGTTCCTGCTCTGGCCTCACAGCCCCACAGCATGATGACAACACAACCATATTTTACTGTAGGTAGCAGGTGTGTTTCTTGGAATGCTGTGTTCTTTTTCCTCCATGCATAAAGCCCATTGTTATGCCCAAATAGCTCAATTTTAATTTCACCAGTCCAAAGCACCTTATTCCAAAATGAAGCTGGCTTCTCTAAATGTGCTTTAGCATACCTCAAGCAGCTCTGTTTATGCTGTGGGCAGAGAAAAGGATTCCTCTGCATCACTCTTGCATACAGCATCTCCTTGTGTGAAGTGCACCAAATAGTTGAACGATGCACAGTTACTCCATCTGCAGCAAGATGATGTTGTCAGTTTTTGGTGCTGGTCTGTGGGTTGACTCTGACTGTTCTCACTATTCGTCACTTCTGTCTATTTGGGATTTTTCATGGTCTGCCACTTTGAGCCTTAACTTGAATTGAGCCTGAGGTCTTCCATTTCCTCAATAAGTTCCTAACTGTGGAAACAGCTGAAATCTCTGAGACAGCTTTCTGTATCCTTCCTCTAAACCATGTTGGTGTACAATCTTTGTCTTCAGGTCATTTGAAAGTTGTTTTGAGACCCCCATGTTGCTACTCTACAGAGAAAATTAAAAGAGGAGGGAACCTTACAATTGACCCCCTTTAAATACTCCTTCTCACAATTGGATTCACCTGTGTATGTAGGTCAGGGGTCATTGAGCTTACTAAGCCAACCTGAGTTCCAATAATTAGTTCTAAAGGTTTTGGAATCAATAAAATGACAAATTTATGCACCTGCCTAATTTTACTTGAACAATTATTGCGCACTTTCTGTAAATCCAATAAACTTAATTTCACTTCTCAAATATCACTGTGTGTGTCTCCTATATGATATATTTAACTGACATTTTTTATCATCACAACCAACGATTTATACAGGAAAATTATGACGACCAAGGTTGCCCAAACTTTCGCATCCCACTGTACATACATAGACATAGGACTACGGTAGGGAGGGATTAGGTTGTGACCTTCTCCAAGGGACAAGCATATAAATATATATATATATATATATATACTCTGTAAAGTGCTGTGGAAGATGTCGGTGCTATATACAATGCTAAATACTAAAAAATAATAAACATGACTATAGTAGGGATTAGATTGTGAGTCCCTCTGAGGGACAGTTAAAGGGAAGGTTCAGTTCTGAGCCTGCGCAGTACAGCCCAGAGGACGTCCGATGACGTCAGCGCGCACCAGTGAGTCGCAGATTGGAGCGCAGAAGAGGCCCGACCTGGCCGCCGGCCTGGCCAGGTCAGGCACGCCACCGGAGACCACCGGGAGCCTGTGGAGCGGCGCCGAGGGCACCTCCTGCCACGGGCTGGAGGAAGCCCCAGGTAAGTGGATGTGGATTTAAAAAAAAATTTTTGATCGTCCCTGAACCTTCCCTTTAAGTGACAATATACGGTACTCTGTTCAGCGCTGCGGAAGATGTTGGCGCTATATAAATACTATATAATAAAGGACAATCTGCACTGAAGCAAAGCTTACACTATTGATAAGGCCTGTAGTGAGCTGCTTTAAATAGTCAGTGTTGATCAATTTTAATAAAAGGGCTCAACTCCTTTTGCACAACTGCCTGTAATCAAGGAAGGAGTCACCAGAGAGTTATGCTGGGTACACACTATGAGATTTTATGGTCGATTTACTGTCAGATCGATTATTTCCTACATGTCCGATTTGCTTTCCGATCTATTTCCAAAGCATTTTCCGATCGATTTCCTATTAAAGAGGAACTGTAACGAAAAAACGGCCCCTGGGGGGTACTCACCTCGGGTGGGGGAAGCCTCAGGATCCTAATGAGGCTTCCCACGCCGTCCTGCGTCCCTCGGGGGTCTCGCTGTAGCCCTCCGTACAGCGGTGACGTAATATTTACCTTTGCAGGCTCCTGCGCAGGCGCTCTGGCTGCTTTCGCTCCGAAGGAGGCGGAAATACCCGATCGCCGTCGGGTCCGCTCTACTGCGCAGGCGCAAGTCTCCGGCGCCTGCGCAGTAGAGCGGACCCGACTGAGATCGGGTATTTCCGCCTCCTTCGGAGCGAAAGCAGCCACAGCGCCCCCGCTGGAGCCTGCAAAGGTAAATATTGAATTGAACAGTCGGCACAGTCGCCGGCTGTTCGGAGGGCTGCAGCGAGACCTCCGTGGGACAGAGGACGGCGTGGGAAGCCTCATTAGGATCCTGAGGCTTCCCCCACCCGAGGTGAGTACCCCCCAGGGGATCTTTTTGTTGTTACAGAGTCTCTTTAAAGTTAACGGAAATCGATTGTAAAATGCTCGGAAATCGTTCGGAAAGCAAATTGGACATGTTGGAAATAATCGACCATAAAATCTCATAGTGTGTACCCAGCATAAAATCTAGCGACAGACTACCAGCTGGGGGGACACCCTTGCTCAGTGGAGCATCATTAGGGGATGTAGAGGTTGCACCAGGTCCCCTGAACCTGAAGCACCCACATGGGTCCTCCTCGGTAGAACAGTTAAATCGTACCTGAGACAATGAAAAAAATAATATATATATATACATACATGGGGCTTCCCCCAACCCCCTTTGGGCTGATTGGCCCCTCACCGTCTTCCCAGGCCATCTGGATCCTCCACTAGACGGTCTGGTAGTTCCTCCAGCTGGGAGTGGGGGGGCGGAGACCTCAGCCAGAAGCGCTCCATCACGCTCCTTTCACTACTGCACAGACGCACAATGCTTCCCGGCCACAGGAGGGTGTCAGGAGAGCGCGCGCAGCCGGACTGCGCCTGCGCCAACTAGACCCGGCTGGCAGGTTTACTGGGCCAGCCTAGAGGAGGATCCAGGTGGCCTGGGAGGACGGCAAGGGACTGATCAGCCTTAAGAGAACTGAAGAAAGCCCCAGGTATGTATAATTTTTTTTTTCATCATCTCAGGTAGACCTTAACTATTCTACTTCTGCCTCCCTATGTATAGATACTAGCAGAGGCGCTTTATTTATTAATTTGCTTTAAATAGGTCAGCGTGTGTAGGGTGCACACATCTCGTCAGACTAAGTGAGAATTATGCATTGACTGAGCTAGGAGAGCGCACACATCATGCAATCACTCATTCACTGCGCTTTCATTTAAAATGGCCCAGGGCAGCACAAATTTAACATTATTCTAAATAATTCATGGAGGTCCGTGAACTGCGATTTGCTTCCAGTTTGTGTCAATTTCTGTCAAACGCGCCCAACTCGTCAGTCTCATTTTGTACTTTTGACTCGGCACATTAATCAGGAGAGTTTGCAGAGAGTCCGACTTGGCAAAGTCAGGCGTTTGGAAAGGCAGAAATTTGCCGAGGTCCCCGGTGTAGCGCTGGAGACATTCCATAATGATATACGAGTAACTTTTCTCTGCCTCCTCCAACATAAACTCGATTTAGAGTCTGACATAGAGAAGACAGATATACTCTCGGTGGATTTCAGCCATTCTGACTGGTGCATACTTTCCACAGGAAAAACCTTCGGTGAATTTCTACCTTGGCAACGCGTAGCGTTTCGATGATTGCTGCTGCAAGGCTTTTTTTTCGTTGCATCCCTAGAAAAGTACAGCATCAGTCATTTTTAGGCTTCAATTAATTTTGCTTCACAGTGGGGTTTGACTTCCACACCAAAAACATCCTTTTCAAGAACATTTTTTTCCTATTTCTTTTTTAGTCCTTCAATAAAACTGTCCAGGAAAAAAAAATATATGTTCTCCCTTTTTCTGTTATAGCAGTAAGCAGGGGTCTTGCTATATACAATAGGGCCCCATAGCAATATCATAAGATCTTAGCCTTCCTCCCTCCAGCCCGCAATGACTCACACTGCGCGTACAGTCAAAAATGGCGTGGGGAAAAAATGGCGCAGCGATAAATCTTTTAAAACGGTATTTATAGTTTTAAGGATATGCAGTAACTTTATTTAAAACGCTATTTATCGTTGGTCTGACCCCCGCCCCTCATGTCCTGCGGTGTCCCCCGGTTCCTGTCTTCTGCCTCCCCCGCCCCCCCTCGCACGTCCAATTTTGTCTCCCAGTGATTTCATCTCTGCCCCGGACTGGAGTGTAATGCTACAACAGTCCTACCTAAGCAGATCTTACGAACAGCTGGTGGATGTATCTGCTCGCTGCCGCTGAAGACTTTCTGATGCACCAATCACGCTGGGGGCGCTGCTCCAGAACTGCCAATCACCGCTGCTCATGTCTCTGCTCCGTCTGCTAATTGGACGCGATGGTCTCGGAGGCGGGAGCATTGGGTCCAATTAGCAGACGGAGCAGAGAAATGAGCAGCGGTGATTGGCAATTCTGGAGCAGCGCCCCCAGCGTGATTGGTGCATCAGAAAGTCTTCAGCGGCAGCGAGCAGATACATCCACCAGCTGTTCGTAAGATCTGCTTAGGTAGGACTGTTGTAGCATTACACTCCAGTCCGGGGCAGAGATGAAATCACTGGGAGACAAAATTGGACGTGCGAGGGGGGGGCGGGGGAGGCAGAAGACAGGAACCGGGGGACACCGCAGGACATGAGGGGCGGGGGTCAGACCAACGATAAATAGCGTTTTAAATAAAGTTACTGCATATCCTTAAAACTATAAATACCGTTTTAAAAGATTTATCACTGTGCGCCATTTTTTCCCCACGCCATATTTTCCTGACCCGCACACTGCAGCATGCCTCTTGCTTTCATATCTGTAAGATGGAGATACCGGAGCTATAGATGCATGTGTCCACAATGACGGACACTACTGTAAAAAAATGTGGCCTGAAAGAGCATGACTAGCGTAACATATGACATTTTACTGACGTTGGAATTATTATTGTTATAGATTTAGGCTGGGAGCACAATTGTTTGAATTGTGGTCATGTGGATGTGGCAAAATGTGGATGATTTGACTGGCCACTGAAATCAATTGTCCGCTTGTCAACATTTATCCCCCTCAAGTACTCTAGGGCAGCACGGTGGCATAGTGGACAGCACTCTTGCCTTGCAGCGCTGGGTCCCTGGTACAAATCCCAACCAGGGCACTATCTGCAAGGAGTTGGTGGGTTTCCTCCGGGCACTCCAGCTTCCAGCGGATCTGGAGGAGTGTTTAGCTTCTAAGGGCAACGATGGTTGATTTGCATATATTCAGCAGTGTTGCTCTGGGAGACATCTCAGAGCTCACTCCAACCTGAATTATTGCAAATACGTTCTGTTTTAATAAAGCAAACTTTTGTTTTCCATAGCATTTTAGTAAGGGGGCTTTTAGGACCATTGTTGCCCCTCACACACTCCAATGAGTTCTAGAGTACTTCCATATTACAAAAACACACAAATAAGTTATTTGGCTAACCCCCCAAAATTGTCCCTAAATTATGATGGACATATGACTATATTAGGCATTAGATTGTGAGTCCCTCTGAGGGAAAGCAGTAAGTGACACAAATATAATATACAGTATATGCTCTGTAAAGCGCTGTGGAAGATGGCAGTGCTATATTAAAAATAATAGTAATAATAATAAAAATAATAATAACAATAACAATTGATATGAACCACCAAAACAATCCAAGTACAGCTTCAAAGATAAATTCACTGCCTCTGCATCACGTATTGCTACACCAGCTGCTCTTCTGCCACATCCACATATTACCCCCCTTCCCCCTCACATTGGTGTAATGACATCATGCTATACATACACTTGTATGGAGACGCACCCAGGATGGGGGAGGACATGAAAAAGCACTTTATTTACTATGCTAAAGGATTTAAAATTGTAGCCCTTTGGTGAACACAATTGCATCCTACATCATACCTCCCAACTTTTTGAGATGAGAAAGAGGGACACTTAAGCCACACCCCTGATCACGCCCCCATCACAACCCTAGTCACGCATACCATAAAGATTTCTTAAGAAAAATATGTTGTTTTATAATTCAAACCACACTGGTCCTTTCTATTCTGGTGCAGTTTCCTTCATATTAACATTTGAAAATAAGAAATATATCAATTTAAAAGATGAGAATAAAGTTCAGAGGCAATTAAACACATTTTGCAGTAGAGAAATACATATATTTACATAGAAAGAGGGACAAAGTCCTGCAAGAGGGACAAATGAGGAGGAAAGAGGGACAGAGGGACAGGGCTGCCAAAGAGGGACTGTCCCTCCAAAACAGAGACAGTTGGGAGCTATGCTACATGTGCACTGAATCATTGACAAAGCTCTCTGCATATCACAAGTCACAAGTGACCTTATTGAAATAAATAGGGAGCAATGTGTGACTGCATTTTCCCCATTCATCTTCAGTATTGCGTTGCATCCTCAGCATGCAGCCCCCACTCTATCTTTAAAAAAAATGGGCAAACACCATTCTTTTCAATTGTGTTTATGTCAGTTGTGTAAAATGGGAAAATGAAGGGTTATCGAAAATGAGAAATGTGTTTGAAACAATAGTGATGTTTTCCTGCATGCATCCTACACACAATACATGCTTGGAAAGTAGTATTTGCTGGCAAGCACTGGAACCATTGCCTTGGGCATATCAGCCCATAGCTATGGCTGGAAAACAATTAGTAACTCTGCAGTGTGACATCATGGGTCCGCTCACAGAGTTTTTTACTATGTAAATAGTGCAAGCAAAGGTTTTTTTCCACATCGCAGAACATCACTGCTTACCACAGCTTTTCTAAATTACCCCCATAATCTCTGTATTTTTTCCAAGTAATTCAAGGACACTGTTTTTTCAGCAAGGACGGAAGCCATTACAGACAGTCCACGAGATGCAAATCATTCAGAAATGTTATATAAACTGTAAGCAACCTGGAAATAAGCCAATCAAAATCATCAGGAAGTGCATTTCATAGGCCTAATTCCAAGCAGCATAACATTTGCATGCAAGTTGTTTTTTTGGTATCAGGGCCCGACCAGGGCCGGTTCTCTCATGAAGCAAGGTGAGATATCAGGAGCAGGGCCGGGCCGAGGCAGAGGCGAGAGAGGCTCCTGCCTCAGGGCGCAGTGTAGGAGGGGGCGCACACCTAACTCAGCTATCACTCCCCTATTGTGTTTGAAGCAGAAAGAAATAAGAAAAGGGGATGCATAGCAGTGACTGCAAGCCAGATAACTAGAGATTAAGGTGTTGGGGAGTTTGGGGGCCCTGGGGCACCTTTTAGTCTAATAGCAATCAGTGTGTGACGGCGCGGGTGGGAGGGATGGAGGGGCGCACTTTGGTGTCTCAGCCTTGGGTGCTGGAGGACCTTGTCCCGGCTCTGATCAGGAGCAGCATTTTTGTACTGTGTGTACCTTCCTGAGGAGGAATGGAGTGGCTGAGGGTTAGCAGTGTGTTTGTCACAGACTCACAGCCAGCCAGTGTGCTATTGTGTTGAGCTGCAGCATGTCATGTGAGAACATTAAATGAAGCAGAGTAAATTGTGGGATGCTGTGCGATCATTCCAAATCGGGGGGTAGGGGACGCATCCTCACACGCTTGCCTCAGGAAGCAAAAAGTCTAGAACCGGCCCTGGGCCCGACTGATACCTGGTGACTCATATAGAACAAAAACCCTATACTTCAAGGGATGAGCAGGCACATTTTGCCAGTTTGTCAGGGGTAAGATACCACTGCTAAACTACTTTCAGGAAGTGTACGTGATGTGCTACACAATAGGCTGAGGTTCCAGAGGATTTAACTGACAGTTTCCTATCTCAATGAGATATATTAAGGTATAACATTTGTTAGGTATTTTTTCCCTTTGTTTCAGTATTTTTCTTCACCCCCTAAGGGGTTTTTACCCTAACGGACCAGAGCAATTTTCACCTGTCAGCACTCTTCCCTTTTTTTTGCCAATAACTTTATTACTACTTATCACAGCAAAATTATCTATACCTTCTTTTTTTGCCACCAATTAGGCTTTCTTTGGGTTGTACAGTTTGCTGAGAATTATTTTATTCTAAATGCATTTTACCGGGTATAATACAGAAAAAATTGAAAAAAAATCATTATTTCTCAGTTTTCAGCCATTATTGTTGTAAAATAAAACATGCTACCATATTTAAAAGCTACATATTTTATTTGCCCATTTGTCCTGGCTATTACACCATTTAAATGATGTTCCTATCAAAATGTATTGGGACAATATTTTATTTGGAAATATATGTGTAATTTTTCTTGGTTTTTTTTTTTTGTGTGTGTCCATTCCATAATAATAATTACAAGCCCTTTCATAGTAAAATAACAGTAATATACCCTCATGACATTCATACTAACCCCTTCCGACCCCCTAACGCCGATAGGCGTTGGGAAGGTGTCTCCCCTAGGACCGCTTAATGCCAATTTGCGTCAAGTCCAGATTAGTGGGGATCGCACATCCCCACTGAGTTACGTAAACAACCTGCCAGCCGCGATCGTGGCTGGCAGGCTGAAAAAGGAAAAAAAAAAACACCAAAAGGACTTTTACAGCACTGCGATCTAGTGCATCGCTGTGTGGGGACAGCCCTGTCACAGAGCTTCCCCCCGGAGACGAAGCAGAACATTTTGGCGCCGGAACTGGAAGGGATTCATTATATTGATTTGTAATAAAAAATGTATTGTGTGTGGTGTGTGCGTGCGTTATTTTTACTATTTTTGCCACTAGATGGTGCTGCAGTCCTGATTTAACAGGAAGTGTTCACTTTTTTATATTACATTGAAGATACATTTACTACTTCCTGCTTTATGAATGGACATGGGCCACAATCAGGGTCATGCCCATTAATTACAGGCATTACGATACGTTAGGGGAACATTTGTACCTCTTCCCTAAACATGGATCTCCATGACCCGATTGTACAAGTGGCAGGAGGGAGTGCAGACGTGTGCACGGTGGCGGTGAGTGATGCATTAAAACGTCCTGGAGCTGTTAGGAGACTCCTGCAGGATGTTTTAATGCAGCAACTTGTCTGCATCTAGTTAACATACCTAGTGGTGATTATAAGAGGTATTGGGTTCTTTGCTATTAACTGATAACAGTTTGAGGAAATCCTCATGAGACTGCCAGAGGAGTTCTCACTTAACCCCATGGACTGCTCTGGGGGTCTGGAATAGTCTGAAGCAAATGTGTGCCACTCAGACGGATGAATGGCATGGCTTCTGCTGTTCAATGTGAACCAACTTTGCAGTCAGAAGGTAGCACTTCACAACAAAGCTATAGGACACTTTGTGCATAAGTTCAAGTCCACAGTAATGCAGATCAATATGCTTCTCTGAAATTTTTTTTTTCATACAAATCCAAGAGGGTGACCACCACCACACCCAATGAAAACAGGCTCACCAAATGATAGGAGCTATATGTAGGTCAACTCAAGCACTGGGACACTTTGGGCCATTCTCCACCTCACTGGCGCAACTGGTAACAGACAATCTCGATATTGATCTTCTTACAGGCATATCAGTACAGTACCAGCTACAGCTGGTGACCTCAAAGAACAAAATGTGTAAAACCTACACAATAGTGTAAATCATTTGCACATTTATTAGGTATAAAAACATTGTGCACTTACAAATTTGCCAATTAAAAGTCACATAGAGGTTTTTTTCCCCCACAGGCTCTTCTCCATTTGTTGAGCTCTGGCTGGCTCTGCAGTACTGTGTTCCAGATCAGCGTGCTACGACAGGTTATACCCTGTGGTTTCAGGGGCAAACCCAGGATACACGATACAGTATAATAATATGGTAGGACATCATGCTGGGTACACATAATGCAATTTCTTGTCCGACTGACAGAATCTGACAATTATTTCCTAAATGTCCAATCTGCTCCCGATCAACAACGGGAGCAGTTTGGATACAGATAATAATGAGGACATGCTCCATGCTTTGTACACACGCTGCTGCTCCATGCTCTGTACACACACTGCTGCTCCATGCTCTGTACACACGCTGCTGCTCCATGCTCTGTACACACGCTGCTGCTCCATGCTCTGTACACACGCTGCTGCTCCATGCTCTGTACACACGCTGCTGCTCCATGCTCTGTACACACGCTGCTGCTCCATGCTCTGTACACACGCTGCTGCTCAATGCTCTGTACACACGCTGCTGCTCCATGCTCTGTTCACACGCTGCTGCTCCATGCTCTGTACACACACTGCTGCTCCATGCTCTGTACACACACTGCTGCTCCATGCTCTGTACACACGCTGCTGCTCCATACAAAGTCAACTGTTGCAGGGAAAGAAATGGGGCAATGCTGTGAGCAGCAGGATACCTGAAGATACTCTGGTGTCTCTCAACTTGTGCCTGTCCCCAGACACTGCACCGACCCTGGTCTGAGGGGGATTCTGGGCAGCTGTAATCCCCCCCTGCGTTTGCCTATGGGTTTTACCTACTTCCTGTCTGCCTTGGTGGCACAGAGAGTGGTAACAGTCTGGCAGAGGTGCCAACCATTACTCATTTTATTTGCTTTCTCTGTTCCTGTTTTATTTCTCTTGTTTTTGTCCTGGTAATATCTGTGTACAGAATAGGGATTTAAAAAAAGGTTTGTAACCTTCCCCCACTCTCTCCACAACTGAGTAAGTTTTGTGCGGAGGTTGACTTTAACAGTATTTCTGCTAACCTTTCTTCGGCTCACATTTCCCTCTTTGAAGCTCTCTGACTGTACAGAATCTGATTAAAGCCATATGCAGGTGGACCGTATGACCGAGGAGCATCTTCTCCGGCTAATACTCCCTTGCGTAGGTTCAGAAATAAAATTATTTCAGCAGACCCTCCTACATATTTGTGTGTATGAATCTGTGCCGTGTTCCTGGCTGAAACAACTGCTGCTCACCTTGCTTTGCCCTCTTCAAACTCCATTCCCTACTCCCTGTTCAATTCCAATTATGCTGTGCATAAAATGGAAATGCATCACACCTTCCCAGCTGTTTACTGCTATCTCTTACATAAATATAGCTGCGGAGGCTGAGAAAAGGACCCAGGTCCACCAAACTCAGGCAAATTATTTTTTAATATTAACTTCTGACCTTCACTGAACGCTGTTTTAATTTTTTATCTTTGGCCAATTACTCAGATGCGGTGAAGCGTGCCCTTCTGAAATCAGATATGGTGATGGGGAGGATGTGTGCTAAAAGTGCCACCAAAATGTGGAAATTGCCTAGATTATCAGGTTCACACTGTTACCCTAGGACTGCAGTTCACCAGAAGATATGTTCTTTAGATTGTGGACCATACTTCGCTTAAGATCAGCAGTATGACTGAAGTTCTGACTGTTGTTAAAGGAAACTTAAGATGGACAAATTAAAACATTTTACAGTTACCCGGGGCTTCCTCCAGCCCCATGAGCACCGATGCGTCCCTCGCCATCCTCCTGAGTGCCTCCGTTCACCTGGTATTGGTCCTGGTAATTGGCTCAGCCGCGCCAGTCAGCTCTTCTGCGCATGCGTGGAGGGCCCGCACATGTGCAGAAGAGCCAACAGGAGCCACTGAGCCAGAATACCGGGACTGAGGACTGTATGGTAGAATTGTGTCCGATCAGATACAGGTCAGAAAGGGATGAATTGTTTCACCTCCGGTTGGTTCAAATACATTTTCAGAATGCAGATTACCTAATACCAAAGTTAAGTTTTGTTTAAAGTTCCTTGAAGGCAATGTGCAACGCACACATTACTGCAGTAATGCCCGTGGTGCGAACGGGTTAATGGGCGGTGCTACACAGGAGGTAGTAACGGTAACATTGCTGTGTGCTCACCACACATAGCAACTTTACTCGAACAATATCACGAAATCCAACGTACAAAAATACTTTTGCACTCTCCACAGCAATCAGATCTATAAAAAACACAGAAGCGTCCATAGCGTAATACTGTAAGATCAACCAATCTGCATCAAAGACTGCATAACAGTAGACATATGCGTCCAGAATCCTCAAATAAAAGGGCAGGGTCTCACCAGATCGTTGCCACCTCAGATACCAGGTGAGTCTAGCGCTCAGACTGTCATCCAGCCACAGTATAGCACACTTGGGCAGGTATTACGGATAAAGCTTTTATTCCAAAGGATCCATCCAACAAAGTTTACAAGCGAAAACTTGCTCTCCGGGGCACTAGTTTCAGCAGGGCACTAGTTTCACTCAGTTTATTGCATCTAATCTAGTGTGACTTTACATTCTTAAGAGAAAGGCCATTAGATACACTTCCACGTTGACTATAAATAACTGTGTTGTAAGGTGCAATTTTTCTATTTTCCATTCAGCAACGCTTGGATATTATCACCATTAACATTTTCATAAAGAGCATCTTCAGATTTTTCTTTAGTTGAAACTGTAATGAAGGCTACTTGAGAATGTAAATTTGAGCACCACACAACAAACAATCTCAGATCAAGAGGCTCTAACACAACTTAGTCATCCCCAGAGCTTTCTGTCATGCTGTCCCTACCTTTTGGAACTCTTGACCATATTCAGTCAGGACAGTTCCAACCCTGGAGGTGTTTAAATCCAGATTGAGAACCCACCTGTTTAGTCTGACATTTATGGAGATGTAGCTTTTCCCTCTGTAGCACAATTTACCCCACAACTAATTACTCATCTGAGACGTAACATTTTGGTTTGATTCCTATGGGTGAAAAGTGCTTCACAAATGAAGGTGCCAACAAAAGTAACAGGCTGCTGAGTAGAAAAGTAGGCTTGGGTTTCTAGCCGTGACTATAACTTAGACCTCTCAAGACAACGCAAGGCTCTAAGTCAATAGGCCAACGGTCAAGTATAGAATCCACTTGTGTAGATGTGCTTCAAATAGCATAAATGTCCTGTAAATTATCTGGAGAAGACAAATTAATAAGATGAATGTTCAGCATGCTAAATATTGACTATGTACAATTCATCCTGGTCTGCACACAACCGCTTAAATAGTAGAGTGTCTGGGCATCCGACATCAGTTTTCTTAAGGGCCAAGTGTCAAGGATATATGGCTTCTCTTGAGACTATAGCCATGTTATTGATGCTTTCCCAAGTACATGGCCTGGACAAGTTGAAGACCAAACTCTCGTGAGGCTACGGAAGAGAATCAACAACTTTGAACCCCTCTTGTGAACTAAATCCTCTAACTATCTTATTCACAACTCAAGTATGAACAATCATAAGCAAATGGGTAATTATATTAGCTTATTTTTAGAAGGCTTTAGAAGACTGTTTTGTACTTTCATTAACACTTTACATAAACAGACCGTAAGTCACGATCACAGAATCACTCTCTAATACAGTTCTGTGTTTTAATAATTTCACTCCTAGTATGTGGTGTATATTTTTATTGTGACTCACTATTTATACGATGAACGCCATGTGTAATATATTGCGGCCTTGGCTTCCAGGCAAGAGTGGCAACAAAGGAGCCATAAATATAAATAGCATTTAAATGTTGTCAGTGATTTTCCTGAATAACTATACTTGGATCTACATTTCTCCAACTGGCTCTGGTTTCACTGAATGTTTTCTCTCCAGAATACTCCTTGGGAGCTTCCAGCGCTGACAGTGACACACTGCTCAGGAATGAACTCTTCTTTTTATCTTGTAAGGCATTCATTGCACAGTGATCGTGTGATGGCCTGTGTTTCATCAGTATGAAGAGTTCTACCGAAGTATTCCCAATGTATCTGTAAATAATCACTGCCTTCTCTAAGAGATCCTGGACTTAGTTCCATATTT
The DNA here is from genome assembly GCF_040937935.1 of Hyperolius riggenbachi. Lineage (NCBI taxonomy): Eukaryota > Metazoa > Chordata > Amphibia > Anura > Hyperoliidae > Hyperolius > Hyperolius riggenbachi. The sequence goes on along the minus strand of NC_090647.1, from coordinate 106,027,327 downwards.
TACCTTCATAATTGCATGGCATAAATATTTTTAATGAATTGGATATAGCAATATTTCTTTCAAGAGGATTATCCTTAATTCTCCATTTCGTTCATTTTCAGAGTTTGTTTCAAGATAAATCCGCCTCTCTTCTCTTCTCAGTCCAAATGCTGCTCCTCTGTGTGAGACCCTCCACTGTCGCTTCCATGTAATTAAGGTGGTGGGAAATTTGGGCACAGGGTGATGCCGCAAAACTGCTCACCCTGCTCCTGCAAAATTCCCGGCGGCATTAATTACTATTCCACCTTCAGGCCGCCATGGACTCTGGGGAAAGGCATAATTCGGCTGCTGGCGGCTGAACTACACTGTTTTTATAGTAATTGGCGCCAAAATTACTGCCTGAGCACCGCTCTAGCCATATTTCACATTACGGCCTATAGCGGCGCATGGTGCAACTACATTTTTGCGCAGTTTTGTGCTGTCTCATCCACTGTGTGCCTATGACACAAAGGGTACACTTCAAGCTTCAGAATCTGGCCAAACTCTATGTATTCAACCAAAAAATGATTATTTTTACCACCAATACTGCAATCAATACCTAGACTGAAAATCTGTAGGGTGTATTCATGTAATGTCCGTAAAAGTGCTGTGCACATGTAGCGCATGGCAGTTTTACTGGTGTTTTTCACAGTTACTGTATGTGTGCACTGCATGATAATAACTGATAACTGACAATAACTGATTGGGATGAAGTTCAATCCTTGGTTACAGTTCCCCTTTAAGGAGAAACTGTGACCAAGAATTAAACTTCATCCCAATCAGTAGCTGATACCCCCTTTTACATGAGAAATCTATTCCTTTTCACAATCAGATCATCAGGGAGCTCTGTATGGCTGATATTGTGGTGGAACCCCTCCCACGGGAAACTGTGAGGACCATGGTCCTGGCAGTTTCCTGTCTGTGAACCTCATTGCATTGTGGGAAATAACAGCTGTTTTACTGTTTACAGCTGTTTCCAACTGCCAAAAAAGCAAGCAGCAGTTCCTGCCACTGACATCACCTGCCAGCAGTAAAAATGTCACCATGTGATAAATGTCAGAATGTAAATCAGGGAGAGGAAAGAATGTACAATCGGCAAACACTGACTGAATCATTTATACATAATTATTGTAAAAATGAAGCACTTTTTTATTACATTATTTTCACTGGAGTTCCTCTTTAAGACTAGTCTACAATCTGCCTTTAAACATTTTATCCTCTTACTTACCCAGCATTGTGGTTTACAACCAAGGCCGGGACAAGTTTCTCCAGCAATAGAGGTGGATATTCCAAAGTGTGCACCTGCCAAATTGTGCCTGCCCTATTGGTAGCATTTCATTGAAAGTGGCTTTCTCTTCTCTTAACATCTCCTTTGGTTTTCCTGGTTTTCCTTGGACAGATGTTTTCCTAACATCCTGTCCCTGGGGCCTTCATGACTGAAATTAACCCTGGTGGTCCTGGGGACAGAATGGAATTTCTTGTTAAAGTCCATTTTCCCTCTTCTGGCCTGTATTTACAGATTCAATTTAGGTTGTATTTTACTTTCTACAGTATTCTTAAAGTGAACCTTAAGTCTAAAAAAAAAAAACAATTTTACTCACCTGGGGCTTCCCTCAGCCCCCTGCAGCTGATCGGTGCCCTCGCCGTGTCCCTCCGATCCTCCTGCCCCCGCCGGCGGCTACTTCCGCTTTCGCCGTCAGGACCCGACAGGCTGGGAACGCGAGTGATTCTTCGCGCTCCCAGCCACAATATCTCCCCCTATGCTGCTATTGCAGCCTTCCTTGCCGCAATAGCAGTATAGGGGGCGATATTGTGACTTGGAACGCGAAGAATCACTCGCGTTCCCAGCCTGTCGGGTCCTGAAGGCGAAACCGGAAGTAGCCGCCGGCGGGGCCAGGAGGATCGGAGGGACACGGCGAGGGCACCGATCAGCTGCAGGGGGCTGAGGGAAGCCCCAGGTGAGTAAAACTCATTTTTTTTTTTAGACTTAAGTGCCTCTTTGACATCAAAGCAAAAAGCGCACATAATGTTGACCCTGGAACCTCCTATTCCGTCTCCAGCAACTTTAAATAATACCAATAAATAGTACACCTTGACAGAACATTGAAGTGAAGAGCGCACAAAACATCCCTATAACTTTCTATTTCATCTTCTCTGTGGTCGTTAATTACACTAATAAATGACTCATCATTTATTCTGTACTTTGCCTGGTTCACCTTTAGGCATTCTATAGAATGCTTAGGCAATGTGCAAAATACAAAGGATGCCAGACTTTGCCTGACCATGTATATGCTCATACATAAGTACCAACAACCTGTCCCACCATCTTCCATACGTATCTGTTAGAAGATAAGTTGGGCTTGTGTACAACTGGTGAACAATCAGGTGACCAACTGATAATAGGATGTTTGCCAGTTCCAACTAGGGTTGCCAGGTCGGCTGATGGAGAAAACCAGACAGGGGGTGGAGTTAGGGGCGGAGTCAGAAGCGCACTTTTATGTAGAGTGGGACTAAGCAATGGGCTTTTTAAAAAATGTTTTTTACAGTATTTATATCGCACTGACATCTTCTGCAGCACATTACAGAGTACATAGCCATGTCACTAACTGTCCTCACCAGTACATGCACATAAGAGACCACTTTTCACCAGTAAATGCACATAATAAGAGACCGCTTTTCACCAGTAAATGCACATAATAAGAGACAGAGCAGAAAACTATTACAAAACTGGAAAACTATGCAAATAATGCAATGCATTTACGGCGTTTTTGCACAGTAAAGTGGTCGATTTCTTGCGGGAAGTTTTAAAATTTATTTTTTTTTTCCCACCAAAATTTTTTATTGAGAACAATAAAGTGGACATACATAGGCATAAAGTTAAAATATAAATCTGCGCATACATGTATGTATACATTTTGAGCAAATATAACAAATATAACAGTATAACAGTATAAATTGCGTTGTACAATAGTATGAATTCAAGTGTAAAGTATAGTAAGCAGCGGGCTCAGGCGAGACTGAATGAGATTGAAAGTCACGCCTGGACTATACGGAGGGGAGATAGAGCGGAGCCAATGCACACAAAGAGCGGAAATACAACCAGAGAATTATGGGTCACTCACTCACCATATCTCCAGACTCCTGACCTTACCTTGCTTCCTTCGCAGATGCAGAATCGCATTGCAAATGACGTGAGTGACGCACGTCATGCGTGCGTTGGCAACGCAGCGTTGGCGTTGCCGTAGCAACGTCGGGAAGCACGGGCTCGGGGGCGGTACTTAAACTGGCGTAACTTACGCCGCGTAAGCTGGCTGGCTGTGCCTTTGACTGACAGCCAGGCAGCGAATCAGCGGTCGCGCAGCGCTGGCGGACGGGTGGCGGCAAGTGGCAAAAGGCATAAAACCGGACATCTTAATTGTCCGGTTTAACATGCCTTTTTGGACAGGACACAGCGGCCAAAAACCGGACTGTCCGGTCTAAAACCGGACACCTGGCAACCCTAGTTCCAACCGGTGGATCAATCTGACCAGCTATCAGGCAGGTTGGAACATGTATACAAGTCTTTTGAACAACTTTGTTATTTTTGAATGCGGACATGTTGTGCAATTGTGTCATTTAGCTTTCATGCATAGTATTTAACCACTTCACAACTGAGGGGTTTTACCCCTTCAACATCCGAGCCAATTTTCTCCTTTCAGCGCTCCTTACATTCATTCGCCTATAACTTTATCATTACTTATCACAATGAAATGAACTATATCTTGTTTTTTTTCGCCACCAATTAGGCTTTCTTTAGGTGGGACATTATGCCAAGAATTATTTAATTCTAAATGTGTTTTACTGGGAAAATAGGAAAACATTTGGAAAAAAAATCATTATTCTTCAGTTTTCGGCCATTATAGTTTTTAAATAATGCATGCTACTGTAATTAAAATCTATGTAACTTATTTGCCCATTTGTCCTGGTTATTACACTGTTTAAATTATGTCCCTATCACAATGTTTGGCGCCAATATTTTATTTGCAAATAAAGGTGCATTTTTTTCAGTTTTGCGTCCATCCCTAACTACAAGCCCATAATTTATAAAGTAGCAGTGTTATACCATCTTGATATAAATATTTAAAGATTTCAGTCCCTAAGGTAACTATTTATGTTTTTTTTTTAATTGTAATTTTTTTTATTTATTTTTTTATTACAAAAAAAAAATTGGTAACAAGTGGGGAGTGTGGGAGTTAATGAGTTAATTTATATTGTAAAATAATGTATTTGTATAGGAAAAATGTTTTTGGGTGTGGTTTTACTTTTTTGGCCACAAGATGGGCACAGTACATTTTTGTGAATGCGTCCTGCAAGCGTAGGAAGTACGGTTGTAGGAAGTTCAGGGATGAAGGGAAACTTTTTTTTTTTTTACAATGATCGCGCTGCTTCTCATAGAAGCAGCGGATCATTGCTGGGGGGCAGAGATGAACGAACGGGAATGTTTTTTTCCGTTTAATGATCTCCGGGCGAGCGGGCGGCTGCGTGAACGATCGTGGGAGCGCGCGCACGTGCAAGCGGGAGCACGAACAGCGTTGGCAGTGTCGGGGGGTGCGTATATCTACGCTCCGGGCGAGGAACTGAAGTTCAAAGGAGCGTAGATATACTGTACTCGGGCGGCGAAGTGGTTAAGGTGGCCACTAACTATCCAATTTCTAGCGAAAAATCGTTTGCGTGGTCAGAAATTCGGATCGGAAGTGAAATCGTTCACTACACCATCAACAAACCAATCTTTGCTTCCTATCTATCACAACCAACAAGAAAATTCAAATTTTGGTTCGATGAAAATCTAATCGGACGGCTATTTTCATAATTGTTCGTAATTGATTGTGCCCATCAACGGAGATTATTTACAACCAATCCGATTCAGAATGTCTGATCGCTCAAATGATTTTTTGCTAGAAATTGGACCGTAAGTGGCCACCTTTAGGGTTTTTTTATGGATGATTTCCCAGGTTGTCCCTATGGTAGGCTGCCCCTGGCAATGCTGCAGTTGGTCCGTTTTCAATAGATTGGAAAACATTAGTTTATTATTATTATATTTTAATTTTTATTATAATTTAATAGAAATCTATTGAAAATGAATATCCAGCGTGTAGTAGGAATCCAGCCATCTTTGATCAGATTCTGATCAGATAGGGATCGTTTTGCCACAATTAGTGACAATCTATGAGTGTATGGCTAGTTGTAGACTACCTGAAATCGTCATGTCACCTGGGAAACATGGGATCTGTGGAGGCTTATATAAGAGGCAGGTGATGCTGTGGAATTTCTAAATATTTGCTGTGTTGCGTGTCCTGCTTCCTCCGCTGTCACCCCCAGTTCTTGTATTTACAGTAAATATTTCAGTGTTTAGAGAAGTAAGATAAGCACAGATTTGGAGTGGGAGGGCATGAAAGGAAAGCGATGTTCATTTTCCAGTCTGTTTCTTGTCTGGCTATTTAGTTAGGGGCCCAGGATTAATGATATGACATCAAACCAGTCTCCTTTATTTAGAGCTGCTGCACACAGTAGGAACAACTCACTGATGTATAAGATACAGAGATAAAGCTGAGAAAATAAATGAGTATATGTGCATGCAGTTTATATATAGAAAAAAAATAACAATAAAAAGTATTAGTTAGGGTCACCATCTGCAGTTTTCATTCATTCCACACCCAGAGGCAAATAATAATAATAATAATAATATTTTTATAGCACTTTTCTCCCTGGGGACTCAGTGCACTGTGACCCTGCGTTATACAGTCTCAAAGGATCAGGAAATGAGGTGGGTTTTTTAGCCTTTTCTTAAAGGGGAACTGAAGAGAGAGGTATATGGAGGCTGTTATGCTTATTTCCTTTTAATCAATACCAGTTGCCTGGCAGCCCTGTCAGTCTATTTCTCTGCAGTAGTATCTGAATAAAACCAGAAACAAGCATGCAGCTAGTCTTGTCAGATCTGACTTTAAAGTCTGAACCACTGAAACACCTGATCTGCTGTATGCTTGTTCAGGGGCTATGGCTAATAGTATTAGAGGCAGAGGATCAGCAGGGCTGCCAGGCAACTGGTATTGCTTAAAAGGAAATAAACATGACAGCCTCCATACACCCTTCTCTTCAGTTCCCCTTTAAAGAGAAACCGTAACCGAGCTTTGCATTGTGGGAAATAATAGCTATTTCTAACTGACAAAAATGCATCATCTGTTTCCACAGACATCACCTGCCAGCAGCAAAAATGTCGACATGTGATGAATGCCAGAATGTAAATCAGGGAGAGGAAAGATTTTACAATTTGTTATTTTCACTGGCGTTCCTCTTGAAAGCTGTCCAGGGAAGGGACCTCCTGAGACAGGGAGTGGAGCAGGTAAAAGGTAGGGCAGCCATCTTGAGCGGGCTCAGTAAAAGAAAAGAAAAGATTTTCTTGTAACATCCATTGCCAGTACAGTCATTCCCAATACATACATACATTGCATAGGTAGAACCATTTCAGAAGAGTCTAGACATGCACATAGTGAACTAAAGAAGGGGGTGATTTGCAAATCACATAATCCTGTATTTAAATAGCACAAATACAACAAAGGAATGTTGAAACTGAGTTATATTATTATTTAGTATTTATATGGCAAGGACATCTTCCGCAGCGCTGTACAGAGTATATTGTCTTGTCACTTAAAGTGTACCTGAGATGGGGATTAATAGACAAAAATATAAATACCTGGGGCTTCCTCCAGCCCATCCAGGCTTATTGCTCCCTCGTCGTCGTCCTCTGCCTCTTCGTTCGTCTGCAACGGGCCCCCGAATGTTCTTCAGTCCGAGGCCAACTGTGCAGGCGCAGTCCAGCTGTGCACACTCTCCCGTTGCGCTCCTGTCTTTGGGAGCATTCTGTGCCTGCGCAGTGCTACTGCGCCAGTGCAGTACACTCCAGACAAGCGCAGAAGAAGTGCACACACTGGACCAGAGGACTTTCCAGGGCCAGTTGCAGATGAACGAAGAGGCGGAGGACGATGACGAGGGAGCAATCAGCCTGGAGGAAGACCCAGGTACATATATTTTGTCTATTAATACCCATCTCAGGTATACTTTAACTGTTCCTCAGAGGGGCTCACATTCTAATCCCTACCATAGTAATATGTATGTATCATAGTCTAGGGTCAAGTTAAGTAAGCCAATAAATTATATCATCCTAATTTAAAACTTCTTGCTTTTAATTATGGCTAACATGGTACAATACTGTAAGGACAGTTTAGGGGGAAGCCAATTAACTTATCTGTATATTTTTGCGAAAACTGGAGTGCCTGGAGGAAACCCATGAAGACATGGGGAGGGCATACAAACTCTGTGCAGATAGAGCTGGGATTTGAACTTAGGGAAACCAGCGTTGCAAGGTGAGATCACTAACCACTACACCACCATACCTTTTATACTTCCCTGTTTATTTGATGGTCTAAACAGATGCTAATGCTAGGTACACACTCTGAGATTTTCTGGCAGATTGTTGGCGATTAAGTTATACTTCCTGCGAAGCTGATTTTCAGCTCACTATCGCTCATGAAAAGCCATTACATCAGTCCAACAAGACAAGTGCTGCTCATTACAAAAGAAAGATATAGTATAGTCAACTTTTATAGCAAGTAATGGGTTATGCTCTGCCTCTCTGCTGGAGCGCATCTTCTCTAAAGCAAACGCACATACCTCAGAATCTCGGATAATTCACACAAGTTGTAAAACATCAGGGGTAGCTGAGGGGAACATATAACCAAATTCCAGCATTCTTGTGTCAAAGCATAAACTTCCCTGGGCTGATCACAGCCTTGCTGCAGTCTCAAGCTGTCTACTTCTTCTGTCTCTAGGGAGGCTCAGCTCAATACACTCAACATTTTTACAAGACCTGGATCCCCAATTAAGAAAAGTTACCTCCAGTGAACCCAGGCAGTGCGGTTCAGGGTGACTTTAGGAGATGAATAAGCACAGTGAATACCACAAGTGTTTTTTTTTAGTTTTTATTAGTTTCAGGCTTACCAATGGCTGAACTAATTTATGATTAAAGGAAGGGCAGTTAAAAATATAAGGTAATATAATAAAAAAAATGTGAGCTTCCTCAGTGGTATCTGTGCAATAAGAAGACAAGTGGTAGAAAATACCTCAGTGGGCCTGATTCATGAACATTCATCCAAGGTGAAAGTACTATAGTGCAAAAAGAAGATGGGGTTGTCTGGTAAGTCCAAAAATGCCACTTTACATAAATCAATATCGCAATTTAATTATAATTTATTATCCCGCCTTCTTAAAGGAAACCTAAACCCAATTGAAAAAAAAATGAGTTTCACTTATCTTGGGCTTCTATCAGCCCCCTGCAGCCATCCAGTGCCCTCAACATCACTCCTGGATCATCTGGTTCCCCCGCCGCCAGCTAGTTTCGTTTTTGCTGACTGTGAGTCGGCGGGCCACCACACATATCATTACACGCGTTACCATGGTTACAGGATGCTATAGCGGGTGTCAACATGTATCTTTGTACTCATTGACACCTGCTATAGCGTCCTGTAACTGTGGTAATGCTTGTAATGATACGTGTGGCGGCCCGCTGACTCCGAGTTGGCAAAGACAAAACTAGTTGGCGGCGGGGACCAGAGGATCCAGGAGTGACGTCTAGGGCACAGGATGACTGCAGGGGGCTGGTAGAAGCCCAAGGTAAGTGAAACTCATTTTGTTCAATTGGGTTTAGGTTTCCTTTAAAGGGACTCCGAGCAGTGCCTGTGGGTGTGCCTTTAAGCATACCCACAACTAATTCATTATATCCTCACACCTACCGGCATGATGTTTGTAATTATATCCCCCTGGGTTCCTTGTATTTCATTGCATTGCACTAAATGGAGCTGCCGACACTGGGGAAAGTGTCGTCCTGCATAATACAATGCTGAATAAGGTATCCAAGATGGCGGCCGCGATGATTTCGATCGTGAAAATAGCGAAAAATAAAAGACGTAGGGTGGCGATTTATATATCAATGGAAAGAGGAGAAAGAGAGCTTCAAAATGGTATGCATCTTTCCATAGTTACTGCACTGCTCGACATATTTATGTCCTAAACAATACCAGTTGCCTGGCAGTCCTGCTGATCTATTTGACTGCAGTAGTGTCTGAATTACACCAGAAACAAGCATGCTTGTTCAGGGGCTATGGCTAAACCTATTAGAGGCAGATAATCAGCAGGACAGCCAGGAAACTGATATTGCTTAAAAGGAAATACACATGGTAGTCTCCATATCCCTCTTGCTACAGTTGTCCTTTAAGAAAGTGATCTCGACTCAAAGCTCTGTGTACACTATTATCATTATTATTTATATAACTCTTTATCTTTTTCATTTTATATCACCAAAAAAGGAAATATGACTTCTCTGATGGTCTCTTATCTTTTTATTTTTTCGAAACCTCTTTTACCCCTATTTCCATAATGAATGTTGAACGAGGACAGTGCTTTCAAATTCTGTTCATTGGCCATTTGCCCCAGCACTTCCAGTCATTGTATCTATCATACAGGTAAGAGGGTAGCACTGCAGCCTTCCAATCAAATCCACTCTCCTTACCTTCCCATAGTTAGTATTAGCAGAAGAAGCAGTATAAGGTATGCACCTTGGAGGAAGAACTGCTGGCAACAGGACCTTCTTTTCCAATGTCACAACAGAGCAGCAGGAGAAGGTATTGTACCTGTAACACCAGCCTGTCACCATGGTAAATACTTTTCTTTTTGTTTATCCTGGGTGAGCGTCCACCTTGAGCTCCAAAACTGCAATTGCACCAGAATTCCCCCAAACCACAATTGCACCAAAATTGCACTTACATAAAAATTTACTATCGGCTTTCCATCCTGGGCGCCAAAAATTTCCAGATACCCTTTCATTATGCAGAACGAGAACATCAAGAATCTTTCAGAAGATGTTAAATCCATGTCTTCTCTTTAAAAGTACATTTTTTTCTTGGCCAGTGTTCCATTTTAAAGCTTAACTCCAGCCTAATTAACCCATACAATACCTCGACGCTGCCCTAACTCACTCTGCCGAGAACTTCTTGATGAATTGAATTCCCCTACTTTCGTGTCACCACCCCTCCCTCTAGATTGTAAGCCTTTGGTAGGGCCCTCTCCGCTTGTGTATCATACTTGATTGTACACCCTACCCAGAATATGTGAACCTGTATTATGAGCACTACCACTCCAGTGTATGATCTGGCATTGTATTACTACCTGCATTGTGTTGTGTATCTTATGGCTTTTTATTACCTGTATTGTTGTATCTATTGTCTATTACTTGTATTGTGCTGTCGGCCACCCCTGTTATCATTGTCTGTAATCCTATGTATTGCACAACGCTGCGTAATATGTTGGCGCTATATAAATCCAATAAATAATAATCATACATAACAAAAACACAAATTACTTCAGCAACATTAGATAAACAGTTATTACCGTAAATGGATTTAATATACAGCCAGTAAAATCAGTATGATTTGCTGTGTGTAATCATCTCTTGACTGCAGCATTCAGGCTAGCAGAAAGAGGGCTGCTGTTTGAGCCAATCAGGCTCTACTTGTGTAAAACGGAGGACTTAATTAGCAAGCAGAATGATGAGGTCATCAGTTGTTTGCTGCTCTGCCCAGTCCATTCCTCTCTTTGTGGCATTTTGTAGTTTGCAGAATAGCTTGGGTCATTCTTATATCTTCTCCTCATATTGATTTTATATATACAGGACTACAGTGCTGCCCATAATTATTCATACCCCTGGCAAATTTGGACTTAAAGTTACTTTATTCAACCAGCAAGTACTTTTTTTGATGGGAATGACATAGGTGTCTCCCAAAAGATAATAACGACGATGTACAAGAGGCATTATTGTGGGGAAAAAAATTCTCAGCTTTTATTTACATTCAAGCAAAAAGTGTCTAGTCCAAAATTACTATCTTTTGGGAGACACCTATGTCATTTCTCACCCAAAAATTACTTACTGGCTTAATAAAAGTAACTTTAGTCAAAATTTTCCAGAGGTATGAATAATTAGGGGCAGCACTGTATCTGCCTTTTGTTGTAACTTTGTCAAACGAATGTTTGAGAATTGGGGGCTGAAACAGACTGATGCATAGCTTTTATCTTTCCAACTATTGGATTTATGACCTTGAGTGAGAGGTTTTTCAAAATACAGTAAAGTCTCGGTTATCCGGCACTGACGGGGATTGGCTGATGCTGGATCAGTGTGGGCCTAGCTAATACAGTACTACACCTCACTTTAAATCCATACCAGGAACTCTATATTAAATGTTAAAATACAGTTATTGACAGTATATTAACATTGGGGGAGGCCACAAACTGCCTGAGAAGTTGGCCTTCACCACTGTGAGTACTGCCAACGATCTGTGCAGGGTGGCTTAAAGGGAACCTTAACTCAAAAAAAAACCCATGAGTTTCACTTACCTGGGGCATCTATCAGCCCCCTGCAGCCATCCTGTGCCCTCGCAGTCACTCATGGCTCCTCCAGTTCCCCGCTGCCAGCTAGTTTCGTTTTTGCCGACTGGGAGTCGGCCGGCAGCCATGCGTACATTTTTACGCATTCCCACTGGTGCAGGAAGCTATCGCAGACATTAACAAGAACATTTTTACGCATTACGGTTGCAATGCGTAAAAATTTACGCATGACACCTGTAACGCGGAAAAATGTACTTGTTAATGTCCGCGATAGCTTCCTGCACCAGCGGGAATGCTTAAAAAGGTACGCATGGCTGCCGGCCGACTCCCAGTCGGCAAAAACGAAACTAGCTGGAAGCGTGGGAACGGAGAAGCCATGAGTGACTGCGAGGGCACAGGATGGCTGCAATGGGCTGGTAGATGCCCCAGGTACGTGAAACTCATGGGTTTGTTTTGAGTTAAGGTTCCCTTTAAGACTGCTGGTTGGTTGAGTTCAGGATAACTAGGACTCTACTCACTGTATATTAAGTGTGATATTGGCTGACGAAGGAACTCTGTTGGAAATACTGTTTGTTCTCTCTCATTGATACAATTTATTTCCATTCAGCATCTTTGGGAAGAGTTTTGTCCAAGTTTTATTGTAGTCAAATAACACCCTGTCCTCTGCCTAAAATACCTCTCCCTAAACTTCCTCTGGACATTTCTGTAACTGAGGTTTAAATATCTCCAAATCATGTTTTAGCGCAGGTAAAGCATGATGTATAATTTCCCTCCATAGCTGTGTCTCTCTGTCCAGCTTTACCACAGAAAGTGTCCTGACAGGTAGCAAGATTTATGGTTTCTTCTTGCAACTGAGGCTCCAGACAGAAGTTTTTTCTTCATTGTAGAAAACAGATTGTTTGTAAAGGAAGCAAAGGCTATTCCCACGTCTCAGGCTCTTGACTGTGGGTCACATGGAGGAGATCTTCCAGTAGGTTCTGAATGACCTCTGCAGTCTAGACTGTAGACAAGTGCTGTTATCAGCCCTTATCATGGATGTTGTGATTTATCACTTTATACAAGCTGGACGCCATCCACTGCCAAATCACGCTACTGTCCCTGTGGAGCTTTATTATTATTGTTAATCGGATCAGAAGTGAATTGGTGAACATTAACTAGTGGTGCAGCAAAAGCTTTACACATAAGTAATTTTATTCTATCATACAAAGCTCTACATAAATTGTCACCTCCATGCATTTCCTCATTAAAAGATACCCGAAGTGACATGTGACATGATGAGATAGACATGTGTATGTACAGTGCCTAGCACACAAATAACTGTGGTGTGTTCCTTTTTTTCTTTCTCTGCCTGAAAGAGTTAAATATCAGGTATGTAAGTGGCTGACTCAGTCCTGACTCAGACAGGAAGAGACTACAGTGTGACCCTCACTGATAAGAAATTCCCTTTTTTTATCTCTTGCTTTCAGAAGCCATTTTCTAGTTGGAATTTCTTATCAGTGAGGGTCACACGGTAGTTACTTTCTGTCTGAGTCAGGACTGAGTCAGCCACTTACATACCTGATATTTAACTCTTTCAGGCAGAGAAAGAAAAAAAGGAACGCAGCATAGATATTTGTGTGCTAAGCACTGCACATGTCTATCTCATCATGTCACATGTCACTTCGGGTATCCTTTAACCTCCATATACCATGCCACACTCCCTCCTTCTCTCCTCCCATGAGACCCTCTTATCCCCTAGCTTGGTCATCTACTCTCATTCATGCATTTAGGACTTCTCATGAGCATCGCCTCTCCTTTGGAATGCTCTCCCACAACCTGTCTGGCATGCTCCAAGCCTGGAAACCTTCAAATGTACTCTCAAAACAAACCTGTTCAGACAAGCCTATAATTTTCTGTAGATAGCTTTGGAGGTTCATTGCCCCTGTGTCTCCTTTCCTAATGTCTCCAACCCATTACCCTCTAGATTGTAAGCTCGCAGGAGCAGGGTACTCCTCCGAGTGTTTTTTATTGTGCTGTAATTTATCATATCAATATGTAACAGTATTAGTGATGTAAGTATGTAACAGTATTAGATTGTAAGCCTTTGGGCAGGGTCCTCCTCCTTTTGTGTCCAACCTGATCATGCACCTCCATTACTGTGAACCCATGCTAGGCATCTGAGTGAACCTAACTTGCCTAATCTCCATGCTCCATCCAGTGACTGACTAAGCATTGCCTGGTACTCATACTGTGCTGTGTAATCTGGTCTTTCTTGTATTCAGGTATTGTCATTTTGCTGTATGTCATCCCTAAATATTGTATGTATCCCTATTTATTGTCCAGCGCTGCGTAATATGTTGGCGCTTTATAAATACAATAAATAAATAAATGTCTCAAACCGCACATCAACTTTGTATGTATTTGTATTGCTGAATGTCCTGATTGTACGGAGTCTTGAATGTCACATCTATCTATGTTCCCCAGAATTTGTTTTGTACTATGTACAGTGCTGTGAAAGATGTTTACTGTATCTACTGCTCTATTTACTGTAAATAAAAAATAATATTAATTTTGGACCCGTTGCATCCAATTTTAAAACCGGCAAAGTTCCCAGAACTGCTGCTGTCCGTAGTTTTTTTTCTCTAGCAGTCTGTGCATGCTCTTTGAGAGGTGGGGGGGGGGGGGGGGGGGGGTAGTGGCTGTCTAGTGGGAGGAGCTGTGACCAGAAGTAATTAATGTGACAGCAGTAGTAATTTATGTTTGACATGGATCATAAGCTGATATCAGGTGGATTGCTGCTTTTTCTGGGACGTACACGAAATAAAGGCCCCAGGAAATTTGGGTACCAGGATATAGCCGATCGTAGAATATTAGTAACATTAACCGATATTCTACTATTTTACAGTGGTCATTTTTTTCAATAGTAAACTATCAGTAAATATTACTGATATTTTACTCTGGTTAAACCTAACCCTACTCTTACACAGAACCCTCCTCCTCCAATGCCTAACTCCTCCAATGTTTAGCCTTAAAACTACCCTTTCTGACACCTAACCTTAAACTCCCCCCACCGCCGAAACCCCCGTTCCTGACGCCGAACCTTAACAATCCCACCTCAGCGCAAACTCTTAAAGCGGACCTGACCTCAAAACTTCCTCTCTGCTCTAAAAGATCAGCAACAGCATAATAACCTTTAAAGAAAAACATTTCTTTGTTACAGCTGATACTGTAATAAATCTGCAGCGTGTCTAATTCCTGCTTTCATGGAAGGAGACGTAGGGTTAACATCCTGTGTTGAAAAATTAGCGGCTCTGCCAAGGCTGAGAGTTCAAATTACAGCTGTTGTTAGTCACAGATAAGGGGGAATTAGACAGGCTAAACTCTCTAAATACATACAGGGTGTATTTCTCTGTTTTCCTTTTGTACAAGAGTTCGGGTTCATTTTAACTACACCGCCCATTGCAAATCCACTGCATGAAACGGAACATGTTACTTGAGGTGCCGCAGAAGTTCAGGCACCTCTGGATCACAAATTTCCAATCATAAATGATTGTATGGGTGCCTACGGCAGTGCCCAAACCTCTGCAGCCTCTGGTGCACACATTTCCTATTTCCTTTGATGGGCCAACATAACTGGACTCAGAGGATTATGGGTATTTACTTTTAAATGTTGATTATATACAACGTCTAAATAAACACATTTAAGGTAGCCATACACTGGTCGATTTGCCATTAGATCGACCAGCTGACAGATCCCTATCTGATCGAATCTGATCAGAGAGGGATCGTATGGCCGCCTTTACTGCAAACAGATTGTGAATCGATTTCAGCCCGAAACCGATCACAATCTGTGGAGCCGCCGCTGCCGCCTGTCCCCCCCCCCCCCCCCCCCCCCTGCATACATTACCTGAAGCTGGCTCCGGGTCCTCTTCTCCGTGCTGCACCGCACCGCATCCCAGCGTACACTGTGTCACTCCGTGACCAGGAAGTTCAAATAGAGCGCCCTGTATTTTAACTTCCTGGTCACTGGAGTGACATGGGAAGTTAATGTACGCTGGGATGGAAGCAAGAGCGGTGCAGCGCGGACAAGATGCGGAGAAGACGCGGAGAAGATGCCCGGGAGCCAGCGTCAGGTAATGTATAACTGTATCGGATCGGCCGCCGCTAGCGACGCACTCCCTAGCCGCGGGCGATCGACGGAAGTAACCCGCACGGCGCGATTGACGGACCGATCCGATTTCGGGAGGAAATCGGATTGGCGGGTGCGTTTAGCGCGAACGATTGGCAGCAGATTCGATCCCTGTGATCGAATCTGCTGTCGAATCGGCAGCAAATCGGGCCAGTGTATGGCCAGCTTTACTCTATTACTCTAAATGGCAAGCTCTAAAGTCAATTCCAGTTTGATTTGATTAGCTGCTGTAAATAACCTATTCAGAAGCATAGTAACAGCACAGTATATAAAGTCAACAGTCAGATTTGTATTTCTAGAGTATAAATCTGCTTCCTCTGCTTTCTAATAGCCCTATAATTAAAAGCAGATCCTGGAAAGGAGATACGCAACCATAAATTAATTTAAAATGTCAGTTCACCTTAAAGTAATTTATTGATTTTGGGCTGATGCTTGGATTTCTCATATTTCTTGGGGTCTCTGGTGGTGAGATCTCTGCACCTCTTTTCCTAGCTACACCCACTTGTCAAGAGCGCAAAGCAAGAGTTTCAGGCAAAGGAAGAGACGTGCCCGTCTCACCTCAGAAGAGGCCCGGTGTCCAGCCTAGCGAAATGGTCGTAAGGCCGTGCACCATTGGCGCCCACACCTGCCACCTCCCACCACCTCCCACCACCCAGATACAGCATTTGAATTTACTTTTTTACACGAGTGTTCCATGGATGCCAGCCCAGCACTGTACACTTGTTCCTGTTTATGCATCATGACGCAGGAATCTTTGTTTACATTTTTCTGCAATTAAACTATAGTGCCAGACTTTTCTTCTCTTGTGGACACTATTCTATATGTGGGCCACCAATATTTAAAGATGTCGCTGACCACATCTATAAGTAATACATTTTGTGTGTGTGTGTGTGTGTGTGTGTGGGGGGGCGGTAAAAAAGCCTCATGGGGCCACATTTGGCCCACGGGCCTTAGTTTGAGGACCACTGCTCTAAGGGATAGGGGATTGCACCAGTATAAAAGTGTAACAAAGCAGCTCGGGGTGACCCAGAACCACTACGAAAGTATAGGGGACTATAAGAGACCAAAAAGCACTCCTACTAAAAAGCAACGCTGAGTGTAATTTTCCTTCTTGGAACAGGTTCTTACTTCAGGTTTATAAGAGGCACAACTGAAGATTAAAGGGGAACAGATAATTTTTCTGAAAGAACAGACAGTCTGTGGAATTACAGAGATATTTGTGAGCCATGTGGTTTGTCTGTAAACCCCCCAAAAGTGGCCTGGCAAGCCTTGTATGTATCATACATGCATTTTCACCTATAGAAAACAATCCAATAATGTTTTTTTCTGCTTGTGACAGACAGCACTGAAGAAAGACAGGCTTCAAGGAAACTCAGGAGCACTTTGTTTACTTAACATACATGGCTGTTTATCATGGGCCTGTACATATTGAGGTTTATTCCTTCAGAGCAGCATTGTAAACCAGTCAGCAGCCAGCCGCCCAGTCCCCAGAGATTCCCTAATAGCAATATCCACACTAGCCTGCATTAGCCTCTTTCCCAGCATCCCCTCTTCCTGTGGCATGCTTCCCCCTCCTTCCAGTAAATGGGGCCCATACAAGCCCATTGCCATGGGAGCTGAGATAGCTGCAGCAGCTGGCTGAAGCCTAATTACAGTCACTGTTAATCAAAGGCTGTTTTCCCCATCTGACAGGGCCTGGGAAGCACATTCTTGTGTTGTTAAGGTGCCTCCAGGGACGCCAGGAGAACAAGCGGTTTGACAGTAACAGCATGCTGGGCCAGAGGAGGGGGGGGGGGGGAGGAAAAGGCTGGACAGCGAGGAAAGTAAAGGGAGGGAGGTGAGGGGGAAATTCCCTTCAAAGACCCCAGGGGATGGGGGGGATAGAGGGAGAGAGAATTTTTTAGATGAAAGGTTGTGATCTATATTGAAGGATGAATGGACGTTTCCATCTCCCACCCACAGCGAGGGTGTCCCCACCATTCTGCTGGAACTCCCCTGCAGTCTCTGTGCCGTCACTACAATATACTGCCCTGGCCTTCTGCCTGTAATGGGTTTTCTCAAACCTTAACTTCTTCACTGCCAGTAAGCAGCACAGCCACTGGTGGTCACACATATAGGTTTTAATATAACCTTCTTGTCCTGTTATTGTTGATTTATAAAACGCCAACATATTCCGTAGCGCTGTACAAAGAAACAAACATGAGGTACATAATAATACAGATAATGGTGTACACCAATATACAAAATACAAAAGTGATACAAAATACAAGGAGTTTTGAATCAGAATTGATAATGACAGTGACAAAAGTAACATGATGGATAAAATGTGTAAGGAATTCGAAGACACAAATGGGGGAGAGAGCCCTGCCCTTGAGAGCTTACAATTAGAATTCGAAAATAATCGAAAACAATTAAATATTTCTTTCTGTTCCATGCAATTAAACTATCATTTTTTTAAACAGTGCCACAAATTTGACAGTTCTGACCGTGTCAGTTCAGTTTTACATACATGTGACTGTTTCATGGAAGTGTCATTGACTGATAACAGTAGAAACATGTATGGCAAACAGGGGCGTTGCTATGATCCGAAGAGATCCGGGGCACTCCAGCCAGAAAATGGGTGTGGCCACGCAACAGAATGTCGGTGTGGTCATGAGTGGAGCTAAATTTACAGCGGTCTAAGTAGGCCTGCCTAGCAAAATGTTCACAGATATGCAAATTGTTCCGAGTTAATGCAAATGTATGCACATTTTTTTGCAAATGCATGCAGCTTGAAAATGGACCAATCAGTTTCAACCTGAGTTTAAACTGATTGGTCCATTTTAAAACTGCATACTGTTGCATAAAAATGTGCATAATTTCGGAACAATTTGCATCTCATTGATCATCCCTACCCCTGATATAGACTTGTTTGTGGAAGTAATGTTAGATATATATTGTATATAAAATTTATGAACCCAATAATTACATCTCACATTTACTGTTTAGCATTTCCAGCACTGAAGAGGATTTCCTTTTACAGGATGTACGCTGTTTTAAAAAAAAAGAGTTTAACTTACTTGGGGCTTCTACCGGCCCCCTCCTCACGTCGCCGGGAACATCCTGCGCATGTGCAGTGTGAGGTGTTCTCAGGTGGGAGCGGGAGCGAGGAGGTGCGCGGCCAGGGCCGCGGAGGCTCAGTGGCCACTGACATCAAAGTTGGAGAACATGTGAGTGAGCCGCGGTGGGGGAACGGAGGATGGCTGAGTGCCGTTGCGGGCACAGGACGGCTGCAGAGGGCCGATAGAAGCTCCAGGTAAGTTCAACTCTTTTTTTATTAAACAGTGTACAATTATCCTTTTATTAAAATACATCTCTATTCATTTTGCTTTTGAGATGCAATAAAATGGTCCAGTGTATGATTTAGTGAAGATGTGATTTCTATACTGGTGCAGCAAATCTGCATTAATTTCAAACAGCCAATCCAGTTCTGATGAAATTTCAACCTTTAAAGGACCACTATCATGAAAAATGGTAACATTTAAATTACATGTAAACACATAAAAATAAAAAGTATGTCCCTCCTAAAGTAAAATGAGCAATAAATTACTTTTCTCCTATGTTGCCATCACTTATAGTAGTTAGTAGAAATCTTATGCAACTGATCATTGAACTAGCCTATTTCCTCATGGGGGATTCTAGGTATTTAATTTATTCTTTACAAAAGCATTCCCTGGAAAGTATATGTATATGAAGAAGCAGCCCCCCCTCTCCCGACCTGTTTGCACACTATTCTGGTAGTTGGACTGAGCAACTGCTGTTCAGTGCTTTTGAAATAAAGAAACCCTGAGAATTCCCCATGAGGAGATAGACTAGCCCAAAACCTGTCAAGCAGATTTCTACTACCTACTGTAAGTGACAACAACATAGGAGAAAAGTCATTTATAGCACTTTTTATCTGGGGAAAATGTACTTTTTATTCAGGTGTTTTCATGTGTTTTAAAATATTCACTTTCTCGTGATAGTGGTCCTTTACCCTTTTGGGGGTCTCCACAGACCAGCAAAGGTTAAATTAACATGTCTCTTTATTAAATGCCCCCACACGCAGCCATTGCGTCAAGTTGTATTAGGAAAAACAGACAGTTTAAATAAGAGAAGTACAGACAGTGAGGAAGAAATAAAAAAGAGAGAAAAAAAACTGGGCTGTGTTAAGCCATATTTCAGCCACAAATCATTATGTATTCTTACTGGTGAGTCATATGTGCTGTTACATAAATCATTCTAAGAAAATATATTTCTTCAGCATGCTGTTGGTCCCTGACAGCATAAATGTAAACCTCAGTTAGAATGTTTTGTTGCTCGAGGCAGATAAAAGATACATTTACACAAGGACACGTGGAGTTTCTAAACACATTAGAAAGGTGCAATTATTTCCCCAGGTATTGCTTCTCACAGGTAACTCTAGAAGTTGCAGCCCACAAGGTGAGCGCTAATGGCAGTAATGAGGTGTCAGAATCTGACACCCGAATCTTTACTACTACACTGTTTGTGTAAATGTTCACCTGTAAATTAGTCAGAAAATTGCAGATCCTACTTTAGGAATCTACAATGCAGGAAGTGTGCTAGAAACCCATAATGCACTGGGCCCCGTGGAAGCCAGTCAGCAGTTGGCACTAAGCAGGACCATGGAATTCAGAGAACATCTCCCATTCTGTCTTCAGAGACCATTGTGTGGTGACAGGAATTCCATTAGATGTCAATGATCACAAGGGAAATGGCCCCATACATGGCATTTTAAATTATACCTGAAGTAACATTTGATGTGAGATAAACACATGCACATATAGTAATCAATTAAACTTTCTCTATGTTTACTTTTTGTTATTTATTTTTATTGCAAAGGTTAATACACCAGTCAGTACTTTAACTGTGCTGTTTAAGAAGTTGAACTACAGCAACAGCTCTCCTGAAAAGTAATTGAAGATCTTTTGGTACATCAACCAAATGTGGTACCACAAGCTGTTTAAAAAAATCCTGACAACAGGATGGAAGATGTTAAGTCCAAAATATCACTAGTTCTGTGTGTGGTGGAGCTGAATGAAGCAGAAGTTATGCCACACTGACATGGCGGCTGTTCTCCAGACTTAGAATTTCAGTCTTAAGTTAAAGATGAGAATGTGACCCTCCAGGGCAGTTACATTTGCCATTATCACTACAATACAATGAATTATCTTTTTTTTAGCTTATTTCAGCTTTGCTTTAAGTATTTGTTATTTTACAACCACAATACGTTTGCAGCTTGGTGGTATAGCTAGTTAAATCAATGCTGTATGGTGGATGTAGTCAGATAGGATATTTTGTGAAGAATATGATTATTCAAATGCATTTAGATTACAGGCAGGGAGAAATTACTGCTGTCAGTGGGAACTATTCCACTGACCATACAAGAAGGTATTGCTGCTGATTTTCATACAGGTTCATTGACATTGTCATTGT
The DNA here is from genome assembly GCF_040937935.1 of Hyperolius riggenbachi. NCBI lineage: Eukaryota > Metazoa > Chordata > Amphibia > Anura > Hyperoliidae > Hyperolius > Hyperolius riggenbachi. Next base: position 106,006,197 of record NC_090647.1, on the reverse strand, counting down.
TGTGTGCTCTGGAGCTTATTTTACAGCATTTATACCTTACAAAATGGTTGCGCACCATGCTGAGCAAGGGAGAAGTACATGCACCATTTCTGTGGACATCATGTGTGCATTTCTGCTGTGATTGGCTGTGAGTGACCACTGTTTGGATGGTGCGTACTTATTAGCTGGGATAGCCTGCGGAACATCTAAAGAGATGGCACCTGCATTCCTCCCCCCACTCGGCATAGTGCACTTCCATAAATGCTGTACAATGGGCAATTAGATCATGGCGGGGCAGAAAGGGGTGTGGGGGCCAGAAGGACACACATACACACAGCAGCCAGCTTATTATTATAGGTGAAATGAGGCAGGGAGTGGGACTTTTAGATTTTTCACTATTTTTCTGACAAAGCCATAACTGTCAATGCTGTGTTTTTTTGTTGTTTTTTTTTAAACCGTACTGCTGTTTGTGTTAATAAATGAAAAAACAAAAAAACAAAAAGTGGCTTTTCAATTGTTTTAAAATAAACATCCTCTCCAGTTACATAGGGAAATGGTGACATTGCTTATGCCCTTTGTAAATCTTTGACATTCATGGTGCTGGCCACCAATAGTAATGCCAACCTTACCAGTTCCTGGCATAGACTTCATCTCTTTCTTAAAATCTAAAACCCTCTCTTCCTCCTCTCCATCCCCCAAAATAAATAGGTAAACATCAAATAGCTAAAACTCTACGTTTTAGGAAGATTTCCCCAGGGTCCTTTTTAGAAAGATGCTTTCAAGAACCCTTAGTCTTTGCTGTGCCGCCTGGCTCATTTTGAAGGAAGGCACCTTTAAGAGCCTTCTTCTTAACCTTTGAGACCTTTTGGTACATCAACCAAATGTGGTACCACAGACTGTTTAAAAATTATACCCACACCAAAACGTCATAACGTTTGGTATTTTTGACTAACATGACAGATGCTTTTGAACTTACTTTGAAATAACATCACCATTTAACCTATCCCTCTCCACTGGCATCATTCCGTCCTCATTCAAAAAGGCTGTTGTGACACCACTACTTAAAAAACTGTCTCTAGATCCCATTGCACTCAGCATCCTGTGTCACTTCTCCCATTCGCATCCAAATTACTTGAATGCCATATACTATACTTCAAACAAAGAACAACACACTTCTCTCTTTATAACCGAAGCTTTACCGGTCCGCCGGTGCCGGGCTCCCGCAGGAACACCACTCCTGTAACGACTTGAAACAGAAAAGACTTGGAGACGGCACACTAATGGCTTGCAATATCAAATTCTATTGGAGTATACACCAGTACAGCACGACATGTTTCGGGCGTTGCACTTCCTCAGGTGTACCGCCCCTTCCCCCGTGACATAGTTATACCCACCCACATAAGGCCATGCATATGCAAATAATCACATCACATGACCACAGAACAATAGTGCATAAATTCAAAAAAAGTGCATAAATACAAAAAAAGTCCTATCTGGTGAGCTACACAATAATGTGTCTACTCCAGGAAATTCCAGAGGAATACATCACCTAGATATGTCATAACATGTCCATTCAAAAATCCTTAGTATTTCAAATACATTTTAAATAAATTCCTGTTCAAGAGGTACTTGCAGACAGTCCCATTACTTCCTATGGAGAAAAAGGATTAGAGAAAACACTCTCAAGCACTCGTTAAGACCATTTGGGCATACACAATTAAATCATTTGATCCATCTTGCCTCTCTCTGCAATAGTAGTTTTTTCCTGTCGTCGTAACACCCCCCCCCCCCCCCCCTCTTGGAGGAACAGGCTCCTCATCCATCACAAACCATCTTAATTGCGCTACAGTGTGATGTTTAGCAACAAAATGGCGCGACACAGGCGTTTCATACTCCTTTTTGCCATCCCCCAGATTGGTTATACTTCTCTTATGTGCCTGAATTTGTTGTTTCACCGAGCGTTCCGTCTTGCCAATATATACAAGGCCACAGGGGCACTTGAACCCGTACACCACGTACGGACTCAAGCAGGAAAACCTACCCCTGACGTACATCTTGGCACTTATCGATGGATGGCTGATGAAGTTGCCCTTAAGTATCCCACTGCAACAATTGCAGCTTAAACAGGGCACTGTCCCCCTCCTCTGCAATGGCACTTCAACCTTCTCCAATCTTCTGATGTCTGATTTGCATACCCGATTTTTTACAGTCTTACCAATGCGATAGGCAAACATTGGTGGCTCAAGAAACAGTCTACCAAAATCTGGATCCTGCCTCAGAATAGGCAAGCATTTCTGTATCACGGACCTCACCTTATCAGACAGATGACCATAACTACACACAAAAGGTATGCGTTTAAAGTTTGATTTCTTTTTCGCGATGCGACTGCGATGCTTTATCGTAGTCTTCAAGTTTAGACGAAATACGTTGAGCGTAAAAGCCAGATGATCATCAGGGTTGGGCAAAAACTTATGTCTTGCCTAGAGCCCCATTTTATCTTAATCCTTTTCTTGGAATTGTACATGTGCATTATGGAGCCACTCCTCTTCAGAAGCACTCTTAGACATGAGTGCTTCCAGAGCCTTGCGAAGACCCTCAGAGATGGCAAATTTGAAGGGCGGACAATGGAAGGAACCAAGATATAGAAAGAAGAACAGGAAGGCTCTATGGTATCTAGAGCCTTCCCTCTCCATAGGTGAGTATCTGAACTTTTTGTTTTACAGATCTGCTTCAAATCTGTGCTGATGCTCTGCGTCTAATACTTTAAATCTCTGCCCCAGAATGAGCATGCAGATCAGAGGCTGTGACAGGTGTGTGACAGGCTAAAGCCAAAAGCTCAGCATGACAGCCAGGCAACTGGCATTGATTATAAGAGAATGGAGATAGCCTCTGTATTCCTCTCACTCCATGTACCCTATAATGGGCTATCACATTGTCATCAGAGCTATGGAAATGTAACCCTTTTTCATCTGGAAGCGTCTTGCAGGCTGCGAGCGGCTCTCTGTCTTTCACTGTTACTTTCCATCTATTCTTTACTATCTTAGCCATCTCTTATGTCAATATTGCCATTCATCCAGTGTAATTGCTCTCTTTATGATGCCCTTATCTAATGTCCTCTATACACTCATCTACAGTCTTTCCTCTCTCTCCCTCCATCTCTCTTTTTCATGCTTCCCATTTGTTTTGTTTCTATTCATTGGCCCCACTATTCATATCCTATTGTCTTGCAAGCATCTATCTCATTCTATTTTCTGACATTTGTATCTGTGCATAACCAAAGTTTTTTTGTCTATTTTTGCATTCCACGGTTGAGCACTCTTCTGCTGCCTCTCACATTTCTCTGGCTACGTCTCTGCATCTGCACAATGTAAATAAATACAGCTCGCACCCTCCCCTCCTTGAGGCTTTCTGCGGACAAACTGCAGGTGCGTTTATGGCAAAAAAATATTCAGCTCACATCGCTGAGCCTCTTTGCCAATGTTATTTTCCACATTACACAGAACGGGGATTAGGGAGGGGGCAGGCTTTGCAAGGGAATGGACTGCAGAGCTCTGGAAAAAAAGACCTGCAGGGAACTTTGTTCTAGCGGACACAGTAAGACCGAGAGTATTCCGGGTCTGATTTGCTAAAGCAGTCATTTATAATGGAGGCTCTATGAATCTGTGTTCATTCTAAAGGTGCTCACTAATGATCCAATCTTTTTTGCCCAATCTTACCATTTCTATGTAATATAAGGGAGTGCCTAAAGTATCCATTCTATTTATTCACTCCGTTTACTCTTCTACTACATACTGTAGATTGTCCATTCATGATACATCTTGATTGCATAATCTCACCAAATCTTTGTAGTAGAAGAGTAAACAGAATATATTTTTAATAGATACTTCATTAAAATATAGGGGTTGCAGAGGTTGTGACCGTATCTGGGCCCTTGGGCCACTTGGAGGTGATCACTCATATTACATAAAAGTGCTAGAATTTGCAAAATCAAGCATGGCAAGTGCTACCATAGGGACATATGTGTGAAATATGTGGGGAGGAGCATGAGGGCTTTTAAGAAGAGGCTAGGAAAGCATGTATATCTTATCGGTAAAGGTTTTAATGTTTCCAAACATTTTGCCAAGAAACACCAACAAGACCCCACACATTTGAAATTTTGTGTCATAGACACTATTAAAAGAAACTGATGTGGACAGAACCATACCAGGGATGTTTCCCATTTGGAAACAGTGTAAATGTTTAAGTTACAAACACTACGACCATTAGGTCTAAATGTGGAACTTGATGTCAACTGTTTTATTAATAATTCATGATTCTTTTTGGGTTTATTGAAGTTCTGTGATTGCGCTTGCATGGTGGTCTACTGACTTTTTATAGACTTTTTATAGTATTTTTATGTATTTCTATCGTACCCACTAGGTCCCCTTTTTTACTTACAATAATTTATTTTGTTTATTCACATTTAAACGTCAAAAAGCTAGCCATACTATATTTCACGTTAATGACATCTGATTTCATGTTCTCTACCTGTGTGGAGCTATCACTACGCTTATCTTATTTAACTCACATTTTTTCTGGGTGGAAAGCAATCTTTAAATATAGCTACCTAAATTGTTTCCCTTTAAAATCCTTCTCTTTATTTCCCACTAGTGGAGCGCACCAAATGGGCTGGTGTGCTCCATTATTGAACTGCCAAGTTGCCTAGTTACGATTGTCTACAGTGGATCGCTTTATGCTCCACCGATATAACACTTCCCCTTTTCCTATGAAGTGTACCGACACCGGACCTATCGTGATATCTGTTTATGCGTACGTTCAGCCACATGGCTGAATGATGACGCATACTTGTACTGGGCGTATGTTTAGCCACATAGCAGCGCGATGACGCCAACAGTGCACGGTTCCTTTTGGAATGCAGAGACCCTGTCTGCATCTCAATGGCCGACGTTCACCACTATTTAACTGGCGGTTCCTAATGAATTATACACAGAGTTGACCACTAGGGATGATCAATGAGATGCAAATTTTTCCAAAATTATGCACATTTGTATGCAAATATATGCAGTTTGAAAACGGACCAATTCATTTAAACCCAGGTTTAAATTGATTGGTCCATTTTCAAGCTGCATATATTTACATAGAAATTTGCATACATTTGCATCACCTCAGAAAAATGTGCATATCTGTGATCATCCCTATTGATCACATAGGGTGGGATCTACAATATTTAGTATTCATTCTGACTAACAATTTGACACATTGCTTTCTGCTATATACTCTTCATTACTATTACTATCATAGCGGTGTTGGCTCTTAGTATGTGAAAGCACATGACAATATGATGATGAAAATGTAATTTCACTATATATATATACTGTGTATGTATATATATATATATATATATATATATATATATATATATATATATATATATAAATACAGAGGGTGCTGCAGCACACAACAGGAAAACAGTGACAGGGGCTCTTAGTTACGCTTTAACGCGTTTAAGCTCACCAACTGCGCCAAAGTGTCCCCGATCTGTGAGTCCTACTCTAACCAGGCAAAAATGCTAGTTTTTATCAGCGTTCTAGTGGGAACCATGCCAAAAGCCCAGGGGTCAGCTAAATGGGAGAAATGAAATTAAAAACACCTCACCTTCTACTAGCTACTAACTGAACTATGAGCACCGCTCATTTATATGCTTAACTGTGCTAGAGATGGGTGTGGTTATGCACGCTCACAGGGGAAAATAACATAAGCCAAGGGATGAGCAGCACAAACCGAATTTTATGCAATACTATGCAAAGCATGCTTTGCATAGTATTGCATAAAATTCGGTTTGTGCTGCTCATCCCTTGGCATATATATATATATATATATATATATTTTTATTTTTTTTTATATAATATCGGTGTGGGCTCTCTGTATGTGAATGCATATGATAAAATGAAATGGATAAAAAAAATGAATTGTGCTCTCTATATATTACATTCTCAGACTTTGTTTGCTCTTCCTTTCTGTCCATCTATGGGTAATCGTTTGGTAGGGTCTTAAAGTGAGGAACTTGGACCCACCCTTTCCATTTTAGTTTGAACTATATAAATTCGGTGCCAGCCGCCTGCACTTTTGATTGATTTGTGTTCGATTGGCTGTTGACCAGCACACACACGCAAACTTGTATCGGGGTTCCCACAGTCTGGGCCCCGTATGTAAGTTTTAATTCCTTTTTATGTTTTTTTAATAGAGTACTTGCTTTTTAAATAAATGGTTACACTTAGAGTTTCGATCTTTTTGCATTTTATGCAAACATCCTGGTTACTGGAACGATTTTGACCGAGGGATTGGATAGCCTTTGGACCTCTCACACATGCTGTATTGGTTCTTGGATTGATGAATGCAATATGTGCAGAATCAGAATCAGAATCATCTTTATTGTCGCCAAGCACACCGAATGGTGAGCCCGGAATTGCTTGTGGTTCACATAGCAAATGGCAGTTCAGGAACATATAAACATGTATAACATATAACACCCGGCAAACATATAACACCCGGCAAACATAAGCGAGGCAAAGCAAAACATACACGCAGATAGAGTCTTGGAAGGGCCAGAATTTACAGCTGTGGGGAAGGGTTGCCCTGGGGGCTAGAGTGTCCCAGTGGTGTGTGTGTGGGGGGGGGTCTTGAGTTCAGTGAGTTCAACATGTGGGCTGTTTAGGGGCTAGAGTGTCCTAGTGGTGTGTGTGTGTGTGGGGGGGGGGGGGGGGGTCTTGAGTTCAGTGAGTTCAACAGGTGGACTGCTTGGGGGAAGAAGGTGTTCTTGCGCCTAGTGGTTTTGGTGGGGATGGATCTGAACCGGCGTCCCAATGGAAGGGTCTCGAAGTAGCGTCTGCCCGGGTGGGAGGAGTCGAGTAGGATCTTGGAGGCCCTTGTCTTCATTCTCATGGAGTAGAGGAGATCTAGCGAGGGCAGGTGGGCGCCGATGATCTTTTCTGCTGCGTTTATCACTCTGTGGAGTTTGTATTTATCCTTAGCAGTTGCACCGGCATACCAGACAATGATGGAGCAGCAGAGAATGGATTCGATGGTCGTGGTGTAAAAGCTGGTAAGCAGTTCCCGTGACATGCCGAATTTCTTCAATTGGCGCAGGAAGAATAGCCTTTGCTGTGCTTTCTTCTGAGTTTTAGTAGTGTTCTGCTCCCATTTGAGGTCACTTGTTAAGGTTGTGCCGAGGAACCGTACGCTTTGAACTCTGGAGACCTCAGACCCGTCGATGTTGAGAACGAGATTGTTGTCCTTGCACCAATTGCAGATCTTTGCAATTTCATTTCGATAGGGGCCCTCCCCGTTTCTGTCGATGAGGCCGATAAGCGTGGTATTGTCTGCGAATTTAATCACTTTGACGGAGTCGGAGGTCGAGGTGCATTTGTTGGTATACAGGGAGAACAGGAGTGGCCATAACAAGGGTCCCCAGCCCTGCAGCCCTGCCTGACACTCCTCAGCGCTGCTGATGCCTGCAGCTGGCTCGGCAGGCTGGTGCAACCTTATAATGTGGGTTGTTTTGCAGCTGGTAAGCCTCTTTCCACCTAGGAGTGATGGTGGTGGTGACCACAAGAATGCATAATTGCTCAACTACCACTATGTTGAAGTTTTAAGAGACTGCATACTGCATCATTTTGATTATTGTGATCTGCACTGATATTTGGCTACCATAGGAAGAACCTGGGCAATTGCTACAGGGCCCTCGAGCACTGCTGGGGCTTCCCATGGCCCCCAATCCTGACTTGTCCTCCCCTACAAAGTTTTTGGCAGCATAACAACTGACTTGTTCTGGGGGGTGTGCTGCTCCCTTAGTCCATGCACTATTGTCTCCATCTTCGTCTGGCAAAATCTGAGAAGAAGTGTCTCTGCCACGGTTAACATGGGAGTGCACAAAGTAACAGAGCAGTGCGCCCTCCCGACACATGAGTTGTTGTGCCACAACATTTTTTTTGCAGGTGCCATAGAAAGTACATGTCACGGACGGTTGCGGGGCCGCAGGCGCGTCCTGTAACCGCCCGTGAAGAAAAAGCGATCGCACTCGATTCCCTGCATCGATTGCGCTTCAAATCGATACAATCTGGGTTGAGTGTGTAGGGGCAGCTGAAGTCCTTTTCTTAGCAGAGAGAGAGCACCATCCTAAAGGCTGGATGGCTCTTTTGATATGCTAATGAGCCTGGGCCCAGAGAGTCCCTGGCTTCAAGCTGTGCGGATGGCCCATCCATCAGGTATAAGGTGACACCTAGCTGATCTCATGTAGATGTTAATTAACCAAGGGGTGATCAGGATGCCTAGGTGCAGCCAGGCAGGCTACAAATCTCCGGGAGGTCTTGACACCTTGCTCACTGGTAAAGATCAAAGGGAAGTCAGCTGTTAGCAGCTAGAACACATCCTGAATAAACCTGAGTCTCATAGCATAATCCATAACTTCCCAGATCTGTCATATTTCTGGGGTTTCTGAGATGGCAGCTTCGCCAAACGTGGGGGAAGTGTAGCATGAGCCCCGGTGCTGGTTCTGAGGAAGTTTCAGAACATTCTGAGGTAAGGACTGCCAGTTAGGCAGTTTGAAATTGCCCTGCTGATACCACAAGGGTCTCACCCCTCATGTTTGGTATCAGGCTGCTGGGTACATCGAGGCAGACCTGAAAATATTAATAAATCTGCCCTGACCTGTACGGTTCTGTGAGATAGAGCCCATATATGGTTACGGCATGATTTCTGGCCCCCAGGACAAGGGGAGGACTCATCTCATGTTCTAAGGGGGGGTGTGGGCCCGCCCTCACTCCCTCCTACTGAATCAGGGGCATAAGAATGGCAGAGGAGCCAAACTCAGTGTCCTCCACCCTAAAAAACATCTTGAACTCATCAGATGCCAGCTTGAGGATATGCTGGCATCCACCTGGTCTGAACTCTGAACTCTGATTGAAACTCAGAACTCTGTTTTCCCACAAAAAGGACATCTTTCCAGGAACTAAGTATTTTTCTCCCTTCTTTTATTTTTTATACTGGCTATTACTGTCTTAATAATTGTGATTTTAATAATTGTCTGTATATATTAATTATTTATATTGCGTGAATAAACGACTTTCTCCAAGTCATTCACTGTCCGCTACCCTGCTTATCAGCACACACAGAACTGATCCCGGGTCTCTGAAGATACGCTACTGTTTGTTTGTTGTTGGCTAGACAGAATATCGTGTGTTTAACCGTTTTATTCGCAGGACTAGTCAGTTAGTGGGCTCCACGGTCCTATGGTAACCGCGGTGGTGGCAGTTTACTCTGACCCAGTGGGTGAAGTTGTAATCACCCGTGTCTCACAGGCTCCCTTCTGAGTTGTCTGCGGCTAATTCTTAACGGTTCCTGCGCATTGACTGCGACCAGAGTTCGCACGATCTGTGCGCTGGCACCGTTTAGAAGGCTAAGTGCGGTCAGCCACTAGGGCTCCTGTGACAGTGTTAGGCAGCGGTTGGGACCTGTGTTTTGCTGAAAGTATCTAAGATAGCGCTAGCGCTATCAAGAAACAAACTAATTCGTTGGTGTAGCTGGAAGGCAATATATTTTTTATATATACAGAGAGACTGTGTAGCCAGTACCCCTCCCCAAAAGTTTTATTTTATTTGGCGTGGAAATGTCCGGGAACTACAAGAAAATGTGCCTGGCGGACCTGCAAAATCTTTGCCAAGAGAGAGGCATTGATGTCGGCCGCAAGAAACAAGGGGACCTGGTAATGGAATTGTTTCAATGGGATACCCAGCAACTGCAGGAGCTGGATGTGGCTGCTGAGGTAGACGCTGACCCATCTGACTCAAGGCAAGGGGATCCAGAGGCTGAAGATCCTAGGCGTACAGAGGTTGAGCATCCTGCGGGCCCTGTTGCAACAGTTACGCCAGAGACTGTCAGTATGGACCCCAATCCCAGAGTTTCTGAAAGTACTCGCCTGGAACCGGCCAGTACTGGACTGTCCGTTTGTACTGATCCGCTAATGCAGCAGGCATTACAAAAGCTGATGGACACTGACCTGGACAAGTACCTGCAGTACATGTGTGAGGAGCGCCAATCTGCTGAACGCCACGCAGAGAGGGATGCCGCTGAGCGAGAACGGGAGCGCCAACGACAGCATGAGCTAAACATGGCAAGAGTGCAACAGGCCAGCCGGAGTTCACCGCCCAGCCTCCCTGCTGAAGGAGCTGCAGCACCCGTAAGTGCAAAATTTAAATTTGCTAATATTGAGAAAGACACAGACATTGACTTGTTTTTGCTGTCTTTTGAAAAAGCATGCCGTCAGTATCGTCTGTCCCAAGACCAGTGGGCCAGACATCTGACACCTTTGCTGCGCTACAAGGCGCTTGATGCCTTCGCAGAATTGCCTGCGGACAAGGATAATGATTATGCTGCTATAAAAGACGCTATCATTACTAAGTACCAGCTGACGCCAGAAGCCTATCGGAAAAAGTTTAGGGCCTGGCAGAAAAAGTCTTCTGATTCATACCGAGATGTGGCCAGCAGCTTGCTCACCACACTCCGCCAGTGGACACTAGGCCTCACCAAAGGGTCTTATGATGTCCTGGAGGACTTGATAGTCCTGGAACAATTTCTGAACATTTTCCCTGCTGATGTACGACAGTTTGTGTTAGAGCGCAGGCCGGCTTCAGCCACTGTTGCTGCAGACCTTGCTGAGACTTTTGCAACTACCCGGGTGGCTGATACCCGCAGAACTGTCCCATCCAGCTGGAGAGGAGGTCAGCCCAATACCTCGGCAGACCCTCCTGCCCCTGTGAGCCGTCCGCCACAGAGGCCACCCAGCGCAGCTGCTGCACCCAGGCCTGCAGCGCCTGGAGAGGTCACCTGTCACTACTGCCGCCAGCAGGACACATGAAATTCGACTGTCCGGAGCGGAGACAGACACCACCAGCACCTGGATCATCTGCATCACCTGTACCTCACCCACAGCAGAGGCAACCCGCCAGCGAACCACAGCCTGGATCATCAGATTTTGTCCTGTTTGCACGCGGAAAGGAAATCCGCGACCGAACCGACCAGCAGCAACTTGTTAGAGTGAACGGCAAAGTTGTCACCGGATTTCGAGACACCGGGGCTGACATCACGTTAGTTCACTCACAGGGCCGGGCCGAGGCATAGGCTGGAGAGGCTCCAGCCTCAGGGCGCAGTGTAGGAGGGGGCGCACAATTCATTCAGCTGTCATTCCTAATTGTGTTTGAAGCAGAAAGAAATAAGAAAAGGAGATACATGGAAGTGACTACAAGCCAGATAGCTAGAGATTAAGGTGTTGGGGGCCTTGGGGTGCCTCTTAGTCTAAGAGCAATCAGTGTGTGATGGCTGGGAATGAGGGATGGAGGGGCGCACTTTGGTGTCTCAGCCTTGGGTGCTGGAAGACCTTGTCCCGCCTCTGTTCACTCACATCTTGTGCCAAAGGAGAGCATCAGCTCCAGCCGATCCCTTTCCCTTACTGGAGTAGAGGGCACCCTTTTTCACATTGCCCACGCGACAGTGAAGCTGGATTGGGGATTAGGGATCCACGAAAGGGTTGTTGGGGTTATGAAGGATCTCCCAGTCCCTGTGTTGCTGGGGACTGATTTGGGCAAGCTTGTGTCCTACTATGAACCTGCCACGACCGCCTTGTCGCTCACGGAAGGAGACAGACTCTCCACCCACCACCAGGTACTTTATACACTTGGGGGAGCACCAGGGGGAGGTGGGTTGAATGTGCCCAGTTCAAGGGTACCAGGTTCAATAGTGCCTGCTTCAAAGGCACCTGAGTTTGATGTACAGACTGTCTGTTGTGATGATGCTGTAACTGTACCTGAGTTTACTGTACAACCTGTCTGTAATGGAAAAATGTCTATACCTGTCAATGTCATTACTGCATGCAATGATGATTTGAGTAATGTCCGTCTGTGCCATTCTGACAGTGTACCTGTGCTAGCAGTACCGCGCAGCTGCACTGCTCAGAACCCGAGCTCAGAACAGGTGGAGGGGGTTCCGGCCTCCTCCCCCTCCTCTGACCGCAGGGATGAGACCTTTCAGCCGCTGGCCTCGTGTGACATGAGCCAGTTGGCTGAAACTGACAGCGCCGTATACTCAGCCGCACTACAACGTGACCCAAGCCTGGAGGTGCTCAGGCAGCAAGCCGCTGAGCCCCTCGCAGACGGGGCCGCTTTCAAGGTGTACTGGGAAGGTGGGAGACTGTACAGTGAGTCTGTACAGCCCCCTACAGGTAGATCCCACGCGAATACCAAATGGCTTGTGGTCCCGAGTGCGTTCAGGGGACATGTGCTGAAATCCGCACATGGTAATCCTCTGACAGGGCACTCAGGGGTCCGCAAGACACTTGCCGGTATTCGGAAACAGTTTTATTGGCCCCGGATGAACAGGGATGTAGCAAACTACTGCAGAGCATGTGCCGTCTGTCAGGAGCTGGGAAGGTCCAGGGATCCCCGCGGGGTTCCCTTAGGTCCACAGCCACTTAGCAGGGGAACCCCGCGTGGGCTGGCTGTTGACCTAACCAACCCACTGCCCATTGTCAGCAGTCCCGGCAGACACCACGTCCGACTGCAGTGGCGCAAACGCCCTGTCCAGAACGGTCCATGTCGGGTCAACCCTGAGGGTAGCAGACCGCGACCGGTCCAGGGGAACCGAGCCACAGGCTCCAATAGGTTTTCCCGCCACACCGGCAACCCGAGACCCGTCAGCCAGGTTGGCCGACACGCAGCGGGCAGCCGACCCCAGAACGCCAACGGGGAACTAGATCAGATATCGCAGGTTAGCGGCAACGACACACATCTTGCTGATGAATGTCTATCTGCCTTCTCCCCAGGGGGGGCTGTCACGGACGGTTGCGGGGACGCAGGCGCGTCCTGAAACCGCCCGTGAAGAAAAAGCGATCGCACTCGATTCCCTGCATCGATTGCGCTTCAAATCGATACAATCTGGGTTGAGTGTGTAGGGGCAGCTGAAGCAGAGAGAGAGCACCATCCTAAAGGCTGGATGGCTCTTTTGATATGCTAATGAGCCTGGGCCCAGAGAGTCCCTGGCTTCAAGCTGTGCGGATGGCCCATCCATCAGGTATAAGGTGACACCTAGCTGATCTCATGTAGATGTTAATTAACCAAGGGGTGATCAGGATGCCTAGGTGCAACCAGGCAGGCTACAAATCTCCGGGAGGTCTTGACACCTTGCTCACTGGTAAAGATCAAAGGGAAGTCAGCTGTTAGCAGCTAGAACACATCCTGAATAAACCTGAGTCTCATAGCATAATCCATAACTTCCCAGATCTGTCATATTTCTGGGGTTCCTGAGATGGCAGCTTCGCCAAACGTGGGGGAAGTGTAGCATGAGCCCCGGTGCTGGTTCTGAGGAAGTTTCAGAACATTCTGAGGTAAGGACTGCCAGTTAGGCAGTTTGAAATTGCCCTGCTAATACCACAAGGGTCTCACCCCTCATGTTTGGTATCAGGCTGCTGGGTACATCGAGGCAGACCTGAAAATATTAATAAATCTGCCCTGACCTGTACGGTTCTGTGAGATAGAGCCCATATATGGTTACGGCATGATTTCTGGCCCCCAGGACAAGGGGAGGACTCATCTCATGTTCTAAGGGGGGGGGGTGTGGGCCCGCCCTCACTCCCTCCTACTGAATCAGGGGCATAAGAATGGCAGAGGAGCCAAACTCAGTGTCCTCCACCCTGAAAACATCTTGAACTCATCAGATGCCAGCTTGAGGATATGCTGGCATCCACCTGGTCTGAACTCTGAACTCTGATTGAAACTCAGAACTCTGTTTTCCCACAAAAAGGACATCTTTCCAGGAACTAAGTATTTTTCTCCCTTCTTTTATTTTTTATACTGGCTATTACTGTCTTAATAATTGTGATTTTAATAATTGTCTGTATATATTAATTATTTATATTGCGTGAATAAACGACTTTCTCCAAGTCATTCACTGTCCGCTACCCTGCTTATCAGCACACACAGAACTGATCCCGGGTCTCTGAAGATACGCTACTGTTTGTTTGTTGTTGGCTAGACAGAATATCGTGTGTTTAACCGTTTTATTCGCAGGACTAGTCAGTTAGTGGGCTCCACGGTCCCATGGTAACCGCGGTGGTGGCAGTTTACTCTGACCCAGTGGGTGAAGTTGTAATCACCCGTGTCTCACAGGCTCCCTTCTGAGTTGTCTGCGGCTAATTCTTAACGGTTCCTGCGCATTGACTGCGACCAGAGTTTGCACGATCTGTGCGCTGGCACCGTTTAGAAGGCTAAGTGCGGTCAGCCACTAGGGCTCCTGTGACAGTACAGTAAGTTTTTTTTTTTTGGGGGGGGGGGTTGGGTGGAGAAATCTAGGGGACAGCAGTTGACTCGGGGGTGAATTTTTTGCCCCTAGGGAGGTTCTAGTGGGCGATTCAGGTCATTTTATCACCCGGTGCTCAGTGCTGAGCGCTGAAGCTGGGCGCCATCATAGCAGCAATGTTATTCTGTGCATAAGGGTAACTCGGGGATCTGCCGATCACCAAACCCCGAATTACATCTCCCTTCAAGCTGCGACAACTCGGAGGGGGAATAGTATTTAATGCCGCAGAGCAGTTTGGCGTTAGCAGCAAGAGCCATTATTTGGCTCGCTCTGCGCCCAACTGCCCGGCGCCGAGATAATATGTACCCGCTATGGGGGAACCCCAGTATTATTTAGCCCCAGGTAGTGATGATTGTAATTAGCTAATTACGATTATGCAAAATTTCTTATGCATTTTTTTCAGTCAGGGGCGTCGCTAGCCCTATTTTGGGGGGGCACGTGCCCCCAATCTGTCCTGGGGTGCCACGGATCTCCGCCCGGCCCCCTCTGGCAGCGGCTCTCTCCAGCCGCCGCCGCCGCGTCACTCAGTCTCAGACCTCAGGATCAGGCGGCGAGCCGGCGACCAATCGTGGGGGCGCTAGGACCCAGCACCCGCACTGATATGCGGAAGTGACATCACTTCCGCATATCGAGCGGGTGCGTCCGGCGCCCACTCTTACTGGTCGGGTCGCCGCTGATCCTGAGGTCTGCTACGAGGTTGGGGAGGGGGGGGAGCGGCGGCGGCAGCCGCTGGAGGGGGAGGGCTCCCTGTCACTCACTCACTACCTAAAGGGGCTCCCTGGCACTCACTCACTCCCTAAAGGGGCTCCCTGGCACTTACTCACTCCCTAAAGGGGCTCCCCCTGGCACTCACTCACTCACTCCCTAAAGGGGCTCCCCCTGGCACTTACTCACTCCGTAAAGGGGCTCCCCCTGGCACTCACTCACTCCCTAAAGGGGCTCCCTGGCACTCACTCACTCCCTAAAGGGGCTCCCTGGCACTCACTCACTCCCTAAAGGGGCTCCCTGGCACTCACTCACTCCCTAAAGGGGCTCCCTGGCACTCACTCACTCCCTAAAGGGCTTCCCTGTCACTCACTCACTCCCTAAAGGGGCTCCCCCTGGCACTCACTCACTCCCTAAAGGGGCTCCCTGGCACTCACTCACTCCCTAAAGGGGCTCCCTGACACTCACTCACTTCCTAAAGGGGCTCCCTGGCACTCACTCACTCCCTAAAGGGGCTCCCTGGCACTCACTCACTCCCTAAAGGGGCTCCCCCTGGCACTCACTCACTCACTCACTCCCTAAAGGGGCTCCCCCTGGCACTCACTCACTCCCTAAAGGGGATCCCTGGCACTCACTCACTCCCTAAAGGGGCTCCCCCTGGCACTCACTCACTCCCTAAATGGGCTCCCTGGCACTCACTCACTCCCTAAAGGGCCTCCCTGTCACTCACTCACTCCCTAAAGGGGCTCCCCCTGGCACTCACTCACTCCCTAAAGGGGCTCCCTGGCACTCACTCACTCCCTAAAGGGGCTCCCTGGCAGGCCTCCCTGTCACTCACTCACTCACTCCCTAAAGGGCCTCCCTGTCACTCACTCACTCACTCCCTAAAGGGCCTCCCTGTCACTCACTCACTCCCTAAAGGGGCTCCCTGGCACTCACTCACTCCCTAAAGGGGCTCCCTGGCACTCACTCACTACCTAAAGGGCCTCCCTGTCACTCACTCACTTCCTAAAGGGGCTCCCTGGCACTCACTCACTGCCTAAAGGGGCTCCCTGGCACTCACTCACTCACTCCCTAAAGGGGCTCCCTGGCACTCACTCACTACCTAAAGGGCCTCCCTGTCACTCACTCACTTCCTAAAGGGGCTCCCTGGCACTCACTCACTGCCTGAAGGGGCTCCCTGGCACTCACTCACTGCCTGAAGGGGCTCCCTGGCACTCACTCACTGCCTGAAGGGGCTCCCTGGCACTCACTCACTGCCTGAAGGGGCTCCCTGGCACTCACTCACTGCCTGAAGGGGCTCCCTGGCGCTCACTCACTGCCTGAAGGGGCTCCCTGGCACTCACTCACTGCCTGAAGGGGCTCCCTGGCACTCACTCACTGCCTAAAGGGGCTCCCTGGCACTCACTCACTGCCTAAAGGGGCTCCCTGGCACTCACTCACTGCCTGAAGGGGCTCCCTGGCACTCACTCACTGCCTGAAGGGGCTCCCTGGCACTCACTTACTGCCTGAAGGGGCTCCCTGGCACTCACTCACTACCTGAAGGGGCTCCCTGGCACTCACTCACTACCTGAAGGGGCTCCCTGGCACTCACTCACTACCTAAAGGGGCTCCCTGGCACTCACTATCGGGGTCCCTGTCACTCACTACCTAACTGGAGGCGCCTGTCACTCACTAGCTAACCTGGGGGTCCCTGTCACTCACTACCTAAGGTGGGGGCTACCATATTAAGGGGGGATTCTGCCTATTTATGTGAAATGCTGTCTATTTATGTGCCTCATGACTGCTGAATTTGTCTTGTTGGGAGCCTTATGATTTGTTGGGGGCCTCAAGATTGCGGAATTTGTCTTGTTGGGGGCCTCATGATTTGTTGGGGGCCTCATGATTGCTGAATTTGTCTTGTTGGGGGCCTCATGATTTGTTGGAGGCCTCATGATTGCTGAATTTGTCTTGTTGGGGGCCTCATGATTTGTTGGGGGCCTCATGATTGCTGAATTTGTCTTGTTGGGGGTCACATGATTGCTAACTGCGAGACTATGGGAAAAGCTGAATCCTTATCATATGAGACAATAGCATTAAACCTACTTTTTTAGCTTTTTAAAACAGAAAATAAAACTGGGAGGTTCTAAAAAATTGAATACATTTTTCAGGAGTAGGATGGATGAAATTGTTTATCTTCACAGTTTATTTTCAACTTGGATTTTCCATAATGTTCATGTATGAGTTAAAACGTTTGTACAGTATTTAGTTTAAATTGCGGTTGCCACTTTGCGATAGATAAGTGACTTTTGGGTTGCAGTTTGGGCACTCGGCCTCCAAAAGGTTCGCCACCACTGTCATAATCTAATGTCCCACCATTGCTAGGTTCATGTAAATTTGTTTCCACCCGGCCATTACCACACCTATATTCTGGTCCATGGCCCACCCATTTTTCGGTGCGGCACGATAAGCATGCCGCACAACGTGATCCTCATATTTTTGGCACGCTAGCTGCAGTGTGCTGAATTCTGCTGCCTACAGTATTTACAGTATACGCTGTTCTCTAGTGCCTGCACTGTGTGCTGATTTACCTCCAGTGTGTACAGTGTAAGGTGTTACTCTGTGCCTTTACTGATTGTAAACCAGCTATATTGTATGCTGATCCCTGCTACTTTCAGTATGTACAGTATTAGCTGCCTGTAAAGCCTGGTACACACATACAATTTTGATTAGCCAATTTTAGCTCTGTTCATAAAATTCATTGTCTGTTGGCCCACTTACTGCACGGGGGTGGTAAAATTGGGGGTCAGTGATTGACCAATCAAAATTGTATGTGCGTATACATCTTTGATCTATGCCTATACTGATTGTAAATTATCCAAATAAAGGACAGGGGGCTCCATCCAATATTTCGATGGACAGGCCCGTTATCTGTAGCTTACACCGCTGCTAAGTTCATGTACATTTGGCCACACCCATGGCCACGCCCACTCACCGCATGGCCACGCCCATTTTTTTTACCGCAGCATATACCTCCCCGCCTGGTGCCCACAAGTGCCCCCGATCTCCAAGGACCCTAGAAACGCCCCTGTTTTCAGTTACACCCATACGTAATTAGGGTTCGTATAGTCAATTGATTTTGTGTAATTATTCATAATTTTGCAAGTAGCTCTCATACATGCTACTGTCACTAAAATTACTACATATGTTAAGGTGAATAGTGGGTAAAATTATGTGATAATTACGAGATATTACAATTGATTGAAATTACAGAGGAAGTTAATTATGATTTTTCCCAAAATTTCTCATTACAATTTCACATTGCAATTGTGAATTTCAATGCAAAATTACGAAATTGCAAAATGCGTACTAATCATAGCCCCAGAGCACTGTTCTAGCTACATCCAGCCCTGCATTATGTGTTTTGGTTTTTGTTGTTTTGCATGTAGAAAGACTGTTGAGTGAGAGCTGAAGCCCACTAGCAGCCTTTTCTAAGCGCTAGTGATTTGAAAAAGCTCTTGCTAATGTAATGCTATGGGGATTTTTATAAAATCACATAGCTCAAGTGGGATCACACCCGTAGCGTTACATTAGCAAGATCTTTTCAAATCACAACTGCTTAGTGACGGCTTAGTAAAGTACTGCTAGTGGGTTTCAGGCCTCGGTTCCATATTCACCCTTTACTAAACTGACATCCTGACATCTCCACAAATATCATATGCCAAGACACACATTCTGCTCTATGTTGAGTGAAATCTAATTATTACAAATTGTTTTTTAATTGCAGGAGAAGTAGAACCAGTACAAGCTCAGAGCTGTTCAACCTGATGTTCGAGTTCAGAGCTGTTCCAGCAAATAGGCCTCTTGGAAGACTGAATCTGAGATGCCAATACTACAGTGTTCCATGGCTCCAAGGGAAGTACATTTAGTGCAGTGGTGTCCAGATCAAGAATACTTGTATTCCCAGACCAGATCCTGAAATGCAGCACATATTCCCGGGTCTGCATGGTGACAAAGAGCAATATACTTCATTGTAAGAGGACAGTTTATAGCATAATTTGTGATGGGATTTAAAGGATTAGAGATGAGTTATGTTAGCGAGCAACAGAAGCAGAGGTTACTAAATCATAATTAACTGCTTATACAAAACATCGCTGAGAAGCCAAGAGCGGGCAGGACACATAGAAAAATACATTTAGGAAGTCATATGAGTTTGTGCAGATTATAGACGCAGGTCATATAGATTTATGACAAAGTTGGCAACTGTAACCTTGTGCATGTGTGTCACTGCAATGGACACTCACACCAAGGGTTAAATATGCAATTACTTTTTGTGTGAATTGCTGCTGTAAGGGAGCCTGCAGTTACATAGTTACATAGTTACATAGTTATTTTGGCTGAAAAAAGACATACGTCCATCGAGTTCAAACAGTACAAAGTACAACTCCAGCCCGTCCCCCACATACCCCTGTTGATCCAGAGGAAGGCGAAAAAAACCCCACCAGGCATGGTCCAATTAGCCCCAAATGGGAAAAATTCCTTCCTGACTCCAGATGGCAATCAGATAAAATCCCTGGATCAACATCATTAGCATTACCTAGTAATTGTAGCCATGGATGTCTTTCAACGCAAGGAAAGCATCTAAGCCCCCTTTAAATGCAGGTATAGAGTTTGCCATAACGACTTCCTGTGGCAATGCATTCCACATCTTAATCACTCTTACTGTAAAGAACCCTTTCCTAAATAAATGGCTAAAACATTTTTCCTCCATGCGCAGCTCATGTCCTCTAGTCCTTTGAGAAGGCCTAGGGACAAAAAGCTCATCCGCCAAGCTATTATATTGCCCTCTAATGTATTTATACATGTTAATTAGATCTCCTCTAAGGCGTCTTTTCTCTAGACTAAATAAACCCAGTTTATCTAACCTTTCTTGGTAAGCGAGACCTTCCATCCCACGTATCAATTTTGTAGCTCGTCTCTGCACCTGCTCTAAAACTGCAATATCTTTTTTGTAATGTGGTGCCCAGAACTGAATTCCATATTCCAGATGTGGCCTTACTAGAGAGTTAAACAGGGGCAATATTATGCCAGCATCTCAAGTTTTTATTTCCCTTTTAATGCATCCCAAAATTTTGTTCGCTTTAGCTGCAGCGGCTTGGCATTGAGTACGATTATTTAACTTGTTGTCGATGAGTACTCCTAAGTCCTTCTCCAAGTTTGATGTTCCCAACTGTATCCCATTTATTTTGTATGGTGCTAGACCATTGGTACGACCAAAATGCATGACTTTACATTTGTCAACATTGAATTTCATCTGCCATGTATGTGCCCATATAGCCATCCTATCCAGATCCTGTTGCAATATGACACTATCTGCCTGAGAGTTGATGATTCTGCACAATTTTGTATCATCTGCAAAAATAGCAACATTGCTCACTACTGCATCTACTAGGTCATTAATAAATAAATTGAAGAGCACTGGACCCAGTACAGACCCCTTTGGGACCCCACTGCTAACAGTCTCCCATTTTGAGTATGATCCATTGACCACAACTCTTTGTTTTCTGTCCATTAGCCAGTTCCCTATCCATGCACACAAACTCTTCCCCAGTCCTTGCATCCTCAACTTTTGCACCAGACTTCTGTGGGGAACAGTGTCGAAGGCCTTTGCAAAGTCCAAGTATATCACATCTACAGCATTCCCAATATCCATATTAGCATTCACTACCTCATGAGCATGTTAGTCAAACAGGACCTGTCTTTAGTAAACCCATGTTGATGCTGAGAATAAGATTATTTTCTACTATGAAGTCATGTATAGTATCTCTTAGTAACCCCTCAAATAGTTTGCATACAACTGATGTTAAGCTTACAGGTCTATAATTTCCTGGATCAGATTTTTTGCCCTTCTTAAATAATGGGAAAACGTGGGCTGTACGCCAATCCACTGGGACTCTGCTAGTTGCAAGAGAGTCACAAAAGATAAGATAAAGGGGCTTAGCTATAACTGAACTTAATTCTCTTAGGACCCGAGGATGCATGCCATCCGGGCCAGGTGCCTTGTCTATTTTTAATTTATTTAGTCTTGCCTTTACTTCTTCCTGCGTTAAGTATTTAATATTACAGTTAGAAGATTGAGACTCTTCCGCCTCTGTAGTTTGCAACAGTGCTGTTTCTTTTGTGAAGACAGAAGCAAAGAAAGCATTTAATAACTCTGCCTTACCTTGGTCATCCACCATTGAGTCCCCCCCCCCCCCCTCATCCTTTAGGAGTCCTATACAGTCAACCTTTCTTTTTTTAGAGTTAATGTACTTGTAAAACTTTTTTGGGTTAGATTTGATATCCTTAGCGATTTGTTTTTCAGCTTCAATCTTTGCCTGCCTAATTTCTTTTTTACAATTTTTATTGCACTCCTTATAATTGCTTAGTGCAGCCTCGGTCCCCTCCTGTTTTAAGACCTTATAGGCATTCTTTTTCCTCTTCATTTTATCTTTAACCTTTCTATTCATCCATAGAGGCCTTTTTTTATTCCTAGACATTTTGTTTCCATATGGTATATACATACTACAATATTGATTGAGTATAAGTTTAAAAGCTTGCCATTTCCCTTCAGTGTCTTCCCCTTGTAGTACATTATCCCAGTTCACCAAACTTAGTGCCTGCCTAATTTGATTGAACTTTGCTTTTCTAAAATTCATAGTTTTAGTGGTCCCGCTGCCCCGTGGCCTATCAGTCACCAGATCAAACGTTATCATGTTGTGATCACTATTTCCCAAATGTACTTGAACCTGCACATTTGATACATTATCTGGTCTATTAGAAATGATCAGATCCAGTAACGCATTCCCCCTAGTTGGTTCAGTTACCATATGAGTCAAGTAATTGTCCTGTAGTGCTGCCAGAAATCTGCTGCTTTTACCAGAATGGGTAGCCTCAATACTCCAGTCAATGTCTGGAAAGTTGAAGTCGCCCATAATTATGACCTCATTTTTACTTGCAGCTTTTTCAATCTGCTGTAGTAATCGCAGTTCTGCAGCTTCATTAATAAGAGGTGGCCTGTAGCATACCCCAATAAGCAATTGGCAACTTTATTTCCACCATGAATATTTACCCAAACGGACTCCACATCTTCGCACTCTTCCTCCATCTCATCGTTGAGGAAAGCTGTAAGAGAATTCTTAACAAAGAGACAAACCCCTCCACCTTTTTTCCCTGTTCTATCCCTCCTAAACACATTGTATCCTTTTAAATTAGCTATCCAGTCATGGCTTTCATCCATCCATGTCTCGGTTATTCCCACAATGTCATAGCCTTTGTCATTCAGAATGAACTCTAGTTCGTCTATTTTATTTGCAAGGCTCCGAGCATTGGTTACCATGCACTTTATATTTTTACCACCACATTTACCAATTTTGTTTACATGAATTGGGCTACTTGAATTTTTACCAACCTCCTTAATCTTTACACTGTCCCCACCCCCCTCTCCACCCTCCATAATGATAGGTTCCCACTGTCTTTTTACCTCATCTTGTCTATGTATTGAGACTTTATCCTCCCGCCTCCCCCCAGATCCTAGTTTAAAATCTCCTCCAACCGTTTAGCCATCTTCTCCCCAAACTATGGTGCAAAAAGTGAATTTTCCCATTTTCAAGCATCTCTGACTTTTCTGACCACCTGTCATGTTTCATGAGGGGCTAGAATTCCAGGATAGTATAAATACCCCCCAAATGACCCCATTTTGGAAATAAGACATCCAAAATGTTTCACTCAGAGGCATAGTGAGTTCATAGAAGATATAATTTTTTTGTTACAAGGTAGCGGAAAATGACAGTTTGTGACAAGATGAAAAAAAAAAGTTTCCATTTCTGCTAACTTGTGACAAAGAAAAAAAATGAAATCTGCCACGGACTCACCATGCCCCTCTCTGAATACCTTGAAGTGTCTACTTTCCAAAATGGGGTCATTTGTGGGGTGTGTTTACTGTCCTCGCATTTTGGGGGTTGCTAATTTGTAAGCACCCCTGTAAAGCCTAAAGGTGCTCATTGGACTTTGGGCCCCTTAGCGCATTTAGGCTGCAAAAAAGTGCCACACATGTGGTATTGCCGTACTCAGGAGAAGTAGTATAATGTGTTTTGAGGTGTATTTTTACACATACCCATGCTGGGTGGGAGAAATATCTCTGTAAATGACAACTGTTTGATTTTTTTAACACAATTGTCTATTTACAGAGATATTTCTCCCACTCAGCATGGGTATGTGTAAAAATACACCCCAAAACACATTATACTACTTCTCCTGAGTATGGCGATACCACATGTGTGGCACTTTTTTGCACCCTAACTGCGCTAAGGGGCCCAAAGTCCAATGAGTACCTTTAGGATTTCACAGGTCATTTTTGTTTCAAGACTACTCCTCACGGTTTAGGGCCCCTAAAATGCCAGGGCAGTATAGGAACCCCACTAATGACCCTATTTTAGAAAGAAGACACCCCAAGGTATTCCGTTAGGAGTATGGTGAGTTCATAGAAGATTTTATTTTTTGTCACAAGTTAGCGGAAATTGATTTTAATTGTTTTTTTTCCACAAAGTGTCATTTTCCGCTAATTTGTGACAAAAAAATAAAATCTTCTATGAACTCACCATACTCCTAACGGAATACCTTTGGGTGTCTTCTTTCTAGAATGGGATCATTTGTGGGGTTCCTATACTGCCCTGGCATTTTAGGGGCCCTACACCGTGAGGAGTAGTCTTGAAACCAAATGTCGCAAAATGACCTGTGAAATCCTAAAGGTACTCATTGGACTTTGGGCCCCTTAGCGCACTTAGGGTGTAAAAAAGTGAACCAACATGTGGTACCGCCGTACTCAGGAGAAGTAGTATAATGTGTTTTGGGGTTTATTTTTACACATACCCATGCTAGGTGGGAGAAATATCTCTGTAAATGACAATTGTTTGATTTTTTTTACACACAATTGTCCATTTACAGAGATATTTTTCCCACTCAGCATGGGTATGTGTAAAAATACACCCCAAAACACATTATACTACTTCTCCTGAGTACGGCGATACCACATATGTGACCCTTTTTTGCAGCCTAGGTGCGCTAAGGGGCCCAACGTCCTATTCACAGGTCATTTTGAGGCATTTGTTTTCTAGACTACTCCTCACGGTTTAGGGCCCCTAAAATGCCAGGGCAGTATAGGAACCCCATTTTAGAAAGAAGACACCCCAAGGTATTCCGTTAGGTGTATAGTGAGTTCATAGAAGATTTGATTTTTTGTCACAAGTTAGTGAAAAATTACACTTTGTGAAAAAAAAACATTAAAAATCAATTTCCGCTAACTTTTGACAAAAAATAAAATCTTCTATGAACTCGTCATACACCTAACAGAATACCTTGGGGTGTCTTATTTCTAAAATGGGGTCACTTGTGGGGTTCCTATACCGCCCTAGCATTTTACGGGCCCAAAACCGTGAGTAGTCTGGAAACCAAATGTCTCAAAATGACTGTTCAGGGGTATAAGCATCTGCAAATTTTGATGACAGGTGGTCTATGAGGGGGCGAATTTTGTGGAACCGATCATAAGCAGGGTGACCTTTTAGATGACAGGTTGTATTGGGCCTGATCTGATGGATAGAAGTGCTAGGGGGGTTACAGGAGGTGATTGATGGGTGTCTCAGGGGGTGGTTAGAGGGGAAAATAGATGCAATCAATGCACTGGGGAGGTGATCGGAAGTGGGTCTGAGGGGGATCTGAGGGTTTGGCCGAGTGATCAGGAGCCCACACGGGGCAAATTAGGGCCTGATCTGATGGGTAGGTGTGCTAGGGGGTGACAGGAGGTGATTGGTGGGTGTCTCAAGGTGTGATTAGAGGGAGGAATAGATGCAAGCAATGCACTGGCGAGGTGATCAGGGCTGGGGTCTGAGGGCGTTCTGAGGGTGTGGGCGGGTGATTGAGTGCCCTAGGGGCAGATAGGGGTCTAATCTGATGGGTAGCAGTGACAGGGGGTGATTGATGGGTAATTAGTGGGTGTTTAGGGTAGAGAACAGATGTAAACAATGCACTTGGGAGGTGATCTGACGTCGGATCTGCGGGCGATCTATTGGTGTGGGTGGGTGATCAGATTGCCCGCAAGGGGCAGGTTAGGGTCTGATTGATGGGTGGCAGTGACAGGGGGTGATTGATGGGTGGCAGTGACAGGGGGTGATTGATGGGTGATTGACAGGTGATCAGTGGGTTATTACAGGGAAGAACAAATGTAAATAATGCACTGGCGAATTGATAAGGGGGGGTCTGAGGGCAATATGAGCGTGTAGGCGGGTGATTGGGTGCCCGCAAGGGGCAGATTAGGGTCTGATCTGATGGGTAACAGTGGCAGGTGGTGATAGGGGATGATTGATGGGTGATTGATGGGTAATTAGTGGATGTTTAGGGTAGAGAACAGATGTAAACACTGCACTTGGGAGGTGATCTGACGTCGGATCTGCGGGCGATCTATTGGTGTGGGTGGGTGATCAGATTGCCCGCAAGGGGCAGGTTAGGGGCTGATTGATGGGTGGCAGTGACAGGGGGTGATTGACAGGTGATTGACAGGTGATTGACAGGTGATCAGTGGGTTATTACAGGGAAGAACAGATGTAAATAATGCACTGGCGAATTGATAAGGGGGGGGGTCTGAGGGCAATCTGAGCGTGTAGGCGGAAGATTGGGTGCCCGCAAGGGGCAGATTAGGGTCTGATCTGATGGGTAACAGTGACAGGTGGTGATAGGGGGTGATTGATGGGTAATTAGTGGGTGTTTATGGTAGAGAACAGATGTAAACACTGCACTTGGGAGGTGATCTGACGTCGGATCTGCGGGCGATCTATTGGTGTGAGTGGGTGATCAGATTGCCCACAAGGGGCAGGTTAGGGTCTGATTGATGGGTGGCAGTGACAGGGGGTGATTGACAGGTGATTGACAGGTGATCAGGGGGATAGATGCATACAGTACACAGGGGGGGAGGTCGGGGGGGGGGGGTCTGGGGAGAATCTGAGGGGTGGGGGGGGGGTGATCAGGAGGGAGCAGGGGGCAGTTTGGGGCATAAAAAAAATAGCGTTTACAGATAGTGACAGGGAGTGATTGATGGGTGATTAGGGGGGTGATTGGGTGCAAACAAGGGTCTGGGGGGTGGGCAGGGGGGGGGGGGGTCTGAGGGGTGCTGTGGGCGATCAGGGGGCAGGGGGGGGAAATCAGTGTGCTTGGGTGCAGACTAGGGTGGCTGCAGCCTGCCCTGGTGGTCCCTCGGACACTGAGACCACCAGGGCAGGAGGCAGCCTGTATAATACACTTTGTATACATTACAAAGTGTATTATACACTTTGTATGCGGCGATCCGGGTGCTAGTAACCCGCCGGCGCTTCCGAACGGCCGGCGGGTTACAGCGCGAGGGGGGCGGAGCCAGTCGCCGGTGGCTGATCGTGTCACGAATGACGCGATTGCTCCGCCCATGCCCGTACAAGGACCGCCGCCAATTGTAAATGCGGCGGTCCTTGCGGAATCCACTTGTCGGCCGCCTCTGTGCAGTGGGCGGTCGGCAAGTGGTTAAAGTGAACCCGAGGTGAAAAGAAAATGATGAGATAAACTTTATAGTTTTATATTTATCCTCCTAATCAGGCCCGGGGTCCTCTCTCTGCGGCTGTGTATGTCCCCTGCTCCCCCTACAGGCGACCTATACTGGGGGCAACTATACTAGGCTACCTATACTGGGGACACCTATATCTAGCTACCTATACTGGAGGCAAGTATACCTGCCTACTTATATTCCGGGCACCTATACCTGGCTACCTATACTGGGGAACCTATACCCGGCTACCGATACCGGGCTGCCTTATACTGGGGGCACCTATACCTGTCTACTTTTACTAGGGGCACCTGTAACAGGCTACCTCTACTGGGGGCACTTACACCTGGCTACCTATACTGGGCTGGGGCACCTATACCTGGCTACCTATACTGGGGAACCTATACCCGGCTACCGATACCGGGCTGCCTTATACTGGGGGCACCTACAGGGCCGCCATCAGAGGGGGACAACTATGACTCCACTGATGGGCCCGGAGCCCGCACGGGGCCTCCGCTAGCTACAACACGCTGGGCCCTTTGTTTGAGCCTCTCTTTTGGGCCTGGCTGCCATCACCCTTGTGCGCCTTGTCCCTGCCTGAATCCCCCCTCCTTCCCTCCCTGTGCTCCGTGGCTTCCTTCTCCATTAACTCACATGATAGCCCCGATCCACGCGCCGGAACTCGGCGCTCTCCTGCATAGCGTCCTGGCCGTCACCATGGTTACTTCCGGTATGCGCATTTGACATCATGAGATGCGCATGCCGGAAGTAAACATAGTGACGGTGTCGGGACGCCATGCAGTGAGCGGGAGAGCGGCGAGGTTCGGCACGCGCACCCGGGGCCATGTATGTGAGTTAATGGAGAAGTGGGCACGGAGCACAGGGAGGGAGGGGAGAGACGGGGAAAGGCGCACAAGGGTGGGGGAAGCTGGCACGTTAAAGGTGACATGGCTGGGGCCCAGGGGACATGGGGAGTGTGTGGGGGGGGGGGTGCATTGATGACACGGGGAAGCTGGGGGAACATGAGATGACAAGAGGGGGGAGCTGGGAGGATAATGTGATGAGGTAGGGGGGTCAAGAGGTGATATGGGGCGCTGGGGGGACTTTGATGGCACGGGGAAGCTGGAGGGAACAAGGCGACATAGGGAAGCCGGGGGCCGAGAAACGATACAGGGAGCTGAAGGGACATTGATGACACGGGGAAGCTGTGGGGCTATAGAGGTGACACGGGAAGCTGGGGGGGAAGGGGGGCAATATGACAAAGGGAAGATGGGGGGGTCAAGAGATGACATAGGGAGCTGGGGAGACATTGATGACACGGTGGGAAACTGTGGGACAAGAGAGATGACACAGGGAAGCTGGAGGAGGGGGGGGGGGCACAAGGTGATAAAGGGAAGACGGGGGGGACAAGATGACACGGGAAGCTGGGGGGACATTAATGACACAGGAGGAAGCTGAGAGGACAAGAGGTGACACGGGGGAAGCTGGAGGCACAAGAGGTGATTTGGGGAAGCCTAGGGAGCACAAGAGGTTACACGGGGGGAAGCCGGGGTCACAGGAGGTGACGGGGAAGCCAAGGGGCACAAGAGGTGACACAGAGAGAACAAGAGGTGACACAATGGGGGGCAAGAGCTGACATGGTGACAAAAGAGACACAGCGGCACAAGAGGTGATTCAGAGGGGGACAAAATAGGCACAGGGGAACAGAGGTGAGTGGTGACACAGACAGAAAAACACAGAGGGACATGCGGTGAAACAGAAGGGGACAAAAGAGACATGGGAGAGTTGGGAGACATGGGAGAGTTGGGATACATGGGAGAGTTAGCACAGGCAGAGAAGAGGCAGAGGTAACACAGAGTAAAAGAGGTGACGCAGGACAGGCAGACACAAG
Organism: Hyperolius riggenbachi; assembly: GCF_040937935.1. Lineage (NCBI taxonomy): Eukaryota > Metazoa > Chordata > Amphibia > Anura > Hyperoliidae > Hyperolius > Hyperolius riggenbachi. Next base: position 105,977,638 of record NC_090647.1, on the reverse strand, counting down.
AGATAAGACATTTTTGGTCCATGCTGACATGATAGCATCATGCAAGTAGTTTTGCCCATACGTAATGGCCACACCCATTTCTCACCATGGCGCACTTTGCGCGCCACTCCCTTCACGGGGGGGGGGGGGGGGGTGCCCAGCCTGATGTTGTGTGAGGGGCCTTAAAATTTCTGATGGTCGGCCCTGGGCACCTATATCTGTCTACTTTTACTAGGGGCACCTGTAACAGGCTACCTCTACTGGGGGCACTTATACCTGGCTACCTATACTGGGCTGGGGCACCTATACCAGGCTACCTATACTGGGGGTACTTATACAAGGCTGTCCATACTGTGGGCAGTTGTACCAGGCTACCTAAACTGGAAGTTTGTTTTTTTGTTTTTTTTATATCCTGCTTAGCCTGCCTTTCCAATTTCTGCTTTGATGGGGGAAGAGAGAGAGGGGCATCAGTTTTGCAGGGAGGCTCAGTGATTTCTAGTTTCGCTTCTGCTAGGGGAGAGTTTGTACTGGACTAAAGCAGTATTATTCAAAGTTTATTCTGTTCCTTGTGAGTTCTTTGAGCTTGAAAACTACTAAAGTAAAGTATATTTGGTGGCTGTTGGATGGTGTACTTTTTTTTCTTGGCACTTATCATAAAAGTTCCCTGAGAAGTTAATTGAAGTATTTAACAGGCAGGACCCACATGCATGCATGTATGCACACTTGCACAGACATTCGAGTAAGTGTACACTCACACAGACACACTTACATTATTACGCACACATACATGCATGCACAGACACGTGTACATAGACACACAAGCACAAATGCACACATACAGATGCACACAAGAACACACAGTTATGCACATGTACACACATGCGCACACACACACGCACAAGGACACATACACATTATTATTATTATTATTTAGTATTTATATAGCGCCGACATATTACGCAGTGCTGTACAGCATATATATATATCATGTCACTAACTGTCCCTCAAAGGAGCTCACAATCTAATCCCTACCATTGCCATATGTCTATATTATGTAGTGTAAGTACTGTAGTCTAGGGCCATTTTTTTTTTTTTTTTTTTTTTAGAGAGAGCCAATTAACTTATCTGTTTGTTTTTGGAGTGTGAGAGGAAACCGGAGTGCCCGGAGGAAACCCACGCAGACACGGAGAGAACATACAAACTCTTTGCAGATAGTGCCCTGGCTGGGATTCGAACCAGGGACACGTGCTGCCCCACGTGTACACATGCACAGACACAGATATACACACACATTATGACACAAGCCTATGCACACGTGGTATTTGCTTTGAATTAAGTCCAGTATACATTTTTAAGATGCATGAAAAATGGCAAGTTATTATCACCACAAGGAAACATAGTGCTCCCTCTAGAGCTGTTCATGAAAGCCTCTGCGAGAATTATTTATGAAAGGGAAGCTTCAGCTAATTTCGGCAATTTTCCCTTTCTCTGAAGAAGAGGAGTTTATTTTGGACTGGGCTCTTGCAGTCAGTATATTTTAACAAACACACTCTTGAGTAACAAAATAAAAAGAAGGCTTTGAGTAATGACTGGGACATAAGATATACAACATCCATATAGCACAATGGTTTCTAAATATTGGCTTTTACAAAGCGAAAGCATCTCATAAAAATAGCACAATCATATTTTATTCTAATTAATTTGCCCAAGTCAGAAGTGATCTATATAGAACAGCTGTTTGGTTCCAGCAGACTTTACCCAACGAAGCTTCTTCAGCGCCTGACCATTTACAGCTATAAAACCTTGGTTTATGCTTGTGTTTTTTTACGGCATATTGTATAGAATATATAATATTACTTTTGTATTGCACATTGCTATGTGACTTGCTCATAAGCCATTTTTGCATTATTATTATTATTTTTTATTAGATCCCCAGAAAGTCACAGAAGTTCAGGCACCAGTCTCATGCAGGCCTCTTGCACGCTACATGTGATTCCGATTTTTTTAATACGATCCGATTTTTGATTCCGATTAAAAAATGTAGCAGCATGCAGTACTTTTTTTAATCGGAATTGCGTGTAGTGTGCAAGAGGCCTCACATAGACAAAACGCACACCGGAGGACAGTAGTACGGTCAGACATGGGTCTCCCTGCTTCCTCAGATGCCAAAGTACTTTGATCTCCGAGGAAAAGGGAAGACCCGTGAAATGGATGTCAGGCCACACTACTGTACTCCGGTGTCCGTTTTGTCTATGTGAAGGAGGAAATAATGTATTTCCAATTGAATGAGACTGGTGCCCGGATTTCTGTGAATCTTTGTTGAATCTGATAACTTTTGGTGGTCACAGAGAGCAGCTTTTAATGCCAAGGAAACATCCTCCAGGTTTTATTACTAATCAACATTTGGTGCCAGCATCAGTGCTTGGACTATTTTTCTCTTTTGCTGAATGATTACTGTATTTTTTGGACTATAATACTCAGTGGCGTAGCTAAGAAGCTGTGGGCCCCGGTGCAAGTTTTACATTGGGGCCCCCCAAGCACTCAATACATAACAATTGATACGGCGCACCAAAACCTGCCAATGGCAACTACAGTGTCTGAGGTGCAAGAAGGGGATGGGGAACAGTGTGTTAATGATTACCACTATTCAAAGTATCTACAGAAGTGATCATTATGAGCACAGGACCAATAAAGAGTTGATACTGCAGTTGAGGGAGGGCCCCTCAGGCCCCGTTGCAGTTGCAACCTCTGTAACCCCTATTGCTACGCCCCTGATAATACTCACTTTTTGGACTATAAGACTCACTCCCCCAAAAGTGGGGGAAAAAGTCACTGCATCTTATGGTCCAAATGCAGGGAGTTCTTGACTTGTGAATGCCTGCCAATATGAACCTCCAACCCGTTGCAATGTCGGGGACTCCCTGTACTGTGCCCATGCAGAGGACACAGGGGGAAAGAAAGGGGCATAGAGGAGGACAAAAGGGGGCACAAAAGGGGCATTGAGGCGTACACAAGGAGGACAGAGGTGGACATATGGGGGACACAGGAGGACACAAGGGGGGCAGAGGAGGACACAGGGAGACACAAGAGGTACACTGGGGCATGAGGTACTAAGGGGGCATAATCCACAAGATGCTGCTTCACCATGCGTGTACCAGGTTTAGTATACATTTTTTTATCCCCTGGTTTTTGTCCTCTCTAGTCCTCTCCAGTTTCTTTACAGCAGTCTCTTGGCTTTCCAAACTTCGGGTGCATGAAAAAAGGGCACCAGGAAAAAAGGGCACCAGGAAAAAAGGGCCCGGCTGGATAAGGAATTGGCGCTGGTAGATAACGAAATCTTAATAATGATAAACATTGTTAACAAACTTGGTTAATGATAAATACCATTTTAAAACAGACGGGAGAAGATAACGAAAAGATATTAACATTAAAACTTGTTACGTAATTCAACAATACAGATTAACATAACCTTACTCTCACATAGAACAGAAATGTGCAATAATTCAGCTATAAATGAACATTTGTGGTTACTCACAATGCATCCCTACTGAATATGCAAATTATCCCTTTTTGCCCCTGTAAGCAAGGCAAGCATAGTGCATTGTGGGTAACCACAAATGTTCACTTATAGGTGAATTATTGCAAATTTCCTTCTCTTTAAATAGAGTGAAAGTATATTAACCTTAGGGGACCCGTGGAACCCAGTCTAAACAGAGCAGAGCCCACAAACAGCCTAAGAAGTTGGCCTTCACTACTGTAGTGTAGAGTAGTGGCAGTGATTTCTGCTGGTTGATTGAGACTGCTGGTTAGCTGACTTCCGGATAGCCAGGATTATATTGTATATATAAAGTAAAGCGCTGTGGAGGGTGTCAGCGCTATATAAATCCACAATAATGATCATCATTTGAGAGTTTAGAGTTTTTCTTTAAAAAAAAAAACAGGATAAAGGTAGTTTCTTGCTATAATTATGTTGTGTTTTGATTCTACTGGTAGTCTTAGAGGAACAGAAAGGTTCTACATTCCTACATCACCTACTCTCTTTTATAAAGTCCTAAAGATGAAAGAGACTCTGTCAGAAGCCAGCACCCTGAACTTCATCAGTGAACAGCTTCAAGAATCTGGCAGTGTGTCCCAGGGTTCAACATTCATGTGAATACAGCATAGAGAGAGAACTACAAGCCAGATGTCTGCTTCTCTACCCATCCTCCACTCTCTATTTGCAGATTGCAGAAAGGTCACTGAGCCTCGTCTGGACATTAACCTCCTTGCCTGCCAAACATTGTTCAAAACTGCACACCAAACTATCCAAATTAACTTCTGTGCCAACAGGGAGTAGGAATATTAGATTACAATGCATATTGGTTCAGCTAGAAAAAGGAGCAAGGCTGATATGGACAAATAGATAAATTATACAAATGCACTAAGAAAAATGAAGAGGATATGTAAGATCAGAGATGACATTACACTTTATAGCGTAAGAAAACGAGGAGCTAAAGAACGAGTGACAAGTCACGTAGGATGACGAGGACAACAAGGACAACAGAATATGAGAACCAGATGGTTATGAATGAGCCTAAACACAGAAACAAAAAAGAAAACATCTGAAAACATGAGGAACTCATAAGAGGCCATAATAAACCAAGAATAAGCGCCATCCAAGCAACACAAAATGTTCAGTTCTTAGGGAGAGCACACGGTCAGATGCCAGTGACTATTATCATCAGATCCCATAGGGTACTTTTTTTTCAGAATTCCATCTACTTAGAGGATCAAATATGTAATTGTTTGGTGTTGTGATGGAAATGAGAGTTGTAACACCTTCTATTAAAAAAGGAGCTGAGCTGAAAATAATCAGTTTTCTTCTATGGCTTTGTCACATTGCAAGACTTCAAACTAGCTGAAAAAGCACACAAATTAAAAAATAAAAATAAACAAAACCAGCATGAATTCTGGGGCTTAAACAAGCTCAGTCTTAAAGGAACACTATCAAATCTTACTTTTTTTTCACTTTCTCATTCAGTCTTGTTTGTGTAAACAAAGCACGCTATGCTGAAAGGAGTGTCTTGTGGCCAGGCGGATTTCATTCAGTGATCTGCGCAGCCTCAAGGCACTCCTGTCAGCATAGCATGCTTTGTTGCAGGACAGTGCAGAGTGATTAAGCTGGGTACAAACGGGTGACCGTTGTAGATGTTGCTAGCACACAGGAGACATGTGCGCAACAGCTCTGCGACAGCTCCACCTGGGCGACAGCTGTCTACACGTCTCTGCCCACAGGCAGAGACGCGGTGGAAGCTGTCGCCGAAGGTTCGGCCCCCCCGCCGGAAACTCCGTTTGCAGTGTGTGGGTAGCTGTTGCTAGTCCACATACACACGGTGGACTAGCGACAGTTACGGAGACAGAAGTTGCCGTGCGATTGAACTTTCCAATCGCACGGCAACTGCTGTCTCCGGCGACAGTTCGGGGTGCGCGCCTCATACACACGGGGCAACTGTCGCCGCAACATGCGCGTGCCACGTGTTTGTGGCGACAGTTGTAGCCCATGTGTATGGGCCATTACACATTCTAAAAGTTGCCCACCGAAGCCCGTCACCTCACCCGACACCCTAGCTCTCCAGACGATCTGAAAAGGGGAAGGATGTTTTTCCCCCTTTTACTACCACTATAAGTCATCCGAAATGCCCTCCTGTCTATTTAAGGTGTTTCGAAAAAAAAAAGTAAACTTTGATAGTGTTCCTTTAAGACAGAGCTACCTTTCCACCCTTCCCTCTTTGTT